>NW_027362769.1:381676643-382276643 GCF_046119375.1 Phyllobates terribilis | reverse complement strand
ACCCCATCATTGTTCTCCCACACCTCAGTGTCCTCTTCTCCACCCCATCATTGTTCTCCCCCACTACCCCATCATTGTTCTCCCCCACCACCCCCATCATTGTTCTCTCCGACTACCCCCAGCATTGTTCTCTCACACCACCCTCATCCTTGTTCTCCCACACCAATCTCATCATTGTTCTCCCACACCACCCCAAAATTGTTCCCTCACACCAGACCTCAGTGTCCTCTCCCCCACTCCAATCATTGTTCTCCCACACCACCCTCATCATTGCTCTCCCCCACCACCTCCATCATTGTTCTCCCCCACTAACCCCTTCATTGCTCTCCTCCATCACCTTCATCATTGCTCTCCCCCACCAACCCCATCATTGCTCTCCCCCACCAACCCCATCATTGCTCTCCCCTACCACCCCCATCATTGCTCTCCCCTACCACCCCCATCATTGCTCTCCCCCACCACACCTCAGTGTCTTTCCCCAGTATATTGGTTTAAAAAAAAACACTCACCTCTCCATCCGTTCCCCGCAGCATCATCGTCACCGGCAACTTTCTCTCTGACACAGGCATGCGTGGCATGATTACGTCATCAAGCCGCACATGCCTGTGTCAGGAGTGCCCGGAAGGAAACAGATGACGGATCCCTGCAGCTCCGCTGCCATTTTCCCCTGTAGACAGCGGAGCCGCAGGAATCGCTCCCTGCCTGCCGCGTATGATGAGGGCAATCTGGCCATGGGCCCCCCGGAGCCTCGGGCTCCAAGAAACAGGCCAGATTGCCCTAAGTATTAGCCACCCTGCAAGGGCCCCCCTCCATCTACAGGCCCCCGTGCAGCTGCACCGGTGGTATGTCCACCCCTGCCCCATGTGCAAGGTGTTGCAGTAGCTCAGGGATCCACGGTTACGACCACTCCTATAGTGTTAGTTATTTGTTAGTCATTTTAACTATGGATATCTAAGCTACTGCAATGCCCTGCACATGGGGTAAGCAACATAGCGAATCAGAAGAACTATACTACATTTCTAATTATAGGTATTTGCTAATATTATTATTCTTACACCTACTATATATTGGGATAGGATCTTAGAGATGAGAATACCCTTTTAATAGCAGTTCTGAATTCCCTCAGTATACTGCTCTTTGGATACAGGAAACCGGCTGCAAGTTTTGGAAGAAATCTTGAAAACGGTGACATAGAAGTCACTTCGGCAGGGATTTCTGATAGGATACACAAATGAATCAGACAAATCTTTTGATTTTGTTTTAAAAATGTATTTGTGCCCAAATTTCTGATCTACTGAATTAAATAAACGGAATTACACACTATAGGATTAAAAACATGATGCTTCAGGCATGGAAAGTGCTTCACAGGAAAGGTAGCCGGGTTTTTGCAATAGCAACCAATCAGAGCTCACCTGACATTTTTCCAGGGTAGCTTAGAAAATGAAAGCTGAATTCTGATTGGTCCTTAAAAGGTAAACAAGGCTGCATTTCCTGTGAGGCACTTTCTGTACATGAGCCATTTTCTTTGTAGTGTTTGTTCCTGACCATCACAGAACGTAGAAAAATAAGAAATATTCCTTAAAAAAAATTACAGATTTATTGTGAATGCAATTGTCGGGTACATGTAGACCCAAAAACTACGGAGATGGGGCGTGGGTTGTAATCGGTGGTCACATTCCGAATACATTACGTATGAAGGATCTCAGAACCTAGCAGGGTGTACTGCCATCTTTGTGTTGGCTTTACTAGTGAGTAATCTACTAACTCTGAAAGAGAAACACGTAGCAGTTTTATTTATGCGCACTAGATGGCGGTATTATCCCATGGCTTTCTCACAATACACTCTGGGGCCACTTTAGCAAGAAGTCAGCTATGCACACATACAATGGCGGAGGCCCACGTGGATAAAATTTAGAAACCAGTGTCACATATTATCAATTATATAAACTTTTCATTTCTAAGACTTTTTTTTTGTTTGTTTGTTTGTTTCGCACACAATATGGCTGCCGTTACTAAATACGGGGATCAGATGCCTCATAGATGCCAATTGTTGACAAGTTGTTTGCTCGTTGGATAGTTCCTCAGAAGTTTTCCTATATGTTTGAAATCCCTGTTTTTTTCTAAATCTTAAATGATGGCCGCCAGAACTATTTTGTTGGATGGGTTCACTTTCCATGAGATCCTTTCTAATATAAAGGTCTTCAGATGATACCAAACTGGGCCAGCTCATGCAGCTCCAAGTGACTGAAAGCCTCCCAGGGGCAGATCATGGTAATATCTAAAAGAGAAAAAAAAGCGTGAAGCGGTTATATCTCATACGCACTAGGTGGCGGAATTATACCATTGCTTTTACACAGATTATAGGATTGTGTCGATTTTTTTATATTCCATCTAGGTAGGTATGTTTTTATGTTAAGAGAAAAAACCTGGAAGGTGTAAAAAGTGCAATAGGGTCTTATCTAGGTGGATGTTTTGGAAAAGAATATGCACTATCTCGTGCTCACCTGATCGGGTTGTATGAACACAACCACTGAAAGAGACTTAGGCTTCTGCAGACCCACAAGGAAGGAATCAAAGGCATTGGAAACACGGTTTATTGGTCAACGCATTTCGAAGTTTCAAGTGTCTTCATCAGGACAAAACCACAGTAAGTACCATGGTTTTGTCCTGATGAAGACTCGTGGTTTTGTCCTGATGAAGACCCGTGGTTTTGTCCTGATGAAGACCCGTGGTTTTGTCCTGATGAAGACCCGTGGTTTTATCTTGATGAAGACCCGTGTTTTTTTTCTGATGAAGACCCGTGGTTTTGTTCTGATGAAGACCTGTGGTTTTATTCTGATGAAGACACGTGGTTTTGTCTTGATGAACACCCGTGGTTTTGTCCTGATGAAGACCCGTGGTTTTGTCTTGATGAAGACCCGTCGTTTTGTTCTGATGAAGACCCGTGGTTTTGTCTTGATGAAGACGCGTGGTTTTGTTCTGATGAAGACCCGTGGTTTTGTCCTGATGAAAACCCATGGTTTTGTCCTGATGAAGACCCATGGTTTTGTCCTGATGAAGACCCTTAGTTTTGTCCTGATGAAGACCCGTGGTTTTGTCTTGATGAAGACGCATGGTTTTGTTCTGATGAAGACCCGTGGTTTTGTCCTGATGAAAACCCATGGTTTTGTCCTGATGAAGACCCTTAGTTTTGTCCTGATGAAGACCCGTGGTTTTGTCCTGATGAAGACATTTGAAACTTCGAAACGCGTTGACCAATAAATCGCAAAAATTGATTCCGGTCTTTTCATCATCCTTCGACGGCAGCACAGTTTAATCCATTTTGTTTCCAGTGGCTTTGATAAGTTTTTATGTTAGCACTGACATTTTAATAAAAATTAAGTAGTGAACAACGCCTTTAACTCTTTATAGACCAGTGATTTATTTTATTTATTTATTTTTTCTTCCCCCATCTTCCAAGAGAGATTTTTTTTCTATTTTTTTTTTTTTTTTTTTTACTTATTCATTTTACCATGTAATATATGGAAAAAAAAAACAGTTTATGAACGGTGAAAAAAAAAAAAGCAATTCTGCCTTATTTTTTATGTTTTGTTTTGATGGTTTAAGATATGGTATCTTGATTCTCCAGGTCAGTACTAAACTTTTTAAACTTTATTGATTTTAAAAAATTCAGAGCTTCGTAAAAATAAAATTGGTTTGTGTCGCCTTTTCTCAGACCTGTAACTTTTTTATTCATCCATCGGTGAGCTTGTTTTTTATGTGCCAAGCGGTGCTTTTCATTGACACCACTTTGATCATTTTTTATTACAATTTCAGGGGGGGGAAAGACTAGCAAATAAGGAAAATAAATCCGGCCATTATTATTTATTTATTTAATTTCAATATTCTCCTTAAGGGATAAATATTTTTATATTTTATTAGTTTAGACAATTCTATAAATAACAAATGTGTTCATCTTATTCTTTTTTTACGTATGCAATTCTTGTGGGGAAAAAAATTATGTAAAAAATTGTGCAAATTGAAATGCAAAATTGAAAGTTGACGAACACGTGAAGGCGTGAAATTTAAAAGATAAGTAATGTTTCTTATGCCATTTTCCCCCTTAGTCCTTGTTGGGTTCCCACAAACAACCCCTTAAAGCAGAATTAAAAACAAAATGAGCCAGGCTTAATTCTGTGCATTAATGGGTTAAGGCACATTTAATTATATTAGTTAAGCAAATGAGGATTATTTTCTCCTTGTCATCATGTCCCGTCCTCCCTAATCCTCACTTTCCTGTCAGCAGAGAGATCCAGGGGAGGGATAAGGAGCTTATTTTTTATCAAAAATCCTCTTAAGGATTGTGCATTTTGTCAGCAAAAAGGAAAACAATTACCGCTACTGGAAACCTGCGCTGCTAGGTGATATTTTCTGTTACTTTTTGGTTTATTGTAAGTATATGCTAAAATAAAGAAAAATGAAAAAAAAAAGCCTAAAAAATCAAGTTATCCATTTCATAGTATGGATGTTTAGCATTGATAACCATTATTTCCTGGTAGTTCGTGTATGAATGAGCCTTGCATAGCTCACCTCTAAGATTATAATATGTTGTACCGTACCACTACAGCGAGCAGAAGAGAAAAGGATAAATATATGTATATAGTTAGTAGCTGGTACCTGCGCCAAGTCCATCCATGCCAGGAATTTCATCTCCAAACCTGAAGCCAAAAGAAGAAAAATAATGAGAGACAGTAGAGAAGTTTATCATACTGAAGAGACAGTATTATAGTAGTTATATTCCTGTACATAGGAGCAGTATTATAGTAGTTATATTCTTGTACATAGGGGGCAGTATTATAGTAGTTATATTCTTGTACATAGGGGCAGTATTATAGTAGTTATATTCTTGTACATAGGGCGCAGTATTATAGTAGTTATATTCTTGTACATAGGGGCAGTATTATAGTAGTTATATTCTTGTACATAGGGCGCAGTATTATAGTAGTTATATTCTTGTACATAGGGGCAGTATTATAGTAGTTATATTCTTGTACATAGGAGCAGTATTATAGTAGTTATATTCTTGTACATAGGGGCAGTATTATAGTAGTTATATTCTTGTACATAGGGCGCAGTATTATAGTAGTTATATTCTTGTACATAGGGGCAGTATTATAGTAGTTATATTCTTGTACATAGGGGCAGTATTATAGTAGTTATATTCTTGTACATAGGGCGCAGTATTATAGTAGTTATATTCTTGTACATAGGGGCAGTATTATAGTAGTTATATTCTTGTACATAGGGCGCAGTATTATAGTAGTTATATTCTTGTACATAGGGGCAGTATTATAGTAGTTATATTCTTGTACATAGGAGCAGTATTATAGTAGTTATATTCTTGTACATAGGAGCAGTATTATAGTAGTTATATTCTTGTACATAGGGGCAGTATTATAGTAGTTATATTCTTGTACATAGGAGCAGTATTATAGTAGTTATATTCTTGCACATAGTGGGCAGTATTATAGTAGTTATATTCTTGTCCATAGGGGCAGTATTATAGTAGTTATATTCTTGTACATAGGGGCAGTATTATAGTAGTAATATTCTTGTACATAGGAGCAGTATTATAGTAGTTATATTCTTGTACATAGGGGCAGTATTATAGTAGTTATATTCTTGTACATAGGGGCAGTATTATAGTAGTTATATTCTTGTACATAGGGCGCAGTATTATAGTAGTTATATTCTTGTATATAGGAGCAGTATTATAGTAGTTATATTCTTGTACATAGGGGCAGTATTATAGTAGTAATATTCTTGTACATAGGAGCAGTATTATAGTAGTTATATTCTTGTACATAGGGGCAGTATTATAGTAGCTATATTCTTGTACATAGGGCGCAGTATTATAGTAGTTATATTCTTGTACATAGGGGCAGTATTATAGTAGTTATATTCTTGTACATAGGGCGCAGTATTATAGTAGTTATATTCTTGTACATAGGGGCAGTATTATAGTAGTTATATTCTTGTACATAGGAGCAGTATTATAGTAGTTATATTCTTGTACATAGGAGCAGTATTATAGTAGTTATATTCTTGTACATAGGGGCAGTATTATAGTAGTTATATTCTTGTACATAGGAGCAGTATTATAGTAGTTATATTCTTGCACATAGTGGGCAGTATTATAGTAGTTATATTCTTGTCCATAGGGGCAGTATTATAGTAGTTATATTCTTGTACATGGGGGCAGTATTATAGTAGTTATATTCTTGTACATATGGGGCAGTATTATAGTAGTTATATTCTTGTACATAGGGGGCAGTATTATAGTAGTTATATTCTTGTACATAGGAGTAGTATTATAGTAGTTATATTCTTGTACATAGGAGCAGTATTATAGTAGTTATATTCTTGTACATAGGGGGCAGTATTATAGTAATTATATTCTTGTACATAGGAGCAGTATTATAGTAGTTATATTCTTGTACATAGGGGGCAGTATTATAGTAATTATATTCTTGTACATAGGAGCAGTATTATAGTAGTTATATTCTTGTACATAGAGGGCCATATTATAGTAGTTATATTCTTGTACATAGGGGCGGTATTATAGTAGTTATATTCTTATACATAGGGGTAGTATTGTGCTATAGCCTGTAATTTAAAATTGAGTAATAATATAGTAGTTATAAATATATAGTAGTTATATTCTTGTACATAGGGCGCAGTATTATAGTAGTTATATTCTTGTACATAGGAGCAGTATTATAGTAGTTATATTCTTGTACATAGGGGCAGTATTATAGTAGTAATATTCTTGTACATAGGAGCAGTATTATAGTAGTTATATTCTTGTACATAGGGGCAGTATTATAGTAGTTATATTCTTGTACATAGGGCGCAGTATTATAGTAGTTATATTCTTGTACATAGGGGCAGTATTATAGTAGTTATATTCTTGTACATAGGGCGCAGTATTATAGTAGTTATATTCTTGTACATAGGGGCAGTATTATAGTAGTTATATTCTTGTACATAGGAGCAGTATTATAGTAGTTATATTCTTGTACATAGGAGCAGTATTATAGTAGTTATATTCTTGTACATAGGGGCAGTATTATAGTAGTTATATTCTTGTACATAGGAGCAGTATTATAGTAGTTATATTCTTGCACATAGTGGGCAGTATTATAGTAGTTATATTCTTGTCCATAGGGGCAGTATTATAGTAGTTATATTCTTGTACATGGGGGCAGTATTATAGTAGTTATATTCTTGTACATAGGGCGCAGTATTATAGTAGTTATATTCTTGTACATAGGAGCAGTATTATAGTAGTTATATTCTTGTACATAGGGGCAGTATTATAGTAGTAATATTCTTGTACATAGGAGCAGTATTATAGAAGTTATATTCTTGTACATAGAGGGCCGTATTATAGTAGTTATATTCTTGTACATAGGGGCGGTATTATAGTAGTTATATTCTTCTACATAGGGGTAGTATTGTGCTATAGCCTGTAATTTAAAATTGAGTAATAATTTAATGGTTGAAGAGACAATATTTCATCAGTAACTCACACTCCATGGTCTTACCCTTGAACCCCCTTTCTTGGTGGTTTGCTTTTAAAGCTTCTTGTCTCCCTTTGTTTAAATTTTGGACCTCTTCTTGGTGTTGGTCCTAATTTTGCTGGAGGCACAGGATTATTTGCTAGTGGAGTCAATGTTTTTGTCTCAGTTGCTGTTTGTGCAGCTCTATCTGGTATTTCAGGTTCGTCCTCTACTTCATCTGCATCTTCTTCCAGATCATTCTCTCTTCCGCCTTGATTCGCCTCTTCTGTTTTCTGCCCAGCACTCGCACCCTCATTGTCCCTTTTTGGCTCTTGTACTCTAGGTCCATCTTGAATGTTATTTTGGTCTGCAGACTGCCTCCTTTTATCCTGAGGTTCTTGGTCGTTGACTTCTGTGACCCTTATGGAGGTCTGGGCCTGCGGTTCTGCAGGTTCTGTTGCTATTACTGGTGCAGATGTTTTAATCCTGTAAAGGGAAAAAAATCTCTATAAATATTATGGTCCAATACATGACGTTCTCATTATTTGTTTTTCTTGACCTAAGCCACGTAGCCTAGACAACCCACCACTGGTCCAAGTGTCAACATTGCCATCTAGGTTGCTTTGTGGGCCCAACCTAAATGTAGGCCCATTGGTTTGACAGACAAAACATCTGAGCTGTGCGATTATGAGCAGGAATTGGTAGATACTTATCGATGTTTCCTCTTGAAGGGTTCATGTTTCTTAAATCTTCCTCCTCCGCAGTCGTCATCCAGCTGCATCTACGAAGGAGAAATACAACCCCTTCAGTCATAGTATGTTATCTCTTTTCTCAAAAATGTGACCGTAAAAATGCATATTTATCAGTGGTCACATGCACCCATTTCTAGGGATAAATTATAGCTTGGGCAAAGGGGCAAATGCCTTCCAGTCCCCAACATTATTGATTTCCACAGCCCCATGTAAACCATGGTCAGCCACACTTTCTTAGGCACTTATTAAGGACTTGGCACTGGCTGGTTTTATTGAAACACTGGTATATGGATAGTATATGGCTGTTTGATATATTACATAAAATATTTTTTCCTCTGTTTGGCGGTTGTACTATGTGTTCATTGTGGTCAACAACACCCGCAAATATTTGATGCCCCCTAACCTGTGGGCCTTTAGCACTACCTAAGCCTCTTCGTCTAGTATTGAACCCATCATGCCCCGAGCATATGTATTATATCATAAGAAAATGCCGATGTTGTCAGGGATTTCCAACACACACAGAGGGACGACACCGGGGAGATCACGCAATATCTCATCGTGCCGTCACGCTGTCAGTATTTCGTCCGGAGTCGCGAGCACACGATCCAGACTACTCTCTACGTAGGTATCGGTAAGCGACCAGTGAGCGTATGGCGCAACACCCTGGGTTCCACAGCCTGGAATCCGTGTTTAACACCCTCCGTACGGTCACTGTCAGCTTCATGATAGCCCAATTATTAATGCTCTCTGCCACCACCGGCAGAGTTTAAAATATAATACAGGTCTGGCCGGACGCCTGCGTTTTGGTAGCATATATGGCTTCGGGGAAGGGAACGATTACAGAACAAAAGAATCAGGACTATTAAATTTTATATTTAATCCAAAATGGAGGCAGTGTTCAGGAAAAATATATACAAGGATGTTACAAGGGAGACATTAAAATACATAGGCAGTTACATAAAATAAGCAGGGTAAAAAGAAGACAACTTACTCTATACGATCGTGGAGACGATTCAATATAGGTGGAGGAGGGGCTCTCTGGTTGGAATTGGCTGTTATTGAACAGGACCCGTTGCTTATAATTCTTATTCCCCCCTGGCAATGAGTGCTCCTGTCTTCTTCATGGGTTCTCTTATACCTAAGGGGAGATCTGGCCACACGCCCCTTGTGGTGACATCATGTGGGCCGGTCTCCAGCCTGTACATTTTTATTAAAAACGCTGACTTCTGCGATAACTCATCGCTCGTTGATCGCAGAAGCGTGCAAACTACGCCATTTTTTCCCTTATGATTTTATCTTTATTTAGATATCACACATCACATAGCTGCAGTCTGCTATTCTGGTGTTTTTGCGCTACAGCTCCCTGATTTTGGTTACAGCCCTGGAAAACTACCTATACATTCCTGGGCTGATTTGGTCACTACACATATGGGTCCCGTTACTGTCGGACCTATGGAACTCACAAGATTTCATATTTCATATCGGAGTCGATCTGGCTATGGCTGCTGGCCGGGGATTGTTATGAGTGCCTTTGAACTTAAGGAACCATTTCCTCTTTCCTCCAAACTCTGGCCTGGGAGAAGGTGTCAATCTATCTCAGGTCTGTGTTAAGAGGAAATACATTTGCATTTTAGCTTGTAACACTTCATGGCCAGCATGTTTGTGTAAAGCCTTTTGGCTGTGGGTGATAATTTGCAGGAAGACACAGTATAATTGTCATCTCTGGACAAACACTACAGGAGAGGGCATGGGAGAAGGGGCTAATATTCTGTTAATACGTCCCTGACATTAATATTTTCCTTACAGATGTAATTATATGTTGCCCTTTCACCTTATTTTTTTCATTTTTTTTGCTGAAATATGACATAAAATGAATTACATGTTGTTATATATTTTTTTGCTTTATTTATATGATTTTTTTATATAACTATATTATTACATTATTTACATTTTTATGTACCTATTTTATTACATATCTATCCTTAGTCTTAACCCTAGCCCTAACCCAAGCCCTAAACCTAGACCAATCCCTAGAATTAACCTTAATCCTAGTCCTAACCCTTGTATTATCCCTAATTCTAGCCCTAACCTTAGTTCTATCCCTAAATTTAGCACTAACCCTAGTCCAATCCCTAACCTTACCCCTAACCCTAGTCCTACCCCTAACCCTAGTCCTACCCCTAACCCTATTCCTACCCCTCACTCTAGTCCTATGCCTCACCCTAGTCCTCTCCCTCACCCTAGTCCTATCCCTCACCCTAGTCGTATACCTCACCCTAGTCCTATCCCTGACCCTAGTCCTACCCTTGACCCTAGTCCTACCCCTAATCCTAATCCTACCCCTCACTCTAGTTCTATCCCTCGCCCTAGTCCTATCCCTCACCCTAGTCCTATCCCTCACTCAAGTCCTACCCATCACTCTAGTCCTACCCCTCACTGTAGTCCCACGCCTCACTCTAGTCCCACGCCTCACCCTAGTCCTATTCCTCATCCTAGTCCTATCCCTCACCGTAGTCCTATCCCTCACACTAGTCCTACCCCTAACCCTAGTCCTATCCCTCACCCTAGTCCTATCCCTCACCCTAGTCCTATCCATCACCCTAGTCCTATACCTCACTCTAGTCATACCCCTCACTCTAGTCCTACCCCTCACTCTAATCCTACGCCTCATCCTAGTCCTATCCCTCACCATAGTCCTATCCCTCACCCTAGTCCTATCCCTCACCCTAGTCCTATCCCTCACCCTAATCATATCCCTCACCCTAGTCCTATTGCAAACCATAGACCTAACCCTAACCCTAAATATAGCAATAATCTTAATCCTATCTCTAACGCTAGTCCTATCTCTAACCCTAAACCTAGCCTTAATCCTAGCCCTATCCCCAGTCCTATCCTTGGCCCTAACTCTAAGCCTAACCCTTGTCAGGGTTATAAAAAACTGTGTATGTATGTAAAAGCAGGATTAGTAATGAATGAAGACAGCATTTAATCACACAATGCACATGATTCAATACTGTCTTCATTAGCTCCCCAGTTTGGCATCTCAGTTTACATAGGCAGCAGGACGGCACTTGCCAGCACCGATCATTTGACAGTAGGAGGCATGGGGGTGAAATTTTTCCTCCATAGACTTTAGTACTCTGGGTAATCGCCCCTGCGACTAATGAACTACGCCACTGACTGTATGGTGCCATTATATTGGCAGTGTTAGGTGGTACTATCCAGGCACAGTATGACATATCAGCAGCAGCATGGTGACCAGGAAAAGGGTTACAACTAGACAAGTCCTGTATTTACATCATAGCATCATCTCTGCTTTGTCCCACATGTTTTATGATCCTCTTCTGGACATTTGGAACGTGGGAGGCTTCAGAGACGCTCTGAGTATATGCACACATGTAATCAGATTACGCTCCCAGCAATTCTGTAAATGCACAGTTGCACTCTTCTGGAATAATCCACTTTTATCACAGCTGCGTAAAGAAGTACTCGACTCTGTATGACCTGGAGACAACTCTATATGGATGCAATGGGGGGGGGGGGAGTCTGTGCGGACGGCAGGAGCTGAACACCTTCTCCCAGTTTTCTACTAAGTAGTTACCCAAATTGGTTGGACAACCCTCTATTAGGGCCACTTCCATACAAAATGTACATGCACGGATCCCTGGTCATACATTTTATACAGCCATGGCCAAAAGTGTTGTCACCCTTGAAATTGTTCCAGAAAATTAAGTATTTCTCCCAGAACATTATTGCAATTGCACATGTTTTGTTATACACAGGTTTATTTCCTTTGTATGTATTGGAACAACACAAAAAATCAGAGAAAAAAAAGGCAAATTGGACATAATTTCACACAAAACCCCAAAAATGGGCCGGACAAAATTGTTGGCACCCTCAACTTAATATTTGGTTGCGCCCTTTGGAATAAATAACTGCAATCAATCGCTTCCTATAACCCTCAGCTTCTCACATCTCAGCTGGAATCTTGGACTCTTCTTTTGTAAACTGCTCCAGGTCTCTCATATGTGAAGGCGTCTTCTCCCAACAACAATTGTAAGATCTCTCTAGGGGTGATCAATGGGATTTAGATCTGGACTCATTGCTGCCACTTCGGGACTCTTCAGTGCTTTGTTTCCATCCATTTCTGGGGGTTTCTTGAAGTATGTTTGGGGTCATTTTCCGACTGGAAGACCCATGACCTTGGATGCAAACCCAGGTTTCTAACACTGGGCACTACATTGCCACCCAAAATCATTTGGTAATCTTCAGATTTCATGACCGCTTGCACACAGTCAAGACACCCAGTGCCAAAGGCAGCAAAAGAACCCCAAAATATCTTTGAACTTCCACCATATTTGACTCTAGGTACTGTGTTCTTTTCTTTGTAGACCTCATTCCATTTTCAGTAGACTGATGTGCTTTACCAAACACCTCTATCTTAGTCTCATCTGTCCACAAGACGCTTTCCCTGAAGGATTTTGACTTACTTAAGTACATTTTGGTAAGTCTAGCTTTTTTATGTCTCTGTGTCAGCAGTGGGGTCCTCCTGGGTCTCCTGCCATAGCGTTTAATTTCATTAAAATGTGGACAGATAGTTCCCGCTGACACTGATGCCCCCTGAGCCTGCAGGACAGCTTGAATTTTTTTGGATCTTAATTGGGGCTGCTTATCCACCATCCAGACTATCCTGCGATATAACCTTTCATCAATTTTTCTATGCTGTTCACATCCAGGAAAATTAGCTACAGTGCCATGGGTTGTAAACTTATTGATTATGTTGCGCACCATGCACAAAGGAACATCAAGATTTCTGGAGATGGACTTGTAACCTTGAGATTGTTGATATTGTTCAACAATTCTGGTTCTCAAGTCCTCAAACAGTTCTCTTCTCCTCTTTCTGTTCTCCATGCTTAGTGTGGCACACACAGACACACAATGCAAAGATTGAGTCAACTTCTCCCCTTTTTATCAGGTTTCAGGCGTGATTTTCATATTGCCCGCACCTGTTACTTGCCACAGGTGAGTTTGAACGAACATCTCATTCTTGAAACAATGTTGTTTACCCACAATTTTGGAAAGATGTCAACAATTTTGTCCAGCCCATTTTTGGAGTTTTGTGTGAAATTATGTCCAATTTGCCTTTTATTCCTCTGCATTTTTTGGGTGGTTCTAATACACCCAAAGGAAATAAACATGTGTATAACAAAACATGTGTTACCTCAATAATTTTCTGTGAGAAATACTTCATTTTCTGGAACAATTTTAAGGGTGCCAACACTTTCGGCCATGACTGTGAATATCATGGACCCCCCAGATTACATAGATGATAAACTCTGATGTGCCTGTTGTGCAAAACATCATTAGTGCCAAGTACAAGGGAGTAAATAAAGAGTATTAACGTTTTAAAGGACTCATCCCATCAGATCCGTGCAACTTAAGCCTGACATGTCGCATACACTGGAATGATGTATTTCCTTTAGATAATAGGCATATGGTAAGATTTTCCAAATGAGATGCTCCCTTCCATGAAACATAATTGCATGGAGCCATTTACATGACCCTCCACTCGGGGTTATATATCTGCGACCTACGTAGAGAGTCTCCCTCTATGAAATCCATTGCTCCAGTGTCCAGATACAGTTCTTTTCAACGCCATCCTAATGTTCCACAAACATTACCTTGTGCTCAAATAATTATAGAGCCACCCAATTTTTGGACTACTGGGTGTCTAATTTAATAACTTTTTTTATGATGCTATAGGAGAGTTGTCTCTTGCATGGTCATCGGTGCAAAGGCTATGGAGCCACAGGATAGATTCTACTGGTGTCAGGCAAAAGACAAAACTATGACATTTGACATGCATGTTCTATATAATTTGTACAAGATGAGAACATAAATTCTGGCAAAATTAACGTAAAATAATTTTTCAAAAGCAAGAAAATTAAAGTTTATGTTAAAAATTGCAACAAAATTTTTACATGACTACATATGCTTCTAGTTTTATTTTAGAGTAGATTCTGATCTCCAGTACTATTAGGTATATGGTTACACTACTACAGTACATTAGCAATATTAATATATGTTCGGATGTATTTTAGTTTCCGTTTCTTACAAAATTCGTTTGCTCCCATTAAACATGAGAGGACAAATGGTTAATAAAATTTTGTTAATTCAACTTTTGAAAAAAGTAGCCTTAGAGGTAATCTGATTGTAAAAGCGTGAAGACTTGCGGATCGTTTACATGAGGAAGGATATTCAACAGCTGTCTGAAATTGGCAAATTAATTTGTTATTATTTAGAATTAATATATGCATTAATTCCATAGTTCCCAACAACTGTTCTAAGAGTTTCTATAAAATAAACATTTGTTTTTCTCTTTTTTTTTCTCTTTAATTATACTGTGTTTAACTCATCATACAATTTTGCAAAATTTAGTAAAATTGGCTTGGCATGAACCGAACTTTTAAGACTTACACATGGAATAAATGGCGCTATAATAATAAATAATAATAATAATGTACACAAGAGCTGCCGTTCTGGAGATACTGTGACTTGGCTCTGAATTTGGCCCCGTCACAATCGCTCAAATATTCACTCTTGCTCATTTTTCCTGCTTCCAACACATCGACTTTCACATTGGCAATTCACTTACTGCCTAATATATCCCTTTCTTTCCCTTGACGAGTGCCTTTAATTGTTATGGCTGATTGGTGTATAGTAGGGATCTATCACAAAATTTGTAGTAATGAGATGAATCTTACCTTGCTGGAATGAGATGACTTTTTTCCTAGAGATTATTTGTATACACAAGTAGCGGTAATTGAGCTGCATGCTGGGTGTTGGAGCTTATTAATAGCTACTTAGAGCAGCTTGCTGACATCATTAAGTACTGAGCTGTCAGACACACGTCTGAAGTTACAAATGACATCCAGGCCAGATTAACTGCAACTGATTAAAGCTAACACTGATATGAACTAAAGTATGGATGATTCCATTTATGCATTTCTTTTTACAGGACAGGATTTTGAATGGACAATTTGATATATAGTACACTCAGATATATTGATATATAATCAACAATTTTAGATATAGGCTAATTTTAGGGAACAGCTATGGGAGCATATACTACCCCATGTTTGCAACCGTGATGTATTATTATTTATATACTAAAGCCTAAGTGCTAAAAGTTCTTAATACAATACCTTACTATATGAATTCATATGTTAAGTCGCATGTTGCTTTTGGTTTTAAAATATAAATAGTAACTCATCATGATGAAAAATTTGGGGGCAGAATATGCTCCCATCGCTGTTCCATAAAATTAGCCTATACCTAAATTAACTGCTCTTCTCTCATTGTTCTTCTACCACAAATGATGTTCTCCTATGTGCATTTTTTTTTTTAAATTATATCCCTTCCGATCTCAGTAACCACAGTGTCTACTCATTTAACAGACCTATCTGTCATACTCACATGGTATTTGGCTCCCAGACTTGCACTGGACATAGTTATGGAGATGTGTTCTCATACTAGAGCATGTAATACAGAAAGAGGTGGTAATGTGCATAGAGCATGAGGTTTTATTAAGAAATTTGTGTAGCTGAAATAGAGTTCAAGCACAGTAGACTTAATCATTATGCTGAATGAAGCAGAATTTATGAGAAACTTTATTCCATTTATATAGATCAGTAATAGGAGCTTATGTTTCCTCTGTATTTACTAGCATTAAATACTAATATTTAGATATTGGGTATTTCAGACTGAATAGTTTTCCTGGCTTGCCTGACCCATTCTGTTTATTTATTTTATGTTCTTGCATTTTCTGTTCTTATCCTCATGTTTCATTACTTTGGTTCTGTGAATTCTTTGTATCTTCCTGCACAAATACTTTATGTTTTCTGCTCTGTAACCTTTAGTTTAAGATAATACATCATTCACTTTTTTTTTCAACTCATCACAAATATAAATGTATATATTGCATAATGTCATGTCATATAAATGTGTGTGTATATAGATCTATATCTACACACAAAAAAATAAGAAAAAATATGAGGAAATGGTGATAGTGACTTGTAGATTTTTTTGTACTTTCTGCAGATTTAAGTTAATGTAGTTGGAGATTTTGGAGCTCTCAGGCCTCCTTCACCTTACCACATCCATGGGGCAGCTTTGCCTTTGTGAAGGGATTACATTACCTGATTGTCTTGGAGCTATATTCAGAAGAATGTCTGAGTAAGCATATATCTAATCTGTGACATCAGAGGACAAATGTGCAGCATGTGAGAAAGCAGATGAAGGAATGAAGGAAAAGAAAAATAAATTTACATAGTACATTCAATTATTCTGTCCATCAGCGTCTTTATAGATGTTGCTTAGATTATTTGCAATCAGTAAGTGGGAGTGCAGCTCTGGAGTATAATACAGGATGTAACTCAGGATCAGTAATGTAATGTATGTACACAGTGACTGCACCAGCAGAATAGTGAGTGCAGCTCTGGAGTATAATACAGGATGTAACTCAGGATCAATAATGTAATGTATGTACACAGTGACTGCACCAGCAGAATAGTGAGTGCAGCTCTGGAGTATAATACAGGATGTAACTCAGGATCAATAATGTAATGTATGTACACAGTGACTGCACCAGCAGAATAGTGAGTGCAGCTCTGGGGTATAATACAGGATGTAACTCAGGATCAGTAATGTAATGTATGTACACAGTGACTGCACCAGCAGAATAGTGAGTGCAGCTCTGGAGTATAATACAGGGTGTAACTCAGGATCAGTAATGTAATGTATGTGCACAGTGACCGCACTAGCAGAATAATGAGTGCAGCTCTGGAGTATAATACAGGATGTAAGTCAGGATCAGTAATGTAATGTATGTACACAGTGACTGCACCAGCAGAATAGTGAGTGCAGCTCTGGAGTATAATACAGGATGTAACTCAGGATCAGTAATGTAATGTATTTACACAGTGACCGCACTAGCAGAATAATGAGTGCAGCTCTGGAGTATAATCCAGGATGTAACTCAGGATCAGTAATGTAATGTATGTACACAGTGACTGCACCAGCAGAATAGTGAGTGCAGCTCTGGAGTATAATACAGGATGTAACTCAGGATCAGTAATGTAATGTATGTACACAGTGACTGCACCAGCAGAATAGTGAGTGCAGCTCTGGAGTATAATACAGGAGGTAACTCAGGATCAGTAATGTAATGTATGTACACAGTGACTCCACCAGCAGAATAGTGAGTGCAGCTCTGGGGTATAATACAGGATGTAACTCAGGATCAGTAATGTAATGTATGTACACAGTGACTGCACCAGCAGAATAGTGAGTGCAGCTCTGGAGTATAATACAGGATGTAACTCAGGATCAGTACAGGATCAGTAATGTAATCTATGTACACAGTGACTGCACCAGCAGAATAGTGAGTGCAGCTCTGGGTATAATACAGGATGTAACTCAGGATCAGTAATGTAATGTATGTACATAGTGACTGCACCAGCAGAATAGTGAGTGCAGCTCTGGAGTATAATACAGGAGGTAACTCAGGATCAGTAATGTAATGTATGTACAGAGTGACTGCACCAGCAGAATAGTGAGTGCAGCTCTGGAGTATAATACAGGATGTAACTCAGGATCAGTAATGTAATGTATGTACACAGTGACTGCACCAGCAGAATAGTGAGTGCAGCTCTGGAGTATAATACAGGAGGTAACTCAGGATCAGTAATGTAATGTATGTACACAGTGACTCCACCAGCAGAATAGTGAGTGCAGCTCTGGGGTATAATACAGGATGTAACTCAGGATCAGTAATGTAATGTATGTACACAGTGACTGCACCAGCAGAATAGTGAGTGCAGCTCTGGAGTATAATACAGGATGTAACTCAGGATCAGTACAGGATCAGTAATGTAATCTATGTACACAGTGACTGCACCAGCAGAATAGTGAGTGCAGCTCTGGGTATAATACAGGATGTAACTCAGGATCAGTAATGTAATGTATGTACATAGTGACTGCACCAGCAGAATAGTGAGTGCAGCTCTGGAGTATAATAAATGATGTAACTCAGGATCAGTAATGTAATGTATGTACAGAGTGACTGCACCAGCAGAATAGTGAGTGCAGCTCTGGAGTATAATACAGGATGTAACTCAGGATCAGTAATGTAATGTATGTACACAGTGACTGCACCAGCAGAATAGTGAGTGCAGCTCTGGAGTATAATACAGGATGTAACTCAGGATCAGTAATCTAATGTATGTACACAGTGACTGCACCAGCAGAATAGTGAGTGCAGCTCTGGAGTATAATGCAGGATGTAACTCAGGATCAGTAATGTAATGTATGTACACAGTGACTACACCAGCAGAATAGCGAGTGCAGCTCTGGAGTATAATACAGGATGTAACTCAGGATCAGTAATGTAATGTATGTACATAGTGACTGCACCAGCAGAATAGTGAGTGCAGCTCTGGAGTATAATACAGGATGTAACTCAGGATCAGTACAGGATCAGTAATGTAATGTATGTGCACAGCGAGTGCACCAGCAGAATAGCGAGTGCAGCTCTGGAGTATAATACAGGATGTAACTCAGGATCAGTAATGTAATGTATGTACACAGTGACTGCACCAGCAGAATAGTGAGTGCAGCTCTGGAGTATAATACAGGATGTAACTCAGGATCAGTAATGTAATGTATGTACACAGTGACTGCACCAGCAGAATAGTGAGTGCAGCTCTGGAGTATAATACAGGAGGTAACTCTGGATCAGTAATGTATGTACACAGTGACTGCACCAGCAGAATAGTGAGTGCAGCTCTGGAGTATAATACAGGATGTACGTCAGGATCAGTAATGTAATGTACAAATATAAGCCACAAATTTATGTGTTCAGCTAAAAATATTTTCTTATCCTAATAATGTCATTTATCATTCACTGCACAGCTCATAATTCTGTCAGAGCCGGCCAAGTATAATAGGGACTATTCCAAGGTTAAGAGAACGTTGGGAGCCTAGATATACAACTAGTTGCAGACAAATGTCGTCATTGGAGCATTGCCCGTCCATGGCTGGACGCTGATACCGTGTACTGTAATGGGCAGAGTATATGTGATACAATGATGTCGGTTTACAATTTCTTAGATCACTTTTACTATTTCATTATTGACTGTCTATTCTAAAACTACTTGAGCATGTCCTGTTAGGCATTAGCACAGGACCATTTGGGGACTTTGCTTACGCTGCAAGTAGCGATATAAAATTATAATGCCAGGGCTGCCCAAGGTCTTCTTCCTTCGTTTACACCCATATGATGTATAATCACTATTGACCGTTGTATCTGCATTCTGGGTGGTGACTCTTTTCTCCTGCTTTGCCACTCAGGAGGCTGGTAAAGTTGTGTTGCAGCCTCTGAAGCTGACGGCCGTAACACGTTGAGGCTTAACGGAACCATAAAAGAGAAATCGCCCGAGAGTCCTGAGTGGGCGATGAAGCACATGGATTATTATGCTGAATGAGCTGCGAGGATTTCAGCTTCCCATGCACTGCCTCAAGATTCAGACTTTAAGTATACTTGACAACTTTTCTGGAAGATCTAGGAGGCTCCCAAAAAATGCAGAGACTTCCCAGATGCCCAGAAGAGTCAGCCACAACGTTCTTCAAGTCATCAATTCTGGAAGGTTTCTTCTGTCCCGGCGTCTTGGAGAGGTGAGGGCTCTGGTCCTTGTTGATTGTCCGCAGCGGTGTCATCAAGTCAACAGCACATGTGACCACTACAGCCAATCACTAGACTCAACTGCTCATTCAGCCCAATGATCAGACTCGGGGATTGGGGAAGGTGGGTAATGTTATTTTTTGTTATTTTAGATCTCTGCAACCTTATGTTACAATATTATTTTAAAAGGGACAATCCATTTAAAGCAAGGACAAGTGATTATAAACTACAGCCCCCACAATGGTGAGACATAAGATTATAAAGTAACTGCTGGAAATGGAAGGGAGGAGCCTCTATAAAGAGGAGGAGCCTCAATAAGGAAAAGTAGATTCTATAGAGGAGGAGCCTCAATAAGGAGGTTGGGCATCAATTAGGAGGAGGAGTCTCAATAAGGAAGAGGAGCTTTAATAAAGAGGAAGAGCTACAATGTGGAAGAGAGGCCTTAATACGGAGGGGCATCAATAAGAAAAAAGAGACACAATAAGGAGGAGAAACCTCAATAAGGAGGAGGAGCCTCATTAAGAAAGAAGAAACACAATAAGGAGAAAGAGCCTCAATAAGGAAGAGGAGCCTCAATAAGAAAGAAGAAACACAATAAGGAGGAAGAGCCTCAATAAGGAAAAGGAGCGTCAATAAGAAAGAAGAAACACAATATGGAGAAAGAGCCTCAATAAGGAAAAGGAGCCTCAATAAGAAAGAAGAAACACAATATGGAGAAAGAGCCTCAATAAGGAAGAAGAGACACAATAAAGAAGAAGATTCTCAATAAGGAGAAGGAGACTCAATAAAGAAGAGGAGCCTCAAGAAGAAGGAGCCTCAATAAGGACGAGGAGCCTCAATAAGAAAGAAGAGACACACTAAGGAGGAATAGTCTCAACAAGGAAGAGGAGTCTCAATAAGGAAGAGGAGCCTCAATAAGAAAGAAGAGACTCAATAAGGAGGAGGAGCCTCAATAAGAGGAACCTCAATAAGAAAGAAGAGACACAATAAGGAGGTAGAGTCTCAATAAGGAGGAAGAGCCTCAATAAAGAGGAAGAGTCGTAATAAGGAGGGGGAGCCTCAATAAGAAAGAGGAACCTTAATAAGAAAGAAGAGACACAATAAGGCGGAAGAGTCTTAATAAGGAGGAGAAGCCTCAATAAGGAAGAAGAGACACAATAAGGAGGAAGAGTCTCAATAAGGAGGAAGAGTCTCAATAAGGAGGAAAAGCCTCAATAAGGAATTAGATCCTCAATAAGAAGGAAGAAACATAATAAGGAGGAAGAGCCTCATTAAGAAAGAAGAGACACAATAAAGAGGAGGAGCATCAATTAGGAGGAAGAGCCTCAATAAGGAGGAAGAGCTTAAATAATGAGGACCCTCAATAAGGGAGAGCAGTGGCTTTAGCTTCTAAAATGTTCTTTTAATATTTATTATTACCATAAATGCCTACAAAAAATACCTTTAAAAAGACACAAAGGGTCAAATGTCACTGCTAAATGTGTTAACTGGGCATGGGTGTGAATATTTTTGCACAGCACGGTAAATATAGCTGAATCAATAATTACAGAATTCTTGATGTTTTTGTAAAAATCTCTTTATTCATCGTGACATAACAATATTATAAATAGATGACTGACCGTATATATATATATATATATATATATATATAATAAATAAGTACAGGAAATTCTCTACCCTATATATTGTGTATAGCAGGCGAAGAATTCATGGCAGCCCAAACTGCTAAGTTCCAGCATCACGTGCTGGGTAGTTAAAGGGAAATTCTACCTAAATGTATTGAACCTGTAAGACATGTTAGAAAGTAATAAAAGTTTTTGTTCATCCTCCTCAGAAAGTCTTCAGTGCATATTTGAGAGTGCAAAGTGTCAAAGGGTCACTCCAAATGCGACACGCTGTGCCTAGTGCAGGCCCCGAGGGGGTGGGGCATAATAGCTTGTTCGTGTCATGCTCCGCCCCCTCAGTTTCTACCCAGAGTTTTCCTTGAATTTTAAAGCAAACCACTCGTTCTGTGTGACAGAAGTAACCCCCGTGGCCTGCGGCTGTGCACTAACTACCCTATACACAGTGTATACTCAGATACACTGTGCGCTCAGTGGATCACTATCAACAATGCAGGAAGTGACTTTTTTACGCCATTGATTGTGCAAAGATCTAAATGTCCCATATAGTAATATGTCCAGATATAAGAGGACATGTGCTAATCAGTGCCTTGGCGATCAAACGGCGCCCCCTACGGACTAAAAAGAAGAGAGTAGACTGTCTGAAGATAAGTCTGAGTCATCCCACTTGTGTCCGGGTCACTGCCTCCTACAAGATCGGAACGAGTGCTGCTGTGACATTTGCTCTTTCCACCATTCGGTCACTGCCCACCACATGGTCAGTACACTCGTCTCCTGCTGCTTGTTTTACTATGTATCTATCAGTCTGCAATCCTCGGTTTCCCCTCCATAAATGATGACATTACCCCGTCACCTGCAGCTTACAACAGATGGGTATATAGGTCACTGCTTCCCACAGAAGCAGTACACTCCACCTCCGCTGCTGTCAATGTCTATATCCTTCCATCAGACTAAAGGAAAAGTCAGCAGCACATTGCAAGAAGCCTCGCTTTCTTAAAGAGCCCCGACCGCCTAAAAGGTGCCATGTATCCAAGACTTAGAATAAATTGAGTGGATGCAGAATTCACACATGTAATAATACCGCTATAATACGCCAACATCCAGCTCGTGCAGAGTGACCGACTATTTACATGTCGCACGTCCTCTCCTCCGTATGAAAGGCACCTGTTCTTCGAGACGGGAGATATTCAAGAGCGCCGAGGCAGCATCTCCCATCAGAACGCCGTGGAAGACTCTAAACTTTCCGTGTCCGCTTCCGTCTGTGATATCCGGGGATCTGGTTGGGCAGTGAAGACTTTATCTACAATATAGATTTGGCATTCCAGGGGATATTCATTCCTGTTTTAGAAAAAAAAAATACATAAAAAATGATATAATAAAAAGTTAGAAATTAAAATGTAAAACAAATGAGCAATTCAATTTGTAACAAATAAATTCGAGGCAAATCAAATCCTCCCCAAAAGTTAAGCAAATCTGCAGGATTCCAATTTTGGCCAATTCACTCACCTGTAGATTTAATATAATAAAAATATTTTTTTAGGATGTTTTTATTCTCTTTTTTTTTTTATAGGATTTTATTAAACATTTATGACCCAATTCATCATTTGTGCATTTTATTAAGTAATTGTTTTTTTGTCTTATCTTTCCTTTTTCGCCTTTTGGCCAAAATCAAGTACAATTGTGCACAAGTTTTGTAATTTTCGAAAAGTCTCAAATGATCAATCACACCTAGATAATGAAAACCACTCACTCCTATATTGTGGAGAAAAAAACTAAGAAATGAGAACTGGGAAAACTATTGTAAAAATGGTGCAAAAAGCCATAATAAATTTGCATAAAAATAACATAAAAATGCCTAAAAATGTAATCAATTTGCATAAAAAAAACATAAAAATGCCTAAAAATGTAATAAATTTGCATAAAAAAAACATAAAAATGCCTAAAAACTGAACCGTTAGATCCAAATTCATTATTGCAATCGTACCTTTTGTTGCCTTGTTTTTAGTGTTTGTCACCTGTTTTTTTTTCTTTGCACCGCAATCTTCTTTCAATTTGCACCATTTTTAGGGCATTAGAAAACTAAAAAATATGAACGTGCGTTATTTTTAAGACTATGGCGCAAAAATCCCAGTGAATGATGAATCGGGCCCAAAGTTTACGACATTTCAACAAGTCACAGATAATCAATTACCCTAAAACATCTGGATAACCAAAACCAATTCCATAATCCCGAAAAAAAAGATGAAAGCAAGTAAAGTTAGCTTAAAAATGGTGCATATTAAATCATGAAAAATATCTCTAATAGAAACATTTATCTACAGGAAAAAAAGGCAGCAAAGAAAGCTTGAAAAAAAGGCACAAAAGCAAGGATGAATCGGGACGTAAAATTTTATTTTTTACGTGTATTATTCAATCTTATGTTTGCATTTTACTTCAGCTTTTTATATCGAATGATTTAAGTTTTGTTTTTACTTTATTGTTTTTATATTTTTTTTTACTTTTTAATTACTTTTTTTTCCCTTGTTGTTACCTTTACTTATGCTTTTTACCCCTTTTTTTTTAACTTCCGAATTTGATTTAAACACTATATTTGCATTGTACTTCAGCTCTTAATATCGGATTATTTAACTTTTGTTTTTATTTTACTGTTTTTTTTTTTTTATTTTTTACTTTTTAATTACTTTTTTTTTCACTTGTTGTTACCTTTTTTTTTAAGCTACCGAGTTTGATTTAAACACTATATTTGCATTGTATTTCAGCTTTTTAGATCGGATGATTTAAGTTTTGTTTTTACTTTATTGTTTTTATATATTTTTTTTACTTTTTAATGACTTTTTTTTCCCTTGTTGTTACCTTTACTTATGCTTTTTACCCTTTTTTTTTTTAACTTCCGAATTTGATTTAAACACTATATTTGTATTGTACTTCAGCTCTTAATATCGGATTATTTAACTTTTGTTTTTATTTTACTGTTTTTTTGTTGTTTTTTTTTACTTTTTAACTACTTTTTTTTTTCTCTTGTTGTTACCTTTTTTTTAAGCTACCAAGTTTGATTTAAACACTATATTTGCATTGTATTTCAGCTTTTTATATTGGATGAGATTTAAACACTATATCTGCATTGTATTTCAGCTTTTCATATCGGATGATTTAAGTTTTGCTTTTATTTTATTGATTTTATTTTTTTTTGCTTTTTAATTATATTTTTATTTTCTCTTGCTGTTACCTTTGTTTCTTCAACTTCCGAGTTTCATTTTAAACACTATATTTGCATTGTATTCCAGTTTTTTATACCAGATAATTTAAGTTTTGTTTTTATTGTTTCTATTTATTTTTTTTACTTTTTAATTATATATTTTTTTTCACTTGTTGTGATCTTGACTTTTGTTTTTTACCTTTTTTTTTTTTAAACCTCCGAGTTTGAATTAAACACTTTGCTTACCGCATTTGTCATTTTGGTTTGAATTTTACAAAAGAAAAAAAAAAAAAAATTCCGGATCGGCGTCATGTTTGTGTCTCTGTAGATAACGTGGATTCGAAGTGAAGGCTTTTTCCATGTGAAATCTCATGGATAATAGACCTTATGTAATTTTTAAGAAGGCTCACAGATGGTTTTTAAATAATCTAAAGCTGGCCTGAAGCTTAATATATATATTTTTTTCTCTAGTTTTTTTTTTATTTGAAAATGTTCAGCTGGTGGAAAGCATTTTATTATAAAGGGAAGGGAACGCAGCACACAACACAGTGGGGGCCCCCTCCAGCAGTGAATTGAAGATTAACGCGGAGAAATATTAAAAGGCTTGTGATAGTCACAAAAGCAGAAGCAGACGTCTTTTCACTGACTTAGGGAACGTATTACTTTGAGATGGGTTATATCGGCGGCGCGTTCACAAAGACGGATTCATACAAAAGGTAAAAAAAAAAATCTCTGGGAAAATAGGTCAGCGCGTAATGTTAACTTCCTGAACTAATCTAGATGTATTTCTTACCTTTTTATCACAAAAAAAGGAAAAAAAATGAAACATACATGGCTACTGGATCAATCAATTGGCAAGACCCTAGACCAACGTCCAGGTCAGTGTTCCGGATTAGAGTCCTGCAAATCTTCTCCTACCTGCCGTCCTGTGTGAGTCGTGCCACAACCACGATGTTGTGCCATGCCTACAAATGACAGGTAGGATATGTTTCACTTTTGTCTGTGTCAGGATTCCAGTTGTCCATCTAAAGTTTCACCACTAGTGGCTGCTATTGTTCACGTTAATAATTGTGCTGCAATCCCACTCCTTACCACTGGAGGCTACTGTTGTGTTCTGCAAATTGCCCTTTACTAAGATGGCAGATTCTGTGGGATCCATCTTGTTTCCTGTTTGGGCCTACTGAAAGCCTCATGGATCTCTCACATTGCTTGAGTATTGTGTCTAGCTGTTAGCCTAGTTTCCAGTCTCCAAGCTCCTGACCATTCTTACCTAGATTGTTCTCACCTATCTACGGATTGTTTCCTAAAACTCCTTTTACTAACTACAAGAACTTCTACTACCCATTGTTGTTCCTGCTCGTGCTCCTTTGGCCACTGGTTTCCAGCAGTACTACGCCAGTATCATAACAGTCTGGTGGTTATGGTTTTTCAATTCCAAATGAAACTACTGATAAATAACATTTTTCACCACTACCAGAATCCCTACCAATAGGACCTAATTGGATATATGTCAACTCAAAGCCAGGCTGATGGCATTTTAACAGAGAGGTGTTTAATTTTTCTTAACAGCTGCTCATATCCATGGTTTCGCCTAAGCTTCTCTTCCTCTAGGGGTAAAGACTCAGTTGCTGCCATATCTTTATATCTAAATATCACTGGACATGGCAGAGTGACCTGATGGTTCCATTTTTGAATCACGGTGCCAAATGCATTTTTCATCACAGCTACTCATGTTTTTGCCTAAGCTTTTCTTCTTCTGAGGGTAAAGATTCACTTGTTGCCCTATCCCTGTATCTAAATACAGTAGTCATGGCAGAGTGGCCTGTTGGTTCCCTTTCTGATTCAAGGTGCCAACTGCATTTTTCATCACAGCTGCTCTTGATCAGTTTCGCCTAAACTTTTCTTCCTCTAGGGGTAAAGACTCAGTTGCTGCCCTACCTAAATATCATGGACATGGCAGAGCGGCTTGTTGGTTCTCTTTTCAAATAAGGGTGACAATTGCATTTTTAATCAAAGCTGCTCATGATCACAGTTTCACCTAAGCTTTTCTTCCTCTGGAGGTAAAGACTCATTTTCTGCCCTACCCCTATATCTATATTTATATACATACATACATATATATATATACAGTAAATATAGTAAATAAATGTATAAATAGTAATGTATAGATAGCTAGTAAATGTATATATACAAATATATATACATTAAACAATTTTAATTTTGTATCTTGTCCTGAAGTGCAATTTTTGGGGGGCCACAATAATACATAGGGGACTCCTGGACTTGCATTCAACAATAGCAAACACACATCAGGCCACTAGAAATAGGTCACGAGACAATGTATAGGACAATACAATAATAAGACGCGATATGTCTGCATGTTTGTGTTGAAAATTAACAGGCTGGACACAATCCCTCACCATTATTCAAAATGGCTGTCTCCAATATCCAAAATTTCACTTTAATTTGAATATTGCACAAAAATTCTGCACTTTTTTTTTTTTGTAAAAAAAAAAAATCAAAAAGATTACTCTGAGAAACTTTTACTTGACAGCTGTAAAAACTGCGACTGGCAATGGCGCCACCTTAAGTAATGGTTATAATAAATCGGAAATTATTGCGTCTTGTTAATGCAAGGTCCATAAAGAAAAGTGACTTGAGACTAAACCTCTCAGAGCCATTCGTGCTGGGAGATGGGAAGGTGGGAGAGGCTTCCAGGCGAGAGGAGGAGGCACCGTGCAAGGAACAGGGCGGTCTTTCTTCAGGACAAGCAGGCAAGAGGTTTCCAGGTAATTTAGCCAAGGGACTGCTTAACGGGGACAGCTGTACAAAGAGACAAATGGCAATGAGAAGGAGGAAACCGGACAAGGTGCAGCTGATTGTAAATAGCCAACATAGAAGCAAGAAACATATGATAATAATCACCCCCAAATTACCTGAAAGTGAATGTCCTCAACATTATTTTTTTTTCTTTTTGCCAAAATAGATAATAAAATTCTAAACACAATCCTAGTAACAGTCAGAGATCCATTTCTCTGATACAGAGATAGAATCTTATCATGTATCTCTGTATACAGGGTGCTCCCCCTAGTGATGGCTGCAGACAGAATCTTATCATGTATCTCTGTATACAGGGAGCTCCCCCTAGTGGTGACTGCAGACAGAATCTTATCATGTATCTCTGTATACAGGGAGCTCCCCCTAGTGGTGGCTGCAGACAGAATCTTATCATGTATCTCTGTATAGAGGGAGCTCCCCCTAGTGGTGGCTGCAGACAGAATCTTATCATGTCTCTCTGTATACAGGGAGCTCCCCCTAGTGGTGGCTGCAGACAGGATCTTATCATGTATCTCTGTATACAGGGAGCTCCCCCTAGTGGTGGCTGCAGACAGAATCTTATCATGTATCTCTGTATAGAGGGAGCTCCCCCTAGTGGTGGCTGCAGACAGAATCTTATCATGTATCTCTGTATACAGGGAGCTCCCCCTAGTGGTGGCAGCAGACAGGATCTTATCATGTATCTCTGTATACAGGGAGCTCCCCCTAGTGGTGACTGCAGACAGGATCTTATCATGTCTCTCTGTATACAGGGAGCTCCCCCTAGTGGTGGCAGCAGACAGAATCTTATCATGTATCTCTATATACAGGGAGCTCCCCCTAGTGGTGGCTGCAGACAGAATCTTATCATGTATCTCTGTATACAGCGAGCTCCTCCTAGTGGTGGCTGCAGACAGAATCTTATCATGCATCTCTGTATACAGCGAGCTCCTCCTAGTGGTGGCTGCAGACAGAATCTTATCATGTATCTCTGTATACAGCGAGCTCCTCCTAGTGGTGACTGCAGACAGGATCTTATCATGTCTCTCTGTATACAGGGAGCTCCCCCTAGTGGTGGCTGCAGACAGAATCTTATCATGTATCTCTGTATACAGCGAGCTCCTCCTAGTGGTGGCTGCAGACAGGATCTTATCATGTCTCTCTGTATACAGGGAGCTTCCCCTAGTGGTGACTGCAGACAGAATCTTATCATGTATCTCTGTATACAGCGAGCTCCTCCTAGTGGTGACTGCAGACAGGATCTTATCATGTCTCTCTGTATACAGGGAGCTCCCCCTAGTGGTGGCTGCAGACAGAATCTTATCATGTATCTCTGTATACAGCGAGCTCCTCCTAGTGGTGGCTGCAGACAGAATCTTATCATGTATCTCTGTATACAGGGAGCTCCCCCTAGTGGTGGCTGTAGGCAGAATCTTATCATGTATCTCTGTATACAGGGAGCTCCCCCTAGTGGTGACTGCAGACAGAATCTTATCATGTATCTCTGTATACAAGGAGCTCCCCCTAGTGGTGGCTGCAGACAGAATCTTATCATGTATCTCTGTATAGAGGGAGCTCCCCCTAGTGGTGGCTGCAGACAGAATGTTATCATGTATCTCTGTATACAGGGAGCTCCCCCTAGTGGTGGCTGCAGACAGGATCTTATCATGTATCTCTGTATACAGGGAGCTCCCCCTAGTGGTGGCTGCAGACAGAATCTTATCATGTATCTCTGTATAGAGGGAGCTCCCCCTAGTGGTGGCTGCAGACAGAATCTTATCATGTATCTCTGTATACAGGGAGCTCCCCCTAGTGGTGGCAGCAGACAGGATCTTATCATGTATCTCTGTATACAGGGAGCTCCCCCTAGTGGTGACTGCAGACAGGATCTTATCATGTCTCTCTGTATACAGGGAGCTCCCCCTAGTGGTGGCAGCAGACAGGATCTTATCATGTATCTCTGTATAGAGGGAGCTCCCCCTAGTGGTGGCTGCAGACAGGATGTTATCATGTATCTCTGTATACAGGGAGCTCCCCCTAGTGGTGGCAGCAGACAGGATCTTATCATGTGTTTCTGTATACAGGGAGCTCCCCCTAGTGGTGACTGCAGACAGGATCTTATCATGTATCTCTGTATACAGGGATCTCCCCCTAGTGGTGGCTGCAGACAGAATCTTATCATGTATCTCTGTATACAGGGAGCTCCCCCTAGTGGTGACTGCAGACAGAATCTTATCATGTATCTCTATATACAGGGAGCTCCCCCTAGTGGTGGCTGCAGACAGAATCTTATCATGTATCTCTGTATACAGGGAGCTCCCCCTAGTGGTGGCTGCAGACAGAATCTTATCATGTATCTCTGTATACAGGGAGCTCCCCCTAGTGGTGGCTGCAGACAGAATCTTATCATGTATCTCTGTATACAGCGAGCTCCTCCTAGTGGTGGCTGCAGACAGAATCTTATCATGTATCTCTGTATACAGGGAGCTCCCCCTAGTGGTGGCAGCAGACAGGATCTTATCATGTATCTCTGTATAGAGGGAGCTCCCCCTAGTGGTGGCTGCAGACAGGATGTTATCATGTATCTCTGTATACAGGGAGCTCCCCCTAGTGGTGGCAGCAGACAGGATCTTATCATGTGTCTCTGTATACAGGGAGCTCCCCCTAGTGGTGACTGCAGACAGGATCTTATCATGTATCTCTGTATACAGGGAGCTCCCCCTAGTAGTGGCTGCAGACAGAATCTTATCATGTATCTCTGTATACAGGGAGCTCCCCCTAGTGGTGACTGCAGACAGAATCTTATCATATATCTCTGTATACAGGGAGCTCCCCCTAGTGGTGACTGCAGACAGAATCTTATCATGTATCTCTGTATACAGGGAGCTCCCCCTAGTGGTGGCTGCAGACAGAATCTTATCATGTATCTCTGTATACAGGGAGCTCCCCCTAGTGGTGGCTGCAGACAGAATCTTATCATGTATCTCTGTATACAGGGAGCTCCCCCTAGTGGTGACTGCAGAAAGAATCTTATCATGTATCTCTATATACAGGGAGCTCCCCCTAGTGGTGGCTGCAGACAGAATCTTATCATGTATCTCTGTATACAGGAAGCTTCCCCTAGTGGTGGCTGCAGACAGAATCTTATCATGTATCTCTGTATACAGGGAGCTCCCCCTAGTGGTGGCTGCAGACAGAATCTTATCATGTGTCTCTGTATACAGGGAGCTCCCCCTAGTGGTGGCTGCAGACAGGATCTTATCATGTATCTCTGTATACAGGGAGCTCCCCCTAGTGGTGGCTGCAGACAGAATCTTATCATGTATCTCTGTATACAGGGAGCTCCCCCTAGTGGTGGCTGCAGACAGAATCTTATCATGTATCTCTGTATACAGGGAGCTCCCCCTAGTGGTGGCTGTAGGCAGAATCTTATCATGTATCTCTGTATACAGGGAGCTCCCCCTAGTGGTGGCTGTAGGCAGAATCTTATCATGTATCTCTGTATACAGGGAGCTCCCCCTAGTGGTGGCAGCAGACAGGATCTTATCATGTATCTCTGTATACAGGGAGCTCCCCCTAGTGGTGGCAGCAGACAGGATCTTATCATGTATCTCTGTATACAGGGAGCTCCCCCTGGTGGTGACTGCAGACAGGATCTTATCATGTCTCTCTGTATACAGGGAGCTCCCCCTAGTGGTGGCAGCAGACAGGATCTTATCATGTATCTCTGTATAGAGGGAGCTCCCCCTAGTGGTGGCTGCAGACAGGATGTTATCATGTATCTCTGTATACAGGGAGCTCCCCCTAGTGGTGGCAGCAGACAGGATCTTATCATGTGTCTCTGTATACAGGGAGCTCCCCCTAGTGGTGACTGCAGACAGGATCTTATCATGTATCTCTGTATACAGGGAGCTCCCCCTAGTGGTGGCTGCAGACAGAATCTTATCATGTATCTCTGTATACAGGGAGCTCCCCCTAGTGGTGACTGCAGACAGAATCTTATCATGTATCTCTATATACAGGGAGCTCCCCCTAGTGGTGGCAGCAGACAGAATCTTATCATGTATCTCTGTATACAGGGAGCTCCCCCTAGTGGTGACTGCAGACAGAATCTTATCATGTATCTCTGTATACAGGGAGCTCCCCCTAGTGATGGCTGCAGACAGAATCTTATCATGTATCTCTGTATACAGGGAGCTCCCCCTAGTGGTGACTGAAGACAGAATCTTATCATGTATCTCTGTATACAGGGAGCTCCCCCTAGTGGTGACTGCAGACAGAATCTTATCATGTATCTCTGTATACAGGGAGCTCCCCCTAGTGGTGGCTGCAGACAGAATCTTATCATGTATCTCTGTATACAGGAAGCTTCCCCTAGTGGTGGCTGCAGACAGAATCTTATCATGTATCTCTGTATACAGGGAGCTCCCCCTAGTGGTGGCTGCAGACAGAATCTTATCATGTATCTCTGTATACAGGGAGCTCCCCCTAGTGGTGGCTGCAGACAGAATCTTATCATGTATCTCTGTATACAGCGAGCTCCTCCTAGTGGTGGCTGCAGACAGAATCTTATCATGTATCTCTGTATACAGGGAGCTCCCCCTAGTGGTGGCTGTAGGCAGAATCTTATCATGTATCTCTGTATACAGGGAGCTCCCCCTAGTGGTGGCTGGAGACAGAATCTTATCATGTATCTCTGTATACAGCGAGCTCCTCCTAGTAGTGGCTGCAGACAGAATCTTATCATGTATCTCTGTATACAGGGAGCTCCCCCTAGTGGTGACTGCAGACAGGATCTTATCATGTCTCTCTGTATACAGGGAGCTCCCCCTAGTGGTGGCAGCAGACAGGATCTTATCATGTATCTCTGTATAGAGGGAGCTCCCCCTAGTGGTGGCTGCAGACAGGATGTTATCATGTATCTCTGTATACAGGGAGCTCCCCCTAGTGGTGGCAGCAGACAGGATCTTATCATGTGTCTCTGTATACAGGGAGCTCCCCCTAGTGGTGACTGCAGACAGGATCTTATCATGTATCTCTGTATACAGGGAGCTCCCCCTAGTGGTGGCTGCAGACAGAATCTTATCATGTATCTCTGTATACAGGGAGCTCCCCCTAGTGGTGACTGCAGACAGAATCTTATCATGTATCTCTATATACAGGGAGCTCCCCCTAGTGGTGGCAGCAGACAGAATCTTATCATGTATCTCTGTATACAGGGAGCTCCCCCTAGTGGTGACTGCAGACAGAATCTTATCATGTATCTCTGTATACAGGGAGCTCCCCCTAGTGGTGGCTGCAGACAGAATCTTATCATGTATCTCTGTATACAGGGAGCTCCCCCTAGTGGTGACTGCAGACAGAATCTTATCATGTATCTCTGTATACAGGGAGCTCCCCCTAGTGGTGACTGCAGACAGAATCTTATCATGTATCTCTGTATACAGGGAGCTCCCCCTAGTGGTGGCTGCAGACAGAATCTTATCATGTATCTCTGTATACAGGAAGCTTCCCCTAGTGGTGGCTGCAGACAGAATCTTATCATGTATCTCTGTATACAGGGAGCTCCCCCTAGTGGTGGCTGCAGACAGAATCTTATCATGTATCTCTGTATACAGGGAGCTCCCCCTAGTGGTGGCTGCAGACAGAATCTTATCATGTATCTCTGTATACAGCGAGCTCCTCCTAGTGGTGGCTGCAGACAGAATCTTATCATATATCTCTGTATACAGGGAGCTCCCCCTAGTGGTGGCTGCAGACAGAATCTTATCATGTATCTCTGTATACAGGGAGCTCCCCCTAGTGGTGGCTGGAGACAGAATCTTATCATGTATATCTGTATACAGCGAGCTCCTCCTAGTGGTGGCTGCAGACAGAATCTTATCATGTATCTCTGTATACAGGGAGCTCCCCCTAGTGGTGGCTGCACAGATAGAATTCTATCATTTTGACTATGCATGGTATTTGGATTTCTGTATCAGAAAATGGGGTAGTGACCATTATAATGATATGGTAATAAATTAATCAGCTCAAAATATTGTCTCTATTTGAATTAAATAAAAGTTCAAAGGTGGACATTCGCTTTAAAAAAACAGAGTCCTTCCGCCTCCCCCAGTCATTGTCGGCCCCTTAGGATACTCTGATGAGTCGTGTGTGTGTCTTAAGAAAAGATAATTTTTTTTTTTTTGACAAAAAAATGTTCTCTGGAGAATTAGTCAGAAACAGAATGAAGTCATATGTTGTGAGAGTCCTGGGAAGAGTCTCATTCGGAGAAGCTAAGAAATGATGAACAGCAGGGTCTCCTGTCAAGGATCCAGTGAGAAAATAATCTCCTCTTATAAATATCTAAACAAGTAAATCATGCTGTCGTCCACGTAGAACCAGGATGAAAGTAAATATATATATTTTTTTGCAGTTTCATATTTAGCCAGTAGGTGGCGACAGTGAAACATAGTCTATTATATTGCAGGGGGAGACGCTGCTGTGATATATTATTGATTACAGCTTCATTGTAATGAGCAGCGTACTCATATGTATGAGATCACATCTAGGAGTGTCAGCCTACATACTGCCTGCATATATGAGAGATGCAAGATTGCAGACATCCATTGGCTTGTATAAAGCCTGATTATTAGCCGGCCCGTTGTGTAACAATGGCGTTCACCCCCCACCCCCCCCAAGGCATAAATGAATTTGATGATGAAATGACGTCTTTAAATAAACCTTGAAGGAAATGTCTCATTTCAGTTCAGATACAATCTGACTCATTCATTAAAAAAATGCCAGAAGTCAAAGGAAAATACACATTCATTTACCGAAAAATTCTTCACAGTCAAAAGAAAAAAAGGAACGTTATATCAAGAGAAATAAAGTCACAAAGATGAGGCAATGACAACACCAACTGGGAGGTCTCTAAGAATGAGATTTTCCTTCATTAATACCTAATTAACTTTATTATTTCCAGATCACTCAACCACAAGGAAACAGATATGACATATCCTAATAGGAAATCCATTTTACTAAAGGGAAGCTGAGCATAATGAGCTGTCTAAGTACAATAATACTGCCCCCTATGTACAGGAATATAACAACTATAATACTGCCCCCTATGTACAGGAATATAACAACTATAATACTGCCCCTATGTACAAGAATATAACTACTATAATACGGCCCCCTATGTACAGGAATATAACAACTATAATACTGCCCCTATGTACAACAATATAACTACTATAATACTGCTCCCTATGTACAAGAATATAACTACTATAATACGGCCCCCTATGTACAGGAATATAACAACTATAATACGGCCCCCTATGTACAGGAATATAACAACTATAATACTGCCCCCTATGTACAGGAATATAACAACTATAATACTGCTCCCTATGTACAGGAATATAACAACTATAATACTGCCCCCTATGTACAAGAATATAACAACTATAATACTGCCCCCTATGTACAGGAATATAACAACTATAATACTGCCCCTATGTACAAGAATATAACTACTATAATACTGCTCCTATGTACAAGAATATAACTGCTATAATACTGCTCCTATGTACTAGAATATAACTACTATAATACTGCCCTCTATGTACAAGAATATAAATACTATAATACTGCCCCTATGTACAAAAATATAACTACTATAATACTGCTCCTATGTACTAGAATATAACTACTATAATACTGCTCCTATGTACAAGAATATAACTACTATAATACTGCTCCTATGTACAAGAATATAACTACTATAATACTGTCCCCTATGTACAAGAATATAACTACTATAATACTGCTCCTATGTACAAGAATATAACTACTATAATACTGCTCCTATGTACTAGAATATAACTACTATAATACTGCTCCTATGTACAAGAATATAACTACTATAATACTGCTCCTATGTACAAGAATATAACTACTATAATACTGCTCCTATGTACAAGAATATAACTACTATAATACTGCTCCTATGTACAAGAATATAACTACTATAATACTGCTCCTATGTACAAGAATATAACTACTATAATACTGTCCCCTATGTACAAGAATATAACTACTATAATACTGCCCCCTATATACAAGAATATAACTACTATAATACTGCCCCCTATGTACAAAAATATAACTACTATAATACTGCTCCTATGTACTAGAATATAACTACTATAATACTGCTCCTATGTACTAGAATATAACTACTATAATACTGCTCCTATGTACAAAAATATAACTACTATAGTACTGCTCCTATGTACATGAATATATATACTATAATACTGCCCCCTATGTACAGGAATATAACAACTATAATACTGCCCCTATGTACAAGAATATAACTACTATAATACTGCCCCCTATATACAAGAATATAACTACTATAATACTGCCCCCTATGTACAAAAATATAACTACTATAATACTGCTCCTATGTACTAGAATATAACTACTATAATACTGCTCCTATGTACAAGAATATAACTACTATAATACTGCTCCTATGTACTAGAATATAACTACTATAATACTGCTCCTATGTACTAGAATATAACTACTATAATACTGCTCCTATGTACAAAAATATAACTACTATAGTACTGCTCCTATGTACATGAATATATATACTATAATACTGCCCCCTATGTACAGGAATATAACAACTATAATACTGCCCCTATGTACAAGAATATAACTACTATAATACTGCCCCCTATATACAAGAATATAACTACTATAATACTGCTCCCTATGTACAAGAATATAACTACTATAATACTGCTCCTATGTACAAGAATATAACTACTATAATACTGCCCCTATGTACAAGAATATAACTAGTATAATACTGCCCCCTATGTACAAGAATATAACTACTATAATACTGCCCCCTATGTACAAGAATATAACTACTATAATACTGCTCCCTATGTACAAGAATATATCTACTATAATACTGCTCCCTATGTACAAGAATATAACTACTATAATACTGCCCCCTATGTACAAGAATATAACTACTATAATACTGCTCCCTATGTACAGGAATATAACTACTATAATACTACTCCTATGTACAAGAATATAACTACTATAATACTGCCCCTATGTACAAGAATATAACTACTATAATACTGCCCCCTATGTACAAGAATATAACTACTATAATACTGCTCCTATGTACAAGAATATAACTACTATAATACTGCCCCCTATGTACAAGAATATAACTACTATAATACTGCTCCTATGTACAAGAATATAACTACTATAATACTGCTCCCTATGTACAAGAATATAACTACTATAATACTGCCCCCTATGTACAAGAATATAACTACTATAATACTGCCCCTATGTACAAGAATACAACTACTATAATACTGCTCCTATGTACAAGAATATAACTACTATAATACTGCCCCTATGTACAAGAATACAACTACTATAATACTGCCCCATATGTACAAGAATATAACTACTATAATACTGCTCCTATGTACAAGAATATAACTACTATAATACTGCCCCTATGTACAAGAATATATCTACTATAATACTGCTCCTATGTACAAGAATATAACTACTATAATACTGCTCCTATGTACAAGAATATAACTACTATAATACTGCTCCTATGTACAAGAATATAACTACTATAATACTGCCCCCTATGTACAAGAATATAACTACTATAATACTGCCCCCTATGTACAAGAATATAACAACTATAATACTGCCCCCTATGTACAAGAATATAACTACTATAATACTGCTCCTATGTACAAGAATATAACTACTATAATACTGCCCCTATGTACAAGAATATAACTACTATAATACTGCCCCCTATGTACAAGAATATAACTACTATAATACTGCTCCTATGTACAAGAATATAACTACTATAATACTGCCCCCTATGTACAAGAATATAACAACTATAATACTGCTCCTATGTACAAGAATATAACTACTATAATACTGCTCCTATGTATAAGAATATAACTACTATAATACTGCCCCCTATGTACAAAAATATAACTACTATAATACTGCCCCTATGTACAAGAATACAACTACTATAATACTGCTCCTATGTACAAGAAAATAACTACTATAATACTGCCCCCTATGTACAAGAATGTAACTACTATAATACTGCTCCTATGTACACGAATATAACTACTATAATACTGCTCCTATGTACAAGAATATAACTACTATAATACTGCTCCTATGTACAAGAATATAACTACTATAATACTGCCCCTATGTACAAGAATATAACTACTATAATACTGCCCCTATGTACAAGAATATAACTACTATAATACTGCCCCTATGTACAAGAATACAACTACTATAATACTGCTCCTATGTACAAGAATATAACTACTATAATACTGCTCCTATGTACAAGAATATAACTACTATAATACTGCCCCCTATGTACAAGAATATAACAACTATAATACTGCTCCCTATGTACAAGAATATAACTACTATAATACTGCCCCTATGTACAAGAATACAACTACTATAATACTGCTCCTATGTACAAGAATATAACTACTATAATACTGCCCCCTATGTACAAGAATATAACAACTATAATACTGCTCCCTATGTACAAGAATATAACTACTATAATACTGCCCCCTATGTACAAGAATATAACAACTATAATACTGCTCCCTATGTACAAGAATATAACTACTATAATACTGCCCCTATGTACAAGAATACAACTACTATAATACTGCTCCTATGTACAAGAATATAACTACTATAATACTGCCCCCTATATACAAGAATATAACTACTATAATACTGCCCCCTATGTACAAAAATATAACTACTATAATACTGCTCCTATGTACTAGAATATAACTACTATAATACTGCTCCTATGTACAAGAATATAACTACTATAATACTGCTCCTATGTACTAGAATATAACTACTATAATACTGCTCCTATGTACTAGAATATAACTACTATAATACTGCTCCTATGTACAAAAATATAACTACTATAGTACTGCTCCTATGTACATGAATATATATACTATAATACTGCCCCCTATGTACAGGAATATAACAACTATAATACTGCCCCTATGTACAAGAATATAACTACTATAATACTGCCCCCTATATACAAGAATATAACTACTATAATACTGCTCCCTATGTACAAGAATATAACTACTATAATACTGCTCCTATGTACAAGAATATAACTACTATAATACTGCCCCTATGTACAAGAATATAACTAGTATAATACTGCCCCCTATGTACAAGAATATAACTACTATAATACTGCCCCCTATGTACAAGAATATAACTACTATAATACTGCTCCCTATGTACAAGAATATATCTACTATAATACTGCTCCCTATGTACAAGAATATAACTACTATAATACTGCCCCCTATGTACAAGAATATAACTACTATAATACTGCTCCCTATGTACAGGAATATAACTACTATAATACTACTCCTATGTACAAGAATATAACTACTATAATACTGCCCCTATGTACAAGAATATAACTACTATAATACTGCCCCCTATGTACAAGAATATAACTACTATAATACTGCTCCTATGTACAAGAATATAACTACTATAATACTGCCCCCTATGTACAAGAATATAACTACTATAATACTGCTCCTATGTACAAGAATATAACTACTATAATACTGCTCCCTATGTACAAGAATATAACTACTATAATACTGCCCCCTATGTACAAGAATATAACTACTATAATACTGCCCCTATGTACAAGAATACAACTACTATAATACTGCTCCTATGTACAAGAATATAACTACTATAATACTGCCCCTATGTACAAGAATACAACTACTATAATACTGCCCCATATGTACAAGAATATAACTACTATAATACTGCTCCTATGTACAAGAATATAACTACTATAATACTGCCCCTATGTACAAGAATATATCTACTATAATACTGCTCCTATGTACAAGAATATAACTACTATAATACTGCTCCTATGTACAAGAATATAACTACTATAATACTGCTCCTATGTACAAGAATATAACTACTATAATACTGCCCCCTATGTACAAGAATATAACTACTATAATACTGCCCCCTATGTACAAGAATATAACAACTATAATACTGCCCCCTATGTACAAGAATATAACTACTATAATACTGCTCCTATGTACAAGAATATAACTACTATAATACTGCCCCTATGTACAAGAATATAACTACTATAATACTGCCCCCTATGTACAAGAATATAACTACTATAATACTGCTCCTATGTACAAGAATATAACTACTATAATACTGCCCCCTATGTACAAGAATATAACAACTATAATACTGCTCCTATGTACAAGAATATAACTACTATAATACTGCTCCTATGTATAAGAATATAACTACTATAATACTGCCCCCTATGTACAAAAATATAACTACTATAATACTGCCCCTATGTACAAGAATACAACTACTATAATACTGCTCCTATGTACAAGAAAATAACTACTATAATACTGCCCCCTATGTACAAGAATGTAACTACTATAATACTGCTCCTATGTACACGAATATAACTACTATAATACTGCTCCTATGTACAAGAATATAACTACTATAATACTGCTCCTATGTACAAGAATATAACTACTATAATACTGCCCCTATGTACAAGAATATAACTACTATAATACTGCCCCTATGTACAAGAATATAACTACTATAATACTGCCCCTATGTACAAGAATACAACTACTATAATACTGCTCCTATGTACAAGAATATAACTACTATAATACTGCTCCTATGTACAAGAATATAACTACTATAATACTGCCCCCTATGTACAAGAATATAACAACTATAATACTGCTCCCTATGTACAAGAATATAACTACTATAATACTGCCCCTATGTACAAGAATACAACTACTATAATACTGCTCCTATGTACAAGAATATAACTACTATAATACTGCCCCCTATGTACAAGAATATAACAACTATAATACTGCTCCCTATGTACAAGAATATAACTACTATAATACTGCCCCCTATGTACAAGAATATAACAACTATAATACTGCTCCCTATGTACAAGAATATAACTACTATAATACTGCCCCTATGTACAAGAATACAACTACTATAATACTGCTCCTATGTACAAGAATATAACTACTATAATACTGCCCCCTATGTACAAGAATATAACAACTATAATACTGCTCCCTATGTACAAGAATATAGCTACTATAATACTGCTCCTATGTACAAGAATATAACTACTATAATACTGCCCCCTATGTACAAGAATATAACAACTATAATACTGCTCCTATGTACAAGAATATAACTACTATAATACTGCTCCCTATGTACAAGAATATAACTACTATAATACTGCCCACTATGTGCAAGAATATAACTACTATAATACTGCCCCCTATGTACAAGAATACAACTACTATAATACTGCTCCTATGTACAAGAATATAACTACTATAATACTGCCCCCTATGTACAAGAATATAACAACTATAATACTGCTCCTATGTACAAGAATATAACTACTATAATACTGCTCCCTATGTACAAGAATATAACTACTATAATACTGCCCACTATGTACAAAAATATAACTACTATAATACTGCCCCTATGTACAAGAATACAACTACTATAATACTGCTCCTATGTACAAGAATATAACTACTATAATACTGCCCCCTATGTACAAGAATATAACTACTATAATATTGCTCCTATGTACACGAATATAACTACTATAATACTGCTCCTATGTACAAGAATATAACTACTGTAATACTGCTCCTATGTACAAGAATATAACTACTATAATACTGCCCCTATGTACAAGAATATAACTACTATAATACAGCCCCTATGTACAAGAATATAACTACTATAATACTGCCCCTATGTACAAGAATACAACTACTATAATACTGCTCCTATGTACAAGAATATAACTACTATAATACTGCCCCCTATGTACAAGAATATAACAACTATAATACTGCTCCTATGTACAAGAATATAACTACTATAATACTGCTCCTATGTACAGGAATATAACTACTATAATACTGCTCCCTATGTACAAGAATATAACTACTATAATACTGCTCCTATGTACAAGAATATAACTACTATAATACTGCCCCCTATGTACAAGAATATAACAACTATAATACTGCTCCTATGTACAAGAATATAACTACTATAATACTGCTCCCTATGTACAAGAATATAACTGCTATAATACTGCCCACTATGTGCAAGAATATAACTACTATAATACTGCTCATATGTACAAGAATATAACTACTATAATACTGCCCACTATGTGCAAGAATATAACTACTATAATACTGCTCATATGTACAAGAATATAACTACTATAATACTGCTCCTATGTACAAGAATATAACTACTATAATACTGCTCCTATGTACAAGAATATAACTACTATAATACTGCCCCCTATGTACAAGAATATATCTACTATAATACTGCCCCTATGTACAAGAATATAACTACTATAATACTGCTCCTATGTACAAGAATATAACTACTATAATACTGCCCCCTATGTACAAGAATATATCTACTATAATACTGCCTCCTATGTACAAGAATATAACTACTATAATACTGCCCACTATGTACAAGAATATAACTACTATAATACTGCCCACTATGTACAAGAATATAACTACTATAATACTGCCCCTATGTCCAAGAATATAACTACTATAATACTGCCCCTATGTACAAGAATATAACTACTATAATACTGCCCCTATGTACAAGAATATAACTCCTATAATACTGCCCTGTATGTACAAGAATGTAACTACTATAATACTGCTCCTATGTACAAGAATATAACTACTATAATACTGCCCCCTATATACAAGAATATAACTACTATAATACTGCTCCCTATGTACAAGAATATAACTACTATAATACTGCCCCTAAGTACAAGAATATAACTACTATAATACTGCCCCCTATGTACAAGAATATAACTACTATAATACTGCTCCCTATGTACAAGAATATAACTACTATAATACTGCCCCCTCTGTACAAGAATATAACTACTATAATACTACCCCTATGTATAAGAATATAACTACTATAATACTGCCCCCTATGTACAAGACTATAACTACTATAATACTGCCCCCTATGTACAAGAATATAACTACTATAATACTGCTCCCTATGTACAAGAATATAACTACTATAATACTGCCCCCTATGTACAAGAATATAACTACTATAATACTGCTCCTATGCACAAGAATATAACTACTGTAATACTGCCCCTATGTACAAGAATATAACTACTATAATACTGCCCCTATGTACAAGAATATAACTACTATAATACTGCCCCTATGTACAAGAATATAACTACTATAATACTGACCCTATGTACAAGAATGTAACTACTATAATACTGCCCCCTATGTACAAGAATATAACTACTATAATAGTGCTCCTATGTACAAGAATATAACTACTATAATACTGCTCCTATGTACAAGAATACAACTGCTATAATACTGCTCCTATGTACAAGAATATATATTACTATAATACTGCTCCTATGTACAAGAATATAACTACTATAATACTACCCCTATGTATAAGAATATAACTACTATAATACTGCCTCCTATGTACAAGACTATAACTACTATAATACTGCCCCCTATGTACAAGAATATAACTACTATAATACTGCTCCCTATGTACAAGAATATAACTACTATAATACTGCCCCTATGTACAAGAATATAACTAGTATAATACTGCTCCTATGTACAAGAATATAACTACTATAATACTGCCCCCTATGTACAAGAATATAACTACTATAATACTGCCCCCTATGTACAAGAATATAACAACTATAATACTGCCCCCTATGTACAAGAATATAACTACTATAATACTGCTCCTATGTACAAGAATATAACTACTATAATACTGCCCCTATGTACAAGAATATAACTACTATAATACTGCCCCCTATGTACAAGAATATAACTACTATAATACTGCTCCTATGTACAAGAATATAACTACTATAATACTGCCCCCTATGTACAAGAATATAACAACTATAATACTGCTCCTATGTACAAGAATATAACTACTATAATACTGCTCCTATGTATAAGAATATAACTACTATAATACTGCCCCCTATGTACAAAAATATAACTACTATAATACTGCCCCTATGTACAAGAATACAACTACTATAATACTGCTCCTATGTACAAGAATATAACTACTATAATACTGCCCCCTATGTACAAGAATGTAACTACTATAATACTGCTCCTATGTACACGAATATAACTACTATAATACTGCTCCTATGTACAAGAATATAACTACTATAATACTGCTCCTATGTACAAGAATATAACTACTATAATACTGCCCCTATGTACAAGAATATAACTACTATAATACTGCCCCTATGTACAAGAATATAACTACTATAATACTGCCCCTATGTACAAGAATACAACTACTATAATACTGCTCCTATGTACAAGAATATAACTACTATAATACTGCTCCTATGTACAAGAATATAACTACTATAATACTGCCCCCTATGTACAAGAATATAACAACTATAATACTGCTCCCTATGTACAAGAATATAACTACTATAATACTGCCCCTATGTACAAGAATACAACTACTATAATACTGCTCCTATGTACAAGAATATAACTACTATAATACTGCCCCCTATGTACAAGAATATAACAACTATAATACTGCTCCCTATGTACAAGAATATAACTACTATAATACTGCCCCCTATGTACAAGAATATAACAACTATAATACTGCTCCCTATGTACAAGAATATAACTACTATAATACTGCCCCTATGTACAAGAATACAACTACTATAATACTGCTCCTATGTACAAGAATATAACTACTATAATACTGCCCCCTATGTACAAGAATATAACAGCTATAATACTGCTCCCTATGTACAAGAATATAGCTACTATAATACTGCTCCTATGTACAAGAATATAACTACTATAATACTGCCCCCTATGTACAAGAATATAACAACTATAATACTGCTCCTATGTACAAGAATATAACTACTATAATACTGCTCCCTATGTACAAGAATATAACTACTATAATACTGCCCACTATGTGCAAGAATATAACTACTATAATACTGCCCCCTATGTACAAGAATACAACTACTATAATACTGCTCCTATGTACAAGAATATAACTACTATAATACTGCCCCCTATGTACAAGAATATAACAACTATAATACTGCTCCCTATGTACAAGAATATAACTACTATAATACTGCCCACTATGTACAAAAATATAACTACTATAATACTGCCCCTATGTACAAGAATACAACTACTATAATACTGCTCCTATGTACAAGAATATAACTACTATAATACTGCCCCCTATGTACAAGAATATAACTACTATAATATTGCTCCTATGTACACGAATATAACTACTATAATACTGCTCCTATGTACAAGAATATAACTACTGTAATACTGCTCCTATGTACAAGAATATAACTACTATAATACTGCCCCTATGTACAAGAATATAACTACTATAATACAGCCCCTATGTACAAGAATATAACTACTATAATACTGCCCCTATGTACAAGAATACAACTACTATAATACTGCTCCTATGTACAAGAATATAACTACTATAATACTGCCCCCTATGTACAAGAATATAACAACTATAATACTGCTCCTATGTACAAGAATATAACTACTATAATACTGCTCCTATGTACAGGAATATAACTACTATAATACTGCTCCCTATGTACAAGAATATAACTACTATAATACTGCTCCTATGTACAAGAATATAACTACTATAATACTGCCCCCTATGTACAAGAATATAACAACTATAATACTGCTCCTATGTACAAGAATATAACTACTATAATACTGCTCCCTATGTACAAGAATATAACTGCTATAATACTGCCCACTATGTGCAAGAATATAACTACTATAATACTGCTCATATGTACAAGAATATAACTACTATAATACTGCCCACTATGTGCAAGAATATAACTACTATAATACTGCTCATATGTACAAGAATATAACTACTATAATACTGCTCCTATGTACAAGAATATAACTACTATAATACTGCTCCTATGTACAAGAATATAACTACTATAATACTGCCCCCTATGTACAAGAATATATCTACTATAATACTGCCCCTATGTACAAGAATATAACTACTATAATACTGCTCCTATGTACAAGAATATAACTACTATAATACTGCCCCCTATGTACAAGAATATATCTACTATAATACTGCCTCCTATGTACAAGAATATAACTACTATAATACTGCCCACTATGTACAAGAATATAACTACTATAATACTGCCCACTATGTACAAGAATATAACTACTATAATACTGCCCCTATGTCCAAGAATATAACTACTATAATACTGCCCCTATGTACAAGAATATAACTACTATAATACTGCCCCTATGTACAAGAATATAACTCCTATAATACTGCCCTGTATGTACAAGAATGTAACTACTATAATACTGCTCCTATGTACAAGAATATAACTACTATAATACTGCCCCCTATATACAAGAATATAACTACTATAATACTGCTCCCTATGTACAAGAATATAACTACTATAATACTGCCCCTAAGTACAAGAATATAACTACTATAATACTGCCCCCTATGTACAAGAATATAACTACTATAATACTGCTCCCTATGTACAAGAATATAACTACTATAATACTGCCCCCTCTGTACAAGAATATAACTACTATAATACTACCCCTATGTATAAGAATATAACTACTATAATACTGCCCCCTATGTACAAGACTATAACTACTATAATACTGCCCCCTATGTACAAGAATATAACTACTATAATACTGCTCCCTATGTACAAGAATATAACTACTATAATACTGCCCCCTATGTACAAGAATATAACTACTATAATACTGCTCCTATGCACAAGAATATAACTACTGTAATACTGCCCCTATGTACAAGAATATAACTACTATAATACTGCCCCTATGTACAAGAATATAACTACTATAATACTGCCCCTATGTACAAGAATATAACTACTATAATACTGACCCTATGTACAAGAATGTAACTACTATAATACTGCCCCCTATGTACAAGAATATAACTACTATAATAGTGCTCCTATGTACAAGAATATAACTACTATAATACTGCTCCTATGTACAAGAATACAACTGCTATAATACTGCTCCTATGTACAAGAATATATATTACTATAATACTGCTCCTATGTACAAGAATATAACTACTATAATACTACCCCTATGTATAAGAATATAACTACTATAATACTGCCTCCTATGTACAAGACTATAACTACTATAATACTGCCCCCTATGTACAAGAATATAACTACTATAATACTGCTCCCTATGTACAAGAATATAACTACTATAATACTGCCCCTATGTACAAGAATATAACTAGTATAATACTGCCCCTATGTACAAGAATATAACTACTATAATACTGCTCCTATGTACAAGAATATAACTACTATAATACTGCCCCCTATGTACAAGAATATAACTACTAGAATACAGCCCCTATGTACAAGAATATAACTATTATAATACTGCTCCTATGTACAAGAATATAACTGCTATAATACTGCCCCCTATGTACAAGAATATAACTACTATAATACTGCCCCCTATGTACAAGAATATAACTACTATAATACTGCCCCCTATATACAAGAATATAACTACTATAATACTGCTCCTATGTACAAGAATATAACTACTATAATACTGCCCCCTATGTACAAGAATATAAATACTATAATACTGCTCCTATGTACAGGAATATAACTACTATAATACTGCCCCCTATGTACAGGAATATAACTACTATAATACTGCTCCCTATGTACAAGAATTTATCTACTATAATACTGCTCCCTATGTACAAGAATATAACTACTATAATACTGCCCCTATGTACAAGAATATAACTACTATAATACTGCTCCTATGTACAAGAATATAACTACTATAATACTGCCCCTATGTACTAGAATATAACTACTATAATACTGCCCCTATGTACAAGAATATAACTACTATAATACTGCTCCTATGTACAAGAATATAACTACTATAATACTGCCCCTATGTACAAGAATATAACTACTATAATACTGCTCCTATGTACAAGAATATAACTACTATAATACTGCCCCTATGTACTAGAATATAACTACTATAATACTGCCCCTATGTACAAGAATATAACTACTATAATACTGCTCCTATGTACAAGAATATAACTACTATAATACTGCCCCTATGTACAAGAATATAACTACTATAATACTGCCCCTATGTACTAGAATATAACTACTATAACACTGCCCCTATGTACAAGAATATAACTACTATAATACTGCCCCCTATGTACAAGAATATAACTACTATAATACTGCTCCTATGTACTAGAATATAACTACTATAATACTGCCCCTATGTACAAGAATATAACTACTATAATACTGCCCCTATGTACAAGAATATAACTACTATAATACTGCTCCCTATGTACAAGAATATAACTACTATAATACTGCCCCTATGTACAAGAATATAACTACTATAATACTGCTCCCTATGTACAAGAATATAACTACTATAATACTGCTCCCTATGTACAAGAATATAACTACTATAATACTGCCCCTATGTACAAGAATATAACTACTATAATACTGCTCCTATGTACAAGAATATAACTGCTATAATACTGCCCCTATGTACTAGAATATAACTACTATAATACTGCTCCTATGTACAAGAATATAACTACTATAATACTGCTCCTTATATGTAAGAATATAACTACTATAATACTGCCCCTATGTACAAAAATATAACTACTATAATACTGCCCCTATGTACTAGAATATAACTACCATAATACTGCCCCCTATATACAATAATATAACTACTATAATACTGCCCCCTATGTACCAGAATATAACTACTATAATACTGCCCCCTGTGTACAAGAATATAACTACTATAATACTGCCTCCTATGTACAAAAATATAACAACTATAATACTGCCCCCTATGTACAAGAATATAACTACTATAATACTGCCCCCTATGTACAAGAATATAACTACTATAATACTGCCTCCTATGTACAAAAATATAACAACTATAATACTGCCCCCTATGTACAAGAATATAACTACTATAATACTGCCCCCTAAATACAAGAATATAACTACTATAATACTGCCCCTATGTACAAGAATATAACTGCTATAATACTGCTCCTATGTACAAGAATATAACTGCTATAATACTGCCCCTATGTACAAGAGTATAACTACTATAATACTGTTCCCTATGTACAAGAATATAACTACTATAACACTGCCCCCTATGTACAAGAATATAACTACTATAATACTGCCCCTATGTACAAGAATATAACTACTATAATACTGTTCCCTATGTACAAGAATATAACTACTATAATACTGCCCCCTATGTACAAGAATATAACTACTATAATACTGCCCCCTATGTACAAGAATATAACTACTATAATACTGCCCCCTATGTACAAGAATATAACTACTATAATACTGCCCCTATGTACAAGAATATAACTACTATAATACTGCTCCTATGTACAGGAATATAACTACTATAATACTGCTCCTATGTACAAGAATATAACTACTATAATACTGCCCCCTATGTACAAGAATATAACTACTATAATACTGCCCCCTATGTACAAGAATATAACTACTATAATACTGCTCCCTATGTACAAGAATATAATTACTATAATACTGCCCCTATGTACAAGAATATAACTACTATAATACTACCCCTATGTACAAGAATATAACTACTATAATACTGCTCCTATGTACAAGAATATATCTACTATAATACTGCTCCTATGTACAGGAATATAACTACTATAATACTGCTCCTATGTACAAGAATATAACTACTATAATACTGCTCCCATGTACAAGAATATAACTACTATAATACTGCTCCTATGTACAAGAATATAACTACTATAATACTGCTCCCATGTACAAGAATATAACGACTATAATACTGCTCCTATGTACAAGAATATAACTACTATAATACTGCTCCTATGTACAAGAATATAACTACTATAATACTGCTCCTATGTACAAGAATATAACTACTATAATACTGCTCCTATGTACAAGAATATATCTACTATAATACTGCTCCTATGTACAGGAATATAACTACTATAATACTGCTCCTATGTACAAGAATATAACTACTATAATACTGCCCCCTATGTACAAGAATATAACTACTATAATACTACCCCTATGTACAAGAATATAACTACTATAATACTGCTCCCATGTACAAGAATATAACTACTATAATACTGCTCCTATGTACAAGAATATAACTACTATAATACTGCTCCTATGTACAAGAATATAACTACTATAATACTGCTCCTATGTACAAGAATATAACTACTATAAAACTGCTCCTATGTACAAGAATATATCTACTATAATACTGCTCCTATGTACAGGAATATAACTACTATAATACTGCTCCTATGTACAAGAATATAACTACTATAATACTGCCCCCTATGTACAAGAATATAACTACTATAATACTGCTCCCATGTACAAGAATATAACTACTATAATACTGCCCCCTATGTACAAGAATATAACTACTATAATACTACCCCTATGTACAAGAATATAACTACTATAATACTGCCGCTATGTAGAGGAATATAACTACTATAATACTGCTCCTATGTACAAGAATATATCTACTATAATACTGCTCCTATGTACAGGAATATAACTACTATAATACTGCTCCTATGTACAAGAATATAACTACTATAATACTGCTCCCATGTACAAGAATATAACTACTATAATACTGCCCCCTATGTACAAGAATATAACTACTATAATACTGCCCCTATGTACAAGAATATAACTACTATAATACTACCCCTATGTACAAGAATATAACTACTATAATACTGCCCCTATGTACAAGAATATAACTACTATAATACTGCCGCTATGTACAGGAATATAACTACTATAATACTGCTCCTATGTACAAGAATATAACTACTATAATACTGCCCCTATGTACAGGAATATAACTACTATAATACTGCTCCTATGTACAAGAATATAAGTACTATAATACTGCCCCTATGTACAGGAATATAACTACTATAATACTGCTCCTATGTACAAGAATATAACTACTATAATACTGCCCCTATGTACAAGAATATAACTACTATAATACTACCCCTATGTACAAGAATATAACTACTATAATACTGCCCCTATGTACAAGAATATAACTACTATAATACTGCCGCTATGTACAGGAATATAACTACTATAATACTGCTCCTATGTACAAGAATATAACTACTATAATACTGCCGCTATGTACAGGAATATAACTACTATAATACTGCTCCTATGTACAAGAATATAACTACTATAATACTGCTCCTATGTACAAGAATATAACTACTATAATACTGCTCCTATGTACAAGAATATAACTACTATAATACTGCTCCTATGTACAAGAATATAACTACTATAATACTGCCCCCTATCTCCATATTGCTGGGGTAATATTTTCTGTGACTCTCTATACTAACTATGGGGCATCAGTTAAGGTTTTCTCTATTCTCAGTTCAGCAGGAGACTGTAATGTAATGTGTAGCTTTCCTCTTGGAGCACACATACAGCTGGATTGCCCTATATATAGACAGCAGTTCCTGCCTCCCCGCTGAGTGGTACATTCCGTTCTTTACTTTACTGTAACCATAAACAAAATGTGGGAAATTTATGAAAACGGGGAAGTTAATTTATTGTCGTCCCCCAGCAAATAAAATACTGGATTGTATGTTAAAAGGAAATCAGTCTCCTTGATTGTCATTGGTGAACATTTTAAAAAAATATCCCTATAAATTTTGTATTTTTTTGTCGCAAATTAATTTTGCTACAAAAAATAAACAGAAAGTGAAGAAATTCTTGAAATTACACTTAAAACTCTCCACTGTTTTTGTATACAGCTCCTAGGCAGATGTATGTGTTTCCATGGTTACAGACTACAAACCTCCATGTTAGGACCATTAATGGGGTCATTACTAGAGGACCAGACTACACAGAGCTTACTTGTAGTCTGTAACCATGGAGACGCAAAATGTTTACACATAAAAAGACCACTATGGTCCAGGAGTCTGAGAAGAAACTACATATAAAGGGGCAGCGCTCCTGTACTGTCACAGGCCTAATGGTTCATGTGAGAAGAAGCCGTCCGCAGCAGACATGATTGATAAGTAACTGTTCCTCCATGCTTCTAAAACAGAACAGCCATTAAAGTGGGCTCCTATAGGAAATCCTGTCTCTACTACAATACTGGGCAAAAATTTTAGGCAGAGACAGAAAGATCCGCACAAGCCTCATACACAGAAGATCTGGGGTCAGGTCTCCAAGATGTTTGGTACAATCTCCGACCGAGATCCTCCATAATCTGTGTACAAGTGACGAGAAGGAGTGATGGAGGCAACAGGCGGTCATCAGATACTGATGATGGAGGCAATGGGCGCTCACCAGATACCGATGATGGAGGCAATGGGTGCTCACCAAATACTGATGATGGAGGTGACGGGCAGTCAACAGACACTGATGACGGAAGGAATGGGTAGTCACTAGATACTGTTGATGGAGGCAATGGGCGGTCACCAGATTCTGATGATGGAGGTGACGTGCGGTCACCAGATACTGATGATGGAGGTGACGGGCGGTCACTAGATACTGTTGATGGAGGCAATGGGCGGTCACCAGATTCTGATGATGGAGGTGACGTGCGGTCACCAGATACTGATGATGGAGGTGACGGGCAGTCACCAGATACTGATGATGGAGGTGACGGGCAGTCACCAGATATTAATGATGGAGACGACGGGTGGTTACCAGATACTGATGATGGAGGCAACAGACGGTTATCAGATACTGATGATGGAGGTGATAGGCGGTCACCAGATACTGATGATGGAGAAGACAGGCGGTCACCAGATACTGATGATTGAGGAGACAAGCGGTCACCAGATAGTGATAATGGAGGCGACGGATGATAATTAATAAAAATAATCTATTAACCCTTTGATTTCCGAAAGCTTCTCACTCAACAGTGGTTTTCCTTTTTCCTCACCTGCCTAAAACTTTTGCACAGTACAGTACATGGATAACATCACATTCGCTTTCACCTGTGACACGGCGGCCGGTGAACCGGACTTGCTCTCTCCATCTGACTTTGGATCTTGTTCTCCTGGTGGGAAGAGGAAGGCCGGGCTCGGACTGGAGTGTCGCTGTCGCCTCATAAATGGGAATACCCTGCAGTGGTAACATAAGGAAGTAAGAGGAGACACATACACGTCCGATACATCCTTAAAGGGGATGTCCGGGAGTTTAAATGAGCCATTTATGATGAAAGTTGGCTGTCCAGAGCAGAGCCCTGCGAACCTCCTCTGCCGGCACCCCCAACAATTCTACTGATTAATCATGCCGTCATCGTGCTGCTACAAAGATGTCTACTAACTAGAAGAAGAGCCGGGGATGCTGGCAGAGAGGAGGAGGGTCGCAGAGCCGTGGTCCGGCAGCCACCAATTATCCTGCTAATCTTTTGCTCAAGTCTATTAGGAAGTTTTTTAATAGACGAGCAAACAGCCCCCAGACTCCTCGCCCCCCACAACTACATCTAATTCTCAAACAATGACTTGAACATAGCGAAGTATTACAAACCCTTTCTTGGTCTCAGGAGGAATGAAGGCTTGGCCAAGAAGATTCTTGTACATTTCTGATTTCAAGTATCGGGGGAAGGAATCCTATAATGGAGAAAAAAACAATTAATGTCAACGTTCCCTGATCCCCCACTGCCGTGGGGGTATGAAGTGCATGATGACTATGTGTATACCGGGGTACTAGGTGCACCATGACTGGGTACATATTGGGGGTACTAGGTGCACAATGACTGGGTATATATTGGGGGTACTAGGTGCACCATGACTGGGTATATATTGGGGGTACTATGTGCACCATGACTGGGTATATATTAGGGGTACTAGGTGCACCATGACTGGGTATATACTAGGGGTACTAGGTGCACAATGACTGGGTATATATTGGGGGTACTATGTGCACCATGACTGGGTATATATTGGGGGTACTAGGTGCACCATGACTGGGTATATATTGGGGGCACTAGGTGCACTATGACTGGCTATATATTGGGGGTACTAGGTGCACCATGACTGGCTATATATTGGGGGTACTAGGTGCCCCATGACTGGGTATATATTGGGGGTACTAGCTGCACCATGACTGGGTATATATTGGGGGTACTAGGTGCACCATGACTGGGTATATATTGGGGGTACTAGGTGCACCATGACTGGGTATATATTGGGGGCACTAGGTGCACTATGACTGGCTATATATTGGGGGTACTAGGTGCACCATGACTGGGTATATATTGGGGGCACTAGCTGCACCATGACTGGGTATATATTGGGGGTACTAGGTGCACCATGACTGGGTATATATTGGGGGTACTAGGTGCACCATGACTGGGTATATATTGGGGGTACTAGGTGCACCATGACTAGGTATATATTGGGGTACTAGGTGCACCATGACTAGGTATATATTGGGAGTGCTAGGTGCACCCTGATTGGGTATATATTAGGGGTACTAGGTGCACCATGACTGTGTAAATATTGGGGGTACTAGGTGCACAATGACTGGGTATATATTGGAGGTACTAGGTACACCATGACTGTGTATATATTAGGGGCACTAAGGGCACCATGACTGGGTATATATTGGAGTACTAGGTGCATCATGATGGTATATATTGGGGGTACTAGGTGCACCATGACGGTATATATTCGGGGTACTAGGTGCACCATGACTGGGTATATATTGGGGGCACTAGGTGCCCCATGACTGGGTATATATTTGGAATACTAAGTGCACCAAGACTGGGTATATATTGGGGGCACTAGGGGCACCATCACTGGGTATATACTGGGGTTACTAGGGGCACCATGACTGGGTATATATTTGAGGTACTAGGTACACCATGACTGTGTATATATTAGGGGCACTAGGGGCACCATGACTGGGTATATATTGGAGTACTAGGTGCATCATGACGGTATATATTGGGGGTACTAGGTGCACCATGACTGTGTATATATTGGGGGTACTAGGTGCCCCATGACTGGGTATATATTGGGGGTACTAGGTGCCCCATAACTGGGTATATATTGGGGGTACTAAGTGCACCATGACTGGGTATATATTGGGGGTACTAGGGGCACTATGACTGGGTATATATTGGGGTTACTAGGGGCACCATGACTGGGTATATATTGGGGCTACTAGAGGCACCATGACTGGGTATATATTAGGGGTACTAGGTACACCATGACTGTGTATATATTAGGGGTACTAGGGTCACCATGACTGGGTATATATTGGGGTACTAGGTGCACCATGACGGTATATATTGGGGGTACTAGGTGCACCATGACTGGGTATATATTGAGGGTACTAGGTGCACCATGACAGTATATATTTGGGGTACTAGGTGCACCATGACTGGGTATATATTGGGGGGTACTAGGTGCCCCATGACTGGGTATATATTGGGGGTACTAGGTGCCCCATGAATGGGTATATATTAGGGGTACTAGGTGCACCATGACTGGGTATATATTAGGGGTACTAGGTGCACCATGACTGGGTATATATTGAGGGTACTAGGTGCACCATGACTGGGTATATATTGGGGGTACTAGGTGCCCCATGACTGGGTATATATTAGGGGTACTAGGTGCACCATGACTGGGTATATATTAGGGGTACTAGGTGCACCATGACTGGGTATATATTGGGGGTACTAGGTGCACCATGACTGGGTATATATTAGGGGTACTAGGTGCACCATGACTGGGTATATATTGAGGGTACTAGGTGCACCATGACTGGGTATATATTGGGGGTACTAGGTGCACCATGACTGGGTATATATTGGGGGTACTAGGTACACCATGACTGTGTATATATTAGAGGCACTAGGGGCACCATGACTGGGTATATATTGGAGTACTAGGTGCACCATGACGGTATACATTGGGGGTACAAGGTGCACCATGACAGGGTATATATTGGGGGTAACAGGTGCCCTATGACTGGGTATATATTGGGGGTACTAGGTGCCCCATGACTGGGTATATATTGCGGGTACTAGGGGCACTATGACTGGGTATATATTGGGGTTAATAGGGGTACCATGACTGGGTATATATTGGGGCTACTAGGGGCACGATGACTGGGTATATATTAGGGGTACTAGGTGCACCATGACTGTGTATATATTAGGGGTACTAGGGGCACCATGACTGGGTATATATTGGGGTACTAGGTGCACCATGACGGTATATATTAGGGGTACTAGGTGCACCATGACTGGGTATATATTGAAGGTTCTAGGTGCACCATGACGGTATATATTCGGGGTACTAGGTGCACCATGACTGGGTATATATTGGGGGTACTAGGTGCCCCACGACTGGGTATATATTGGTGGTACTAGGTGCCCCATGACTGGGTATATATTAGGGGTACTAGGTGCACCATGACTGGGTATATATTGAGGGTACTAGTTGCACCATGACTGGGTATATATTGGAGGTAGTAGGGGCACCATGACTGGGTATATATTGGGGTTACTAGGGGCACCATGACTGGGTATATATTAGGTGTACTAGTGGCACCATGACTGTGTATATATTAGGGGTACTAGGGGCCCCATGACTCGGTATATATTGAGGGTACTAGGTGCACCATGACGGTATATATTAGGAGTACTAGGTGCCCCATGACTGGGTATATATTGAGGGTACTAGGTGCACCATGACCGGGTATATATTAGGGGTACTAGGTGCACCATGACTGGGCATATATTGAGGGTACTAGTTGCACCTTGTCAGTCCTCCAGGAGTAAATCTCAAATGCAGTATTGATTCCTAAAGTGAAATCACCAATTAGACAAGACAGCGCACCGCCACAGTCCGGCACACCGTTGATTTGCCGATGACACCCAATTATACCTAACACTCAAGCCAGGAGTCAGTGACTCGTCTCCAGCTATAAAATCCTTCTTAGCTGAGCTACAAAGATGGATGAACGCCGGTGGGTAAAACTGGAGCCAGACAAAACTGAAGTCTATTTGGTCAGCACCTAACAAAAAAACTGCAGCCTTCAACTCCAACACCTCTGTCCCTGGGACACACGACCCTTCAGAGTTCAGACATTGGAAAGTAGAGTCTGGGGAGCACGAAGGACCAAATGGCTGAATAGGAGAGCAGTGAGGCGAGTATTAGTATATTCTAACCCTTTTCCTGACACTTCACAGTTCAGCAAAATGGCAGCCAGCTGGCACTCACTCTTCAAATGCGCTTAGGGTCTATTGTAGTTTTGCATCCATCTATCTATGTACAGTGGGGAAATAAGTATTTGATCCACTGCTGATTTTGCAGGTTTTCCCACCTACAGAGAATGGAGAGGTCTGTAATTCTTATCGTAGGTCACTTCACCTGTGAGAGACAGAATCTAAAAAAAATCCAGAAAGTCACATTGTATGATTTGTACATTATTAATTAGCATTTTATCACATGAAATAAGTATTTGATACAATAGAAAGACAGAACTTAATATTTGGTACAGAAACCTTTGTTTGCAATTACAGAGGTCAGACATTTCCTGCAGTTCTTGACCAGGTTTGCACACACTGCAGCAGGGATTTTGGCCCCCTCCTCCATACAGATCTTCTCCAGATCTTTCAGGTTTTGGGGAGGTCACTGGGCAACATTGAGTTTTAGCTCCCTCCAAAGATTTTCTATTGGGTTGAGGTCTGGAGACTGGCTAGGCCACTCCAGGACCTTGAAATTCTTCTTACAGAGCCACTCCTTAGTTGCCCTGGCTGTGTTTTTTGGGTCATTGTCATGCTGTAAGACCCAGCCATGACCCATCTTCAATGGTCTTACTGAGGGAAGGAGGTTGTTGGTCAAAATCTTGCAATACATGACCCCATTCATCCTCCCTTCAATACAGTGCAGTCATCCTGTCCTCTTTGTAGAAAAGCACCCCCAAAGTATGATGTTTCCCCCACCATGCTTCATGGTCGGGGTGGTGTTTTTGGGGTTCTACTTGTCCTTCTTCTTCCTCCAAACATAGCGAGTGGAGTTGATACCAAAATGTTCTATTTTGATCCCATCTGACCACATGACCTTCTCCCATGCCTCCTCTCGATCATCCAGATGGTCATTGGTGAACTGCAAATGGGCCTGGACATGTACTGGTGTGAGGAAGGGGACCTTGTGTGCACTGCAGGATTTTAATCCATGACGGCGTAGTATGTTACTAGCGGTAATGTTTGAGACTGTGGTCCCAGTTCTCTTCAGGTCATGACCAGGTCCTTCCATGTAGTTCTGGGCTGGTTCCGGACCTTTCTCAGAATCATCCTTACCCCACAAGGCGAGATCTTGCATGGAGCTCCAGACCGAGGAAGATTGACAGTCATCTTGTGTTTCTTCTATTTTCTAATAATTACGCCAACAGTTTTTGCCTTCTCACCAAGCTGCTAGCTTATTCTCCTGTAGCCCATTCCAGCCCTGTGCAGGTCTACAATTTTACCCCTGGTGTCCTTAGACAGCTCTTTGGTCTTGGCCATGATGGAGAGGTTGGAGTGTGATTGATTGAGTGTGTGGACAGGTTTCTTTTATACAGGTAACGAGTTCAAACAGGTGCAGTTTATACAGAGAAGAGTAGAAGGGCTTCTTAAAGAAAACCTAACATGTCTGTGAGAGCCAGAATTCTTGCTGGTTGGTAGGTGATGAAATACTTATTTCATGCAATAAAACGCAATTATAGTATTTAAAAATCATACAATGCGATTTTCTGGTTTTATTTTTAGATTCTGTCTCTCACAGGTGAAGTGTACCTACGATAAAAATTACAGACCTCTCCATTCTTTGTAGGTGGGAAAACTTGCAAAATCATCAGTGTATCAAATACTTATTTTCCCCACTGTATGGTGCTGCTCATCCTGAGCTTCGTGGCGCATGCAAAGACAGTAGGAAAGATGCAGACAGGGTAATGTAATAATGCATAATAATGCAGATTTCTACACTATTTTAGAAAGTGACCAGTGCCGGGTAGCCAGCTGTATACACACTGACATATACTGCAAAAAATGAAGAAAAAAAAAAAAAAAACTGTGCTAAAAAGGTGAATAAATTAGTGCGAGAGGGTAACACATAAATCCCCTGCTCCAGGGACTTCATACTAACACTGGAGACATTGCAGAAATAAAGCCCCCTCCCCCTGTCCGGTAATTATAGTAACACCGCAGGGGGATGTTTTTAGAAAAATCTTGTATTATTGTTTCGAGTAGCAGCCTTCACTCATAACCGGTCATTTCATAATCAGCCGGCGTCAACCCTGGAAGACCCCGCGGAGCGACACAAAAAGCTCATTAACCGGCATGAGACACGGCAAATGTAGTCTCTATGTATTAACCAGAATTTAAAGGGAACTTGACACCAGAACATGCCCTTTAGACGGCGTTGTCCAATAACAAAATTGGGCCCCTTTTGTTCTGGTATTGAGGATCTGACATCTGCAACTTTTTATCTTCTCCCTTAAATTGAATGTTCGCTCTTAACCACTAGTTTCATTATTCAATCTAGATTGGTCCAAAATTTTGCGATGGATGAATAATTTTATATATATTGTTATAACAGGTTTTCCTGATACAAAGACGTTCCAAATCCTCAGTATTGACCTAATCAAATGAGACAAATCTGAATACCTTCAGCGACCACTAGAGGGAGCTCACTGCATACAGTTAATACATAGAGCTCAATAGTAAATCTGTATGCATTAGGCTTCCCCTAGTGGTGACGGGCAGGAAAGTGTACTGGGCCGCACAATGACATGGTGCCAAAAGGCGGATATTTAATTAAAAGGAGAAGTGAAGGCTCAATTGCTCATGGAGCTCTTGAATCTACTCAAATGTCTCACAAAGTGCTTAAATAATATATCTGATAGCCCCCTCATCCCATTGTGGACCCAAGTACCTAAATGTCAATAATTTGCGAGGGGTCACAAAAAAAACAGGGAGCATCCTCCTTCTCTCTTCAATATTCACCTGCATTAATTACACCCAGCTAGCAATATTCTTTTGCTCCCTCCTGTAGAGGGCACCACTGGGTAGATGCAGAAAATCCCAGCTCTGTATAAGGCAACACTAGCAGTGAATTTTTTGGAAAACCCACCTTTTTCATCAACATGTAGATATGCATTTGGGCATCATCTAACACATAACGATGAGGATTCTTTATACCTTCTAATGTCTTCTCCATTGTCTTGCTGTCAATGTTTACCCAGCGGGTTGCTCCGGGGGCCAAAAAATGCCTAAAAACAAGAAGGCGCCATTCAAAAACTTCCAACTGTATGGGCAAAAAAATCCAAAACCTTACCTGCCCAGATGGTGCTGACATATTCTAATGACTTATTCATCAACACCTTGCTATCAGCCTCCTATTGGCATACTAACCATGGGTAAAGTCAACCCCACCACTAGGGACATTAAAAGGTAAGGGGTATGCTTTTGGAATGGGTGGGTTTCCTCCTAAACCTATGCCTTGGGAATTCTATAATTCTATTGGGTCCACCAAAAGCTCATATGTATGCATCCAGACAAACAACCATTGATAACGTCAACCCAACCCAACCATTAAGGGTTGTAAGTTGTCTTGCTTCAAATCAAGTTTTTCCTAAGACCTCAGAAATCACAATTTTGGAATTGGCGAGTTTCCTCCTAAACCTTTGTCTTGGGAATTATACTATAGGATCCACAAAAAAAACCATATGCATGCCTCCAGGAAGACCAATCATGGATAAAGTCAACCCCACCATTAGGGGCTGGAAGGGCTAAGAAGCATGCTTCAAGTTAACTCTTTCCTAAAATTTAAGAAATCACAATTCTGTAATTTGTGGGTTTCCTCCTAATCCTGTGCCTTGGGAATAATGCTATTGGGTCCACCAATAACCGATATGCATGTCAAGCAGGGGTAAAATCAATCTCACCTCTAGGGTCCAGAAGATGTAAGAAGACACGCCTCAAATTAAGTCTTTTCCTTGACACAAGAAATCACAATTCTGTAATGGGTGGCTTTCATCCTAATCCTGTGCCTTGGGAATAACGCTATTGGGTCCACCAAAAACCCATTGCATGTCAACTATGGATGAAGTCAATCCCACCTCAAGGGTCCAGAAGATGTAAGAAAATATGCCTCAAATTAAGTCTTCTCCAAGACCCAAGAAGTCACAATTCTGTAATTGGTGGGTTTCCTCCTAAACCCGACCTTTGGAAATTATATTAATGGGTACACCAAAATCCCATTTCTCCACCTATTGACATATCAACCATGAGTAAAGTCAACTCCACCACTAGGGACCATAAAGGGTAATGGGCATGCTTTTAGTGAAGTCTTTCCTAAGAACAAATAAGTCTCAATTCTGTAACTCGTGGGTTTCCTTCTAGACCTGTCATATTGAATTGGCCCATCAAAGACCCACAAGTTAAAAAGTCCTAAATTGATTTTGCTACGACCACTTCCCCATCTGTGAATTTAGCCCCTATACCAACCCAACTTTAGACTGGATCTACAAGAGTGGACCGTAGAACCAATCCTTAATTAGTATGGACTAGCGTGGACCTTCGTAGACCATAGATGGGTTGCCACACTGATGTGGACCTGTTTATTGGCCTTCATTCCTTTAGAGGAAGAGATTTTTGACTTTTCTGGCTCTGTTCTGATGAGCATGTAATAATCCAGTCGCATTATAACCTGGTTTACGGGCATCGTACTAAGAACCAAGTTATTTCATCTTTTAATCATGGACCCAATGAAGAAACGTTCCTGGAATTATACACTTTTTCCATATCGGGGCCAGCCAAGAACTTCTTTAACACTTTCAAATAACTGAAGCCATCTGGAAGACTTTATACAAAGAGCCGCCACATCGCCGACTTACTCATAGACGGACTGCACCGTAGAGACCACTTTAGACTGCTCCCCGTATCGTAGCTCCTCACATGCTTCCCAAAAACACAAATTTTCAGCTACGAAGAAAAAAAAGAAGCTACATTTTTGAGCCTCCACTAAAACTTTTCTATCAGGACAACCGAGAAAATTGATACTCACCACTAAACTCCTTCTCCAAAAATTGCAAAAACTCCTTTCGACCCCGCTGGTCATTCAAGACCTCCATAAAATTAAAAGTCCACCGTTCCACCCGCAGTTTAGACGGCATTGGGACCCTGGGGATGATATTAAAAAAATAAGGGTGATGCAAAACTCTTGGCACCCCCTACTTCAGATTTTGGAAGGGCCGCACCAATGTTTTTGCAGAGGGACAGATGTTTAATTTTTCAGTTCCTGCCTGAGTTTTACGTACATGGGAGCGTTCATGGTCCAGTACATGACATCGTCCGTGATCCATGGGTTACTGGGCAGGCAGCCAGACATAATGGGATCATGCGAGAGATATTGCTCGCTGAACTTAAGAAACCTACGAGGGAGATGGGAAAGGAACGCAGCACAAAGTTACAAAGTGCACAGTCTGCTGTTGATCTGCATTCCTCTAAAAAAAACAAATATTCTCAAGTCTTTGTGGTGTCCTTGGGGTCGTGAACGATCTACATTGGCCTTGGACGTCGAGATGTAACATATGGGTAATAACATCCTGAGAGTTAATTTTAGCGCTCAGATTGGAACTTAATGTTTCATGTATAAGTGACGAAGGAATGGACCTACAGGCCCCTGCCGGAGAAGGTGTAAAGGACTAAGGGCTAAGTATGGTTTCTTGGCTTTGAAGGTCCTGCTCCAAGCATTGAGGTTGGAGAACCCGAGTAGAAACATGTTTAACTTCATAGACTACATGCGAAGGAGGCCCATGGAAAGAAGAACCCACCTTATATTGGCCCAATCCCTTTTCCCACAAGAACCGGCACTACAAGGAGGACCAATCTCAGGGTTGCATCCCTTCCCTTGTAATACAGATGGGCCATAAGCTGTGCCGAGTTGGAAATCACACCTGGGCCCGGGAGCCTGAGTGATCTCCAGAGGTTCGTATAAACCGTAAATCGTTGGTGGGGAGTCGGGGACTCAGTTAAATTTTGCAATGGGGTCTAGAAATTAAGGGCTATCAAAAGGGATAGGAAATGGTGGAAAATAGGCACCTGGCCACTATGAACCACCATCATGGGGGCAACATAATGATTTATGTTATGTAACTCACCCTTCCAGACAGATGGATGATTTCACTCTCGTTCGTGCCATGGCTTTCTTCAAGTACTCCATCTGGCAGCAAAACAAAAAATAATGTTACTTATTCTTCATTGGCAGCCAGGAGTTCAAGTTACATCTCAGTTGCCAAAATGCAATACCCCCTCCATAAAACGCAATAATATTATACAGTAAAGAGCCAACGCCAAGCAATAACATCTTACAGTGCTCAAATCAAACTACCACTCAGTGCTCAAATTATACTGCCTTACAGCGCTCAAATCATACCACCATACAGTGCTCAAATCATACCGCCATACACTGCTCAAATAATACCACCACACAGTGCTCAAATTATACTGCCTTACAGCGATCAAATCATACCGCCATACAGTGCTCAAATCATACCGCCATACACTGCTCAAATAATACCACCACACAGTGCTCAAATTATACTGCCATACAGTGCTCAAATCATACCACCATATACTACACAAATAATACCACCACACAGTACTCAAATTATACTGCCATACAGTGCTCAAATCATACCGCCATACAGTACTCAAATTATACCACCTTAGACTACACAAATAATACCACCACACAGTGCTCAAATTATACTGCCATACAGTGCTCAAATCATACCACCATAGACTACACAAATACCACCACACAGTGCTCAAATTATACTGTCATACAGTGCTCAAATCATACCGCCATACAGTACTCAAATCATACCACCTTAGACTACACAAATAATACCAACACACAGTGCTCAAATTTTACTTCCATACAGTGCTGACATCATACCGCCATACACCGCTCATATAATACCGCAATACAGTGCTCAAATAATATCAGAACACAGTGCTCAAATTATACTGCAATACAGTGCTGAAATCATACCACCACACAGTGCTTAAGTCATACCGCCATATACTGCTCAAAAAATACCACCACACAGTGCTCAAATTATACTGCTATACAGTGCTGAAATTATACCACCATACATCGCTCATATAATACCGCAATACAGTGCTCAAATAATATCACAACACAGTGCTCAAATTATACTGCAATACAGTTCTGAAATCATACCACCACGCAGTGCTTAAGTCATACCGCCATATACTGCTCAAAAAATACCACCACGCAGTGCTCAAATTATATTGCTATACAGTGCTGAAATTATACCACCATACACCGCTCATATAATACCGCAATACAGTGCTCAAATAATACCACAACACAGTGATCAAATTATACTGCAATACAATGCTGAAATCATACCACCACGCAGTGCTAAAATAATGCCACCATACACTGCTGAATTAATACCACCATATTGTTGAAATAATACCACCTTACAGTGTTTAAAACATACCTCCATACATTGCTCAAATTATACTGATATACACTACCGTTCAAAAGTTTTGGGTCACCCAGACAATTTTGTGTTTTCCATGAAAACTCATACTTTTATTTATCAAATGAGTTGCAAAATTATTAGAAAATATCGTCCAGACATTGACAAGGTTAGAAATAATGATTTTTATTAGAAAGAATAATTTTCGCCTTCAAACTTTGCTTTCGTCACAGAATGCTCCTCTGCAGCAATTCCAGCATTGCAGACCTTTGGCATTCTAGCTGTTAATTTACTGAGGTAATCTTGAGAAATTTCCCCCTGTGCTTCCTGAAGCCCCTCACACAAGTTGGATTGGCTTGATGGGCTCTTTTTGAGTACCATACGGTCAAGCTGCTCCCACAACAGCTCAATGAGGTTGAGATCTGGTGACTGCGCTGGCCAATCCATTACAGATAGAAGACCAGCTGTCTGCTTCTTCCCTAAATACTTCATGCATAATTTGGAGGTGTGCTTTGGGCCATTGTCCTGTTGTAGGATGAAATTGGCTCCAATCAAGCGCTGTCCACAGGGTATGGCATGGCGTTGCAAAATGGAGTGATAGCTTTTCTTATTCAAAATCCCATTTAACTTGTACAAATCTCCCACTTTACCAGCACCAAAGCAACCCCAGACCATCACATTACCTCCACCATGCTTGACAGATGGCGTCAGGCACTCTTCCAGCATCTTTTCAGTTGTTCTGCGTCTCACAAATGTTCTTCTGTGTGATCCAAACACCTCAGACTTTGATTCGTCTGTCCATAAAACTTTTTTCCAATCTTCCTCTGTCCAATGTCTGTGTTCTTTTGCCCATATTAATCTTTTCCTTTTATTAGCCAGTCTCAGATATGGCTTTTTCTTTGCCCTGAAGGCGAACATCCCGGAGTCGCCTCTTCACTGTAGACGTTGACACTGGCGTTTTGCGTGTACTATTTAATGAAGCGGCCAGTTGAGGAGCTGTGAGGTGTCAATTTCTCAAACTAGAGACTCTAATGTCCTTGTCTTGTTGCTCAGTTGTGCAGCGGGGCTCCCACTTCTCTTTCTACTCTGGTTAGAGCCTGTTTGTGCTCTCCTCTGAAGGGAGTAGTACACACCGTTGTAGGAAATCTTCAGTTTCTCACATGGAATAGCCTTCATTTCTAAGAACAAGAATAGACTGTCGAGTTTCACATGAAAGTTCTCTTTTTCTGGCCATTTTGAGAGTTTCATAGAACAAACAAATGTAATGCTCCAGATTCTGAACTCGCTCAAAGGAAGGTCAATGTTATAGCTTCTCAAATCAGCCAAACCATTTTCAGCTGGGCTAACATACTTGTGCAAGGGTTTTCCAGGGTTTTCTAAACATCCATTAGCCTTCTTACACAGTTAGCAAACACACTGTACCATTATAACACTGGAGTGGTGGTTGTTGGAAATGGGCCTCTATACACCTATGTAGATATTGCAATAAAAACAAGACGTTTGCAGCTAGAATAGTCATTTACCACATTAACAATGTATAGAGTGTATTCCTGATTCATTTAATGTTACCTTCATTGAAAAAAAATGTGCTTTTCTTTCAAAAATGATGAAATTTCTAAATGACCCCAAACTTTTTAGTGTATAGTGCTATAATAATATTGCCATATAGTGCTGAAATAATAGCACTATACATTGCTGAAGCAATACCACTATACAGTGCTCAAATAATACCACCATATAGTGTTCATATAATATTACCACACAGTAAGCATAAAGTAACCTGTTATACAATGTATAAGTAAAATGGCTATTCAGTTATGGTGGTCAAAGCCTCGGTTGCCAGACCATATGTGGTGACCTCTTCAGCAGTTGAGGCTGGTGCACCACATGTGACCATAAGGCTAACCCTGCTTATAAATACAAGGAAAAGAAGATGTCCTCCCTTAGACTGGGCCCAATCCAATACCCCAGGACCACAATTTCCACCCCTTACTTACCTCCCTTTTGTAATAATCAGCATTCCTTCCCTAAAGAAACAAAAAAATAGTATTATCTATAATAACCTCTGGGTGAAGTATATCCCTAGTCATCCAGAGCTCTCTAGTTCATGAATAGAATGCAAAATTACAGTAAAGACTGACGCTCAGGCAAGAGAGGAGGTAGAAGAGAGTAAGCAGGGGATAGAATACATTGGGCTGTGTTATGGTGGCCATCTCTGCTATCTCTGCTATTTCGATGTGCTTGCAGAGTCTCAGCTGATTTGTTCTGATTTTTAGAATTTAACACACAAAAAAGAGTCAAAAGTCGTCAAAACAACTAAAGGAAAGATACTCACCAATGCCATTCTCCCTGTGTAGCCGTTTCCTCTCTCTGGCCCACGCTCCATTACATTCATGCATCCCGGCTGGAATACATAGATCAGAAATATCAATTGGGACAAAGGTATAGTCATAGTAATACTTAAAGGGGCTGTCCATATTTGAATGTCCGGTACTTATTTGAAGAGGTCATCCTAATTTGAAGGGGCTCTCCTTCTTTGAAGGGGCTGTCCTTATTTGAAGTGATTGTCATTATTTGAAGCGTCTGTCCTTCTTTGAAGTGGTTGTCCTTTGAAGAGGCTGTCCTTATTTGAAGGAACTATCTTTATTTGAAGACATTTCCTTTATTTGATGGAGCCGTCCTATGTTTAAAGGACCTGTCCTTTTCTGAAGGACCAAGGACAACATCTGCAAGGAGTTTGTATGTTCTCCCAGTGTTTGGGTGGGTTTCCTCCGGGTTCTCCGGTTTCTTCCCACACTCCAAAGACATAGTGATAGGGAATGCCCATAATGTCAGTAAATTGGCTGAATTGTAAAGCACTGCGGAATATGTTGGCGCTATATAAATAAAAAGATTATTTATTATTATTATTATATATACAATGATATAATAATATGCATATGGAAACCCCCCACGTATTTCACTCAAAAAAAGCATATTTCTATCCTCCATTCTTTACATTGCATCTCTTTTTTAATTCAGGTAGACTTAGTTCAGGGACAAGTCAGTTCATTTTTATTACAGAAAGGACAGAATAATTATAAACTTTACGCGGGGAGGCGCCTCAATAAAGGGGAAGGGGTTCAATAAAGGGGAGGATACTCAGTAAAGGGGAGGGGCCTCAATAAAGGGGAGGGAATTCAATAAAGGGGACTCGGTAACGGGGAGGAGTCTCAATAAAGGGGAGGAGATTCAATAAAGGGGACTCAATAAAAGGGAGGAGACTCAATAAAGAGGGTTCAGTAAAGGGGAGGAGCCTCAATAAAGGGGAGGGAATTCAATAAAGGAGACTCAGTAAAGGGGAGGAGTCTCAATAAAGGGGAGGAGATTCAATAAAGGGGAGGATACTCAGTAAAGGGGAGGAGATTCAATAAAGGGGACTCAAAAGGGAGGAGACTCAATAAAGAGGGTTCAGTAAAGGGGAAGAGCCTTAATAAAGGGGAGGGGAATTAATAAAGGTGACTCAGTAAAGGAGAGGAGCCTCAATAAAGGGGAGGAGATTCAATAAAGGGGACTCAATAAAAGGGAGGAGACTCAATAAAGAGGGTTCAGTAAAGGGGAGGAGCCTCAATAAAGGGGAGGAGATTCAATAAAGGGGACTCAATAAAAGGGAGGAGACTCAATAAAGAGGGTTCAGTAAAGGGGAGGAGCCTTAATAAAGGGGAGGGGATTTAAGAAAGGTGACTCAGTAAAGGGGAGGAGCCTCAATAAAGGGGAGGAGATTCAATAAAGGGGACTCAATAAAAGGGAGGAGACTCGATAAAGGGGGTTCAGTAAAGGGGAGGAGCCTTAATAAAGGGGAGGGGATTTAAGAAAGGTGACTCAGTAAAGGGGAGGAGCCTCAATAAAGGGGAGGAGCCTTAATAAAGGGGAGGAGATTCAATAAAAGGGAGGAGACTCAATAAAGAGAGTTCAGTAAAGGGGAGGAGCCTTAATAAAGGGGAGGGGATTTAAGAAAGGTGACTCAGTAAAGGGGAGGAGCCTCAATAAAGGGGAGGAGATTCAATAAAGGGGACTCAATAAAAGGGAGGAGACTCGATAAAGGGGGTTCAGTAAAGGGGAGGAGCCTTAATAAAGGGGAGGGGATTTAATAATGGAGACTCAGTATAGGGGCGGAGACTCAATAAAGGGGATGGGCATCAATAAAGGGGAGGAGCCTAGAAAATACCTTTAATATTTCGTTATCAGTTGCTATATTCTGAAGCTGCGGTCGCTTGGCCCTACGATAGTCTTAAGTCTAAAGCTTGTAATTGTTCCTGTTTTGAGGAGCCGATGGCTTCCATTAATTTTATCTTTGAACGCGTGCCAGGGAACGAGGCTATATTTAGTGTAGCGGCATGTTCCAACGTGGCGGATGCAAAATTATACACATCTAATTATACAGCGCTCACACAATCCTCGCGCTTTAATAGATACAACTGTCAAAGATGAGAAATGGAGGATATCAAAGTCGTCTGAAGGCGACATGAAAGCGCTGGCACTGATTTTACGAGACCCCCCTGTGTTGTTTTTATTTCCTAGATCAGAAATGGAAATATATTGTGGCCTGAAAGATCAGACCCTGCGATGAAAGACAAGCGTGGGAGCCTCCTGAGTGGGACAGATGTGGGCAATGACTCACAACATGCCGCCTTGTAACCAGAACTAGAAAGCACCACGTGGCTTTATGCTCTACAGAAAGACATTAAATAGGGATTCCCTAAGAATATGGCCCCTTTTACCAGATAGCATCTGAATACTACTGGTCTGTTGCCTAGCAACAGCCACCAAGTGACTACTCTGGGTCACCTGAGGAGACCAAGATGGTCGCCCACTATATTGCAAGCCAAATTTATTTGACTTTTTCTATGTTTATACTTTTCTGTGTCCCGTCGTTTATTAAAGGTGTTCTCCTGGACATTTTAAATAAAGTTTTTTGAAGCCAGAGCTATGTATCCATATACTATGTAATATATCTTATGTAGCAATTCGGTCCCTGGGAGATGGAATCAGTGGCCGAAATGATAAGGATTGAGCTCTTTGTTTTCATGGAGATCTAGAAAACTGTGTAAACCAATCAGAGCCTGGCTTTCATTTCATATTCTGCTCTTGGAAAAATGAAAGCTGGACTGTGATTGGTTGCTATAGGCAACAAAGACTGTTTATCTTCTGCCCACATCTTATCTTCACTCAACTATATTTATAATGTTCTGGAGAACATATATTGATAATAATAATAATAATAATAATAATAATAATAATAATAAAAATAAAATAATAAGCACTTTCAATTGTCTTGTATTTATGATAAATTTACCGATGGTTTGCTAACGAGCCAATACGCCTGCTCCTGACACTCGATCACGATCCGGTCCCCCTTACGGCGCTGTTTGGCTGCCCTATGTAAAAACATAGTTACAAACAAAAACAGGAATATAATATAAATGTAATATAAAAAATGATACATAATATGACATATAAGCTCTAGGAGAGGGTCAGGCACGGATGTCCGTGTTATATGCCGCCTTGTTAGATGTTTATCATGTCGTTTAATAGGCCTCATAGTGTTGCCCGTATCAACCAATCAGAGCGCATCTTTCATTTTTCCAGTGCAGTTTAAGAAATTAAAGCTGAGCTCTGATTGGTTGCCATAGGCAACAAGTCCAGATTTGATAAAATGAGGCTTTCGGGGCTGTGTAGGCCCTTGTATAAGAAAAAGAGACGCCCATTCTGTTTTGTGGTGTAACTTGAAGCTTGTGCATAATCTTTAATAGAATATTCTTCTGATATGGGCCAAAGGGACTTTTGGGGTGTCCCGAAGCTCCAGGGCCTTACTATAGTTACATACCCCTAGTGCTGCAAAACATAAGTCAAAAAGATCAAAACGAGATATCTTATTAGCCCCATGATAAGGTGACATGGCAGAATGGACAGGAAGAGTTGTCATAGGGACAAATAAAAGTATTACATTATCATTAAGATTGATTATCAAGTGCTTCAAGATGACCGCCTCCAATCTGCCAGCAAGGCTTCATAGGGAGGGAGCAGTAAGGTATACCGAATCACCGCCACAAGACTCGCCTGATTGCGGATCCATTAAGCAGAGTGTCTGGGGCAGATAACATATCACAGGACGATGTGTTCTAAAACCAAGCTCGTAATCCTATATAACATGTCCGGCAGTAATAACGGTGCACTATGTGCAGCTGCGTGCTTCCGGAACAATCCATACAAATATTCCACATGATCCTGAATATTTCATGATGGATTTGCATGAATATTTCATGTGTGCCGTCTGTATTAAGTATACTCCATAAACACGTTACTTATTTATGGCGGTTTAAAACCCACTTTAAAAAAAAAAGCACATGTGTCCCCAACGCGCGGCGCTTCATGTAAGATTTTACAGCATTAGTGATCAAGGGATCGATATACAAAAAGGGGCCCAGCTCATCATGATGAATTTATCATGGATTTGCACCATATTTTGGGAGGGTGTAGCGCCAACCTAAATGAGCTGCTGTGTCTACGTACCTGATCTGTTCTCTTGCTTGCATCACCACGAAGTCCCACGTGTGATTAATTCGCTTGTGAAGCTGATTATAACTATCCTGTGACACCCACCACAAAAAATAAGATTTTAATCACATACACAGAAAGCAGCGAATAAACTACATACATACCTATATACCAGCAGTGAATAAACTGTATATAACTATATACCAGTAGCGAATAAACTGCATATATAACTATATACAAGCTGCGAATAAACTGCATACATAGCTATATACAGCAGCAAATAAACTACATACATAACTATATACAGCAGCAAATAAACTACATAAATAACTACATACCAACATCCAATAATCTGCATACATAACTATATACCAGCAGCAAATAAACTGCATACATAACTATATACCAGCAGTGAATAAACTGTATATAGCTATATACCAGTAGCGAATAAACTGCATATATAACTATATACAAGCAGCGAATAAACTGCATACATAACTATATACAGCAGCAAATAAACTACATACATAACTACATACCAACAGCGAATAAGCTGCATACATAACTATATACCAGCAGCGAATAAACTGCATACATAACTATACACAGCAGTGAATAAACTGCATATATAACTATATACCAGCAGTGAATAAACTGCATACAAAACTGTATACAGCAGCGAATAAACTACACACATAACTATATACCAACAGCGAATAAACTGCATACATAACTATACACAGCAGTGAATAAACTGCATATATAACTATATACCAGCAGTGAATAAACTGCATACAAAACTGTATACAGCAGCGAATAAACTACACACATAACTATATACCAACAGCGAATAAACTGCATACATAACTATATAACAGCAGCGAATAAACTACATACATAACTATATACAAGCAGCGAATAAACTACATACATAACTATATACAGCAGCAAATAAACTACATACATAACTACATACCAACAGCGAATAAGCTGCATACATAACTATATACCAGCAGCGAATAAACTTCATACATAACAATATACAGCAGTGAATAAACTGCATATATAACTATATACCAGCAGTGAATAAACTGCATACAAAACTGTATGCAGCAGCGAATAAACTACACACATAACTATATACCAACAGCGAATAAACTGCATACATAACTATATAACAGCAGCGAATAAACTACATACATAACTATATACAAGCAGCGAATAAACGACATACATAACTATATACAGCAGCAAATAAACTACATACATAACTACATACCAACAGCGAATAAGCTGCATACATAACTATATACCAGCAGCGAATAAACTGCATACATAACTATATACCAGCAGTGAATAAACTGCATACAAAACTGTATACAGCAGCGAATAAACTACACACATAACTATATACCAACAGCGAATAAACTGCATACATAACTATATAACAGCAGCGAATAAACTACATACATAACTATATACCAGCAGCGAATAAAGTACATACATAACTATATACAGCAGTGAATAAATTACATACATAACTGTATACAGCAGCGAATAAACTACATACATAACTATATACCAACAGCGAATAAACTGCAAACATAACTATATACCAGCAGTGAATAAACTACATACATAACTGTATACCAGCAGTGAATAAACTTCATACATAACTGTATACAGCAGCGAATAAACTGCATATATAACTATATACCAGCAGTGAATAAACTGCATACATAACTATATACCAGTAGTGAATAAACTACATACATTACTATATAGCACCAGCGAATAAACTGCATACATAACTATATACCAGCAGTGAATAAACTGTATATATAACTATATACCAGCAGTGGAAAAATCACAACTCTCAAATAAACTGCAGTCTGAAATCGTCGACGACAGATGTGGCCCCATCGTTTAGTGAATTGGCCGGGCCCTCTACTAGCTTTGCTGCCCTGATAGAGACCCTGAGGATGTTGATTGTCACCCAGCTTTCCCAACACATTCCAAAATAAGGGAGATTACGATGTAAATGACTGACCTTTTCGTACTCCACCAGGTCTCCTTGTTTCCTGATATTCTTCTTCGCAAGATAAATGGCTGAAAAGAAAAAAAGTAGAAAAACTTCACCTGCATCCTTGCCAACATAATTATTCCCATTATTAAGCCTGCGATCCACCCTGAAATGCCAACAAACTTCCCAGAAAAACTTAACTTGGTCATATTAGCCACTTCCCATTGAGGACAAGCTGGGAATTGTAGCGTCACAACAGCTGAGAGCCACAGATTAGGGACGATTGAAGAAGGGCACCTTATAGAATATCAACCAATCAGCACAGTGCCAGGAAATAGTGCCCCGCCCACGAGGAGCAAATATCGACACTTCCTACTATTATCCCCTTCTACCTTACAGCAATGGCCCAATGTTTTGTATCATGAGTGCAACTGTGCCCACTAGATCATCTTTGATAAATGCCGTCGTCTAAAGGCCTAGCATGAATTACCTTTAACAGTTGCTCTTTAGCGCTTCTTAAAGAAGAAGTATTGAGAAATGTTTTAAAAAAAATGTAAACCATATTCCCATGTCAGTTCATTCATCAGCAGTTGAAGTAGCAAATCTCTTGTAAAAAAAAAAGGTTTTGGACTGTGTCCCCATGACAACACTTTCTGCCCTTGTTCAATGGTATCATAGGGAAATTAAACCTGCCAGAAATCAATAACAAAATAAGATGGGAATGGTTTTTATGGGACCCTGCATCCTTATATCAGCAGAGAAGCAGGAAGAGTTGTCATAGGGGCACATGCAGACAACTCTCACGAGTAGACTGTAATAAAGAACTGGCATGGACACACATAGAATAGTGACAGTAACTTACCATAGTCCAGCTCTGTGGCCGGCCACTTATTGGTGGTCCAGAAATATGGGGTCTAAAAAAATGTGTGAAACATCAGTAATAGATACAGTAGGAGAGAAGATCCCATCCCAGGACCGTAAAGAAGAGCTGAACATCAGTGTTTACAATTGCGCTCACATTCACAGGGGTCACCTGCCTACAGTATTTCATGGTGGTCCTCTACCTGCCTACAGTATTTCACGGTGGTCCTCTATCTCTAGGGTTGCTTAAGAAGGAACTCTAAGATTGCAGCATTTTTTGGGGAACACACTAGATAGCACAGTTACTGTAACACTGGCGCAATGTTAATGGGGGCACCTCCTAAGTGCGGCACTGTTATTGGGACTGTCTCTGGATGGGACACTGTTAATGGTGGCACTCTTAATGAATCTGACTATGACACTAGGGGCACTCTCTAGGTGAGGCACTGTTAATTGACAATCTGGCTGTACCACTGTTTGTACTGACACTCTCTGGCTTCCACAGTGTTAATGGGGCGCTCTTTGGTTGTGAAACTGTTAATGTGAGCACTCTCTGAGTGTGGCACTGTAAATGGGGACAATCTCTGGCTAGGGAATACTTATTGGGAGCACTCTCTGGCTGCAGCACTGATAAGTGGGGCACTCTCCGACTGCGGCATGCCCTGACGGGCACAGTTAATGGTGACTCTCTGGAAATGGCTGTGCTAATGGGGGATCTCTATGGATAGGGCATTGTTAATGGGGCACTCCAGTTGCGACACTGTTAACGTGGAATCTCTCGGCATAGGATACTGTTAATGGGAGAACTCTCTAAATGTGGCACTGTTTAAAAGGGCACTGTCTGGCTGTGGCAATGATAATAGGGGAACTCTGTGACTTTAGCACTTTAGCACTGTTACTTGGGGCACTCTCTGGAACCATCACTGACAATGGTGGCACTCTCTGGCTGGGGTACCATTACTGCGCACATGCTCCGACTGTGGCACTGAAAAGCAAGATGTTTTTCTTCACACCTTCCTCTACAGGTGGAAGTTACTTAAAGGTAATGTGTCATCAGAAAATGACCTAATATTTAAATCAGGTTTTTGTGTTACTGTACATGTGTTTTGTTTTTTGTTTTTTTAAAAAAGCCAATTTTTTTTTCACTATTATTTAAAAAACAAAACTAGTAATTTTGCAATTTCAAGTCCGGAAGAGTTTTCAGCAGGTTCCTTATCAGCAGAGGCAGGATTACACTGACAGATAGCACCTCTATATACACCTGATAACACAGGATCCACCATTCTCAATAGGTGATGTCACAGCTCACCTCCTCCTCCTGTACAATGACTGTTAACATCTCTATATACAGAAGATAACACAGGATCCACCATTCACAATAGGTGATGTCACAGCTCACCTCCTCCTCCTGTACAATGACTGATAACACCTCTATATACAGTAGATAACACAGGATCCACCATTCTCAATAAGTGATGTCACAGCTCACCTCCTCCTCCTGTACAATGACTGATAACACCTCTATATACAGTAGATAACACAGGATCCACCATTCACAATAGGTGATATCACAGCTCACCTCCTCCTCCTGTACAATGACTGATAACACCTCTATATACAGTAGATTACACAGGATCCATCATTCACAATAGGTGATGTCACAGCTCACCTCATCCTCCTCCTGTACAATGACAGATAACACCACTATATACAGCAGATAGCAGATAACACAGGTTCCACCATTCACAATAGGGGATGTCACAGCTCACCTCCTTCTCCTCCTGTACAATAACTGATAACCTCTATATACAGTAGATAACACAGGATCCACCATTCACAATAGGTGGTCACAGCTCACCTCCTCCTCCTCCTGTACAATGACTGATAACACCTCTATATACAGTAGATAACACAGGATCCACCATCACAATAGGTGATGTCACAGCTCACCTCCTCCTCCTACTGTACAATGACTGATAACACCTCTATATAGAATAGATAACATAGGATCTACCATTTACAATAGGTGATATCACAGCTCACCTTCTCCTCCTCCTGAACAATGACTGATAACACCTCTATATACAGTAGATAACAGGATCCACCATTCACAATAGGTGATATCACAGCTCACCTCCTCCTCCTGTACAATGACTGATAACACCTCTATATACAGTAGATTACACAGGATCCATCATTCACAATAGGTGATGTCACAGCTCACCTCATCCTCCTCCTGTACAATGACAGATAACACCACTATATACAGCAGATAGCAGATAACACAGGTTCCACCATTCACAATAGGGGATGTCACAGCTCACCTCCTTCTCCTCCTGTACAATAACTGATAACCTCTATATACAGTAGACAACACAGGATCCACCATTCACAATAGGTGGTCACAGCTCACCTCCTCCTCCTCCTGTACAATGACTGATAACACCTCTATATACAGTAGATAACACAGGATCCACCATCACAATAGGTGATGTCACAGCTCACCTCCTCCTCCTACTGTACAATGACTGATAACACCTCTATATAGAATAGATAACATAGGATCTACCATTTACAATAGGTGATATCACAGCTCACCTTCTCCTCCTCCTGAACAATGACTGATAACACCTCTATATACAGTAGATAACAGGATCCACCATTCACAATAGGTGATATCACAGCTCACCTCCTCCTCCTCCTCCTGTACAATGACTGATAACACCTCTATATACAGTAGATAACACAGGATCCAACATTCACAATAGGTGATGTCACAGCTCACCTCCTCCTCCCCCTGCACAATGACAGATAACACCTCTATATACAGTAGACAACACAGGTTCCACCATTCACAATAGGTGATGTCACAGCTCACCTCCCCCTCCTGTACAATGACTGATAACACCTCTATATACAGTAGATAACACAGGATCCACCATCACAATAGGTGATGTCACAGCTCACCTCCTCCTCCTACTGTACAATGACTGATAACACCTCTATATAGAATAGATAACATAGGATCTACCATTTACAATAGGTGATATCAAAGCTCACCTCCTCCTCCTCCTGAACAATGACTGATAACACCTCTATATACAGTAGATAACAGGATCCACCATTCACAATAGGTGATATCACAGCTCACCTCCTCCTCCTCCTCCTGTACAATGACTGATAACACCTCTATATACAGTAGATAACACAGGATCCAACATTCACAATAGGTGATGTCACAGCTCACCTCCTCCTCCCCCTGTACAATGACAGATAACACCTCTATATACAGCAGACAACACAGGTTCCACCATTCACAATAGGTGATGTCACAGCTCACCTCCCCCTCCTGTACAATGACAGATAACACCTCTATATACAGCAGATAACACAGGTTCCACCATTCACAATAGGTAATGTCACAGCTCACCTCCTTCTCCTCCTGTACAATAACTGATAACACCTCTATATACAGTAGATAACACAGGATCCACCATTCACAATAGGTGGTCACAGCTCACCTCCTCCTCCTCCTGTACAATGTCTGATAACACCTCTATATACAGTAGATAACACAGGATCCAACATCACAATAGGTGATGTCACAGCTCATCTCCTCCTCCTACTGTACAATGACTGATAACACCTCTATATAGAGTAGATAACACAGGATCCACCATTCACAATAGGTGATGTCACAGCTCACCTCCTCCTCCTGTACAATGACTGATAACACCTCTATATACAGTAGATAACACAGGATCCACCATTCACAATAGGTGATGTCACAGCTGACCTCCTCCTGTACAATGTCTGATAACACCTCTATATACAGTAGATAACACAGGATCCAACATCACAATATGTGATGTCACAGCTCACCTCCTCCACCTGTACAATGTCTGGTAACACCTCTATATACAGTAGATAACACAGGTTCCACTATTCACAATAGGTGGTCACAGCTCACCTCCTCCTCCTCCTCTACAATGTCTGATAACACCTTTATATAGAGTAGATAACACAGGATCCACCATTCACAATAGGTGATGTCACAGCTCACCTCCTCCTCCTGTACAATGACTGATAACACCTCTATATACAGTAGATAACACAGGATCCACCATTCACAATAGGTGATGTCACAGCTGACCTCCTCCTGTACAATGTCTGATAACACCTCTATATACAGTAGATAACACAGGATCCAACATCACAATATGTGATGTCACAGCTCACCTCCTCCACCTGTACAATGTCTGGTAACACCTCTATATACAGTAGATAACACAGGTTCCACTATTCACAATAGGTGGTCACAGCTCACCTCCTCCTCCTCCTCTACAATGTCTGATAACACCTTTATATAGAGTAGATAACACAGGATCCACCATTCACAATAGGTGATGTCACAGCTCACCTCCTCCTTCTCCTTTTACAATGACCTTTGCACATGCAAATTAGATGCTTCAATACGAAAGATAGGTTCAGAGTCTTTTCATTGCTGTTAATGGACATGTGCATTTCCCAAAACGTGTTTAAATTGCAAAGTTAAGTTTTATTTTATTTTTAATACAGATTTTGATATGGAAAAAAAAACATAGGAAAAAATGTAAAAAATAAATAAATAAATGTAACAAAAAAAACAGATATAAACAATAGTTTTTTTCTGATGAAAGCTTCCTGTTAAGAGTAATGCAGGAAGAAGGACACAAAAAAGGTGGGAAGATAGAGATATTATAGGTCATGCATCTCCGACCAGCACAGAAAGCCCATATCGGCAGCGGGTGTGTGTGGGGGGCAGTCAGCGCCGATCCTACAACCTATTTAAATCAATCTCCCTCCTGACGTGCTCCTCTCATTGTCTTAGAGCCTGACGAGAAGCAGCTTCATGTCTACAAGTCTTATATTCTCCAAGACTGATTGCAGTAATAACAGAGGATGGCAGCGGGTCTTGCCAAGTTGGGCAGTGCTCCTGACACAATAAATATCCTGTCGCCTTAACAAGGAACACAAGATATTCATAGCTCTAAAATGTAACTGACATAATCTCCTTATTCTTTCCAAATTTAGCTGTGCGTGCCCTGCAGGCAACATCCTGTTATTAATAAGCTCCAGAAACTTCATTTGTATAAAAGCCTCCGGGCCCAAAGACTGCCACACCAAAATCATTTAAGGGGCAACTTCCCTCACCACTGATATACACATCACAGGTGCAGGAACCATAATAATACTGTACTCTATGTACATGAAAATTATTGCTATTATACTGCCCCTATGTAGAAGAATATAACTACCACAATACTGCCCCCTATGTACAAGAATATAACTACTATAATACTGCCCCCTATGTACAAGAATATAACTACTATAATACTGCTCCTATGTACAAGAATATAATTACTATAATACTGCTCCCTATGTACAAGAATATAATTACTATAATACTGCCCCAATGTACAAGAATATAACTACTATAATACTGCCCCCTATGTACAAGAATATAATTACTATAATACTGCCCCAATGTACAAGAATATAACTACTATAATACTGCCCCCTATGTACAAGAATATAACTACTATAATACTGCCCCCTATGTACAAGAATATAACTACTATAATACTGCTCCTATGTACAGGAATATAACTAATATAATAATGCCCCCTATGTACAAGAATATAACTACTATAATACTGCCCCTATGTACAAGAATATAACTACTATAATACTGCCCCCTATGTACAAGAATATAACTAGTATAATAATGCTCCTATGTACAAGAATATAACTACTATAATACTGCCTCCTATGTGCAAGAATATATACTACTATAATACTGCCCCTATGTACAAGAATATAACTACTATAATACTGCCCCCTATGTACAAGAATATAACTAGTATAATACTGCTCCCTATGTACAAGAATATAACTACTATAATACTGCCCCCTATGTACAAGAATATAACTACTATAATACTGCTCCTATGTGCAAGAATATAACTACTATAATACTGCTCCCTATGTACAAGAATATAACTACTATAATACTGATCCTATGTGCAAGAATATAACTACTATAATACTGCTCCTATGTGCAAGAATATAACTACTATAATACTGCTCCTATGTAAAGGAATATAACTACTATAATACTGCCCCTATGTACAAGAATATAACTACTATAATACTGCTCCTATGTACAAGAATATAACTACTATAATACTGCTCCTATGTACAGGAATATAACTACTATAATACTGCCCCTATGTACAAGAATATAACTACTATAATACTGCCCACTATGTACAAGAATATAGCTACTATAATACTGCTCCCTATGCACACATATATAACTACTATAATACTGCTCTCTATGTACAAGAATATAACTACTATAATACTGCTCCTATGTACAATAATATAACTACTATAATACTGCCCTCTATGTACAAGAATATAACTACTATAATACTGCTCCTATGTACAAGAATATAACTACTATAATACTGCTCCTATGTACAGGAATATAACTACTATAATACTGCCCCCTATGTACAAGAATATAACTACTATAATACTGCCCCCTATGTACAGGGATATAACTACTATAATACTGCCCCATATGTACAAGAATATAGCTACTATAATACTGCCCCTATGTATAAGAATATAACTACTATAATACTGCCCCCTATGTACGAGAATATAACTACTATAATACTGCTCCTATGTACAGGAATATAACTATTATAATACTGCTCCTATGTACCAGAATATAACTACAATAATACTGCTCCTATGTACCAGAATATAACTACAATAATACTGCCCTTATGTACAAGAATATAACTACTATAATACTGCCCCCTATGTACGAGAATATAACTACTATAATACTGCCCCCTATGTACAAGAATATAACTACTATAATACTGCCCCCTATGTACAATAATATAACTACAATAATACTGCCCCCTATGTACAAGAATATAACTACTATAATACTGCCCCCTATGTACAATAATATAACTACTATAATACTGCCCCCTATGTACAAGAATATAACTACTATAATACTGCTCCTATGTACAGGAATATAACTACTATAATACTGCCCCTATGTACAAGAATATAACTACTATAATACTGCCCACTATGTACAAGAATATAGCTACTATAATACTGCTCCCTATGCACACATATATAACTACTATAATACTGCTCTCTATGTACAAGAATATAACTACTATAATACTGCTCCTATGTACAATAATATAACTACTATAATACTGCCCTCTATGTACAAGAATATAACTACTATAATACTGCTCCTATGTACAAGAATATAACTACTATAATACTGCTCCTATGTACAGGAATATAACTACTATAATACTGCCCCCTATGTACAAGAATATAACTACTATAATACTGCCCCCTATGTACAGGGATATAACTACTATAATACTGCCCCATATGTACAAGAATATAGCAACTATAATACTGCCCCTATGTATAAGAATATAACTACTATAATACTGCCCCCTATGTACAAGAATATAACTACTATAATACTGCTCCTATGTACAGGAATATAACTACTATAATACTGCTCCTATGTACCAGAATATAACTACAATAATACTGCTCCTATGTACAAGAATATAACTACTATAATACTGCCCCCTATGTACGAGAATATAACTACTATAATACTGCTCCTATGTACAGGAATATAACTACTATAATACTGCCCCCTATGTACAAGAATATAACTACTATAATACTGCTCCTATGTACAGGAATATAACTACTATAATACTGCTCCTATGTACCAGAATATAACTACAATAATACTGCTCCTATGTACAAGAATATAACTACTATAATACTGCCCCCTATGTACGAGAATATAACTACAATAATACTGCTCCTATGTACAAGAATATAACTACTATAATACTGCCCCCTATGTACAAGAATATAACTACTATAATACTGCTCCTATGTACAGGAATATAACTACTATAATACTGCTCCTATGTACCAGAATATAACTACAATAATACTGCCCCTATGTACAAGAATATAACTACTATAATACTGCCCCCTATGTACGAGAATATAACTACTATAATACTGCCCCCTATGTACAGGAATATAACTACTATAATACTGCCCCCTATGTACAATAATATAACTACTATAATACTGCCCCCTATGTACAAGAATATAACTACTATAATACTGCCCCCTATGTACAATAATATAACTACTATAATACTGCCCCCTATGTACAAGAATATAACTAGTATAATACTGCCCCCTATGTACAAGAATATAACTAGTATAATACTGCCCCTATGTACAAGAATATAACTACTGTAATACTGCCCCCTATGTACAAGAATATAACTACTATAATACTGCCCCCTATGTACAAGAATATAACTACTATAATACTGCCCCCTATGTACAAGAATATAACTACTATAATACTGCCCCCTATGTACAAGAATATAACTACTATAATACTGCTCCTATGTGCAAGAATATAACTACTATAATACTGCTCCCTATGTACAAGAATATAACTACTATAATACTGCTCCTATGTGCAAGAATATAACTACTATAATACTGCTCCTATGTGCAAGAATATAACTACTATAATACTGCTCCTATGTAAAGGAATATAACTACTATAATACTGCCCCTATGTACAAGAATATAACTACTATAATACTGCTCCTATTAACAAGAATATAACTACTATAATACTGCTCCTATGTACAGGAATATAACTACTATAATACTGCCCCTATGTACAAGAATATAACTACTATAATACTGCCCACTATGTACAAGAATATAGCTACTATAATACTGCTCCCTATGCACACATATATAACTACTATAATACTGCTCTCTATGTACAAGAATATAACTACTATAATACTGCTCCTATGTACAATAATATAACTACTATAATACTGCCCTCTATGTACAAGAATATAACTACTATAATACTGCTCCTATGTACAAGAATATAACTACTATAATACTGCTCCTATGTACAGGAATATAACTACTATAATACTGCCCCCTATGTACAGGGATATAACTACTATAATACTGCCCCATATGTACAAGAATATAGCTACTATAATACTGCTCCTATGTACAATAATATAACTACTATAATACTGCCCTCTATGTACAAGAATATAACTACTATAATACTGCCCCCTATGTACAAGAATATAACTACTATAATACTGCCCCTATGTACAAGAATATAACTACTATAATACTGCCCCCTATGTACAGGGATATAACTACTATAATACTGCCCCCTATGTACAAGAATATAACTAGTATAATACTGCCCCTATGTACAAGAATATAAATACTGTAATACTGCCCCCTATGTACAAGAATATAACTACTATAATACTGCCCCCTATGTACAAGAATATAACTACTATAATACTGCCCCTATGTACAAGAATATAACTACTATAATACTGCCCCCTATGTACAAGAATATAACTACTATAATACTGCTCCTATGTGCAAGAATATAACTACTATAATACTGCTCCCTATGTACAAGAATATAACTACTATAATACTGCTCCTATGTGCAAGAATATAACTACTATAATACTGCTCCTATGTGCAAGAATATAACTACTATAATACTGCTCCTATGTAAAGGAATATAACTACTATAATACTGCCCCTATGTACAAGAATATAACTACTATAATACTGCTCCTATGTACAAGAATATAACTACTATAATACTGCTCCTATGTACAGGAATATAACTACTATAATACTGCCCCTATGTACAAGAATATAACTACTATAATACTGCCCACTATGTACAAGAATATAGCTACTATAATACTGCTCCCTATGCACACATATATAACTACTATAATACTGCTCTCTATGTACAAGAATATAACTACTATAATACTGCTCCTATGTACAATAATATAACTACTATAATACTGCCCTCTATGTACAAGAATATAACTACTATAATACTGCTCCTATGTACAAGAATATAACTACTATAATACTGCTCCTATGTACAGGAATATAACTACTATAATACTGCCCCCTATGTACAGGGATATAACTACTATAATACTGCCCCATATGTACAAGAATATAGCTACTATAATACTGCTCCTATGTACAATAATATAACTACTATAATACTGCCCTCTATGTACAAGAATATAACTACTATAATACTGCTCCTATGTACAAGAATATAACTACTATAATACTGCCCCTATGTACAAGAATATAACTACTATAATACTGCCCCCTATGTACAGGGATATAACTACTATAATACTGCCCCATATGTACAAGAATATAGCTACTATAATACTGCCCCTATGTATAAGAATATAACTACTATAATACTGCCCCCTATGTACGAGAATATAACTACTATAATACTGCTCCTATGTACAGGAATATAACTACTATAATACTGCCCCCTATGTACAAGAATATAACTACTATAATACTGCTCCTATGTACAGGAATATAACTACTATAATACTGCTCCTATGTACCAGAATATAACTACAATAATACTGCTCCTATGTACAAGAATATAACTACTATAATACTGCCCCCTATGTACGAGAATATAACTACAATAATACTGCTCCTATGTACAAGAATATAACTACTATAATACTGCCCCCTATGTACAAGAATATAACTACTATAATACTGCTCCTATGTACAGGAATATAACTACTATAATACTGCTCCTATGTACCAGAATATAACTACAATAATACTGCCCCTATGTACAAGAATATAACTACTATAATACTGCCCCCTATGTACGAGAATATAACTACTATAATACTGCCCCCTATGTACAGGAATATAACTACTATAATACTGCCCCCTATGTACAATAATATAACTACAATAATACTGCCCCCTATGTACAAGAATATAACTACTATAATACTGCCCCCTATGTACAATAATATAACTACTATAATACTGCCCCCTATGTACAAGAATATAACTAGTATAATACTGCCCCCTATGTACAAGAATATAACTAGTATAATACTGCCCCTATGTACAAGAATATAACTACTGTAATACTGCCCCCTATGTACAAGAATATAACTACTATAATACTGCCCCCTATGTACAAGAATATAACTACTATAATACTGCCCCCTATGTACAAGAATATAACTACTATAATACTGCCCCCTATGTACAAGAATATAACTACTATAATACTGCTCCTATGTGCAAGAATATAACTACTATAATACTGCTCCCTATGTACAAGAATATAACTACTATAATACTGCTCCTATGTGCAAGAATATAACTACTATAATACTGCTCCTATGTGCAAGAATATAACTACTATAATACTGCTCCTATGTAAAGGAATATAACTACTATAATACTGCCCCTATGTACAAGAATATAACTACTATAATACTGCTCCTATGTACAAGAATATAACTACTATAATACTGCTCCTATGTACAGGAATATAACTACTATAATACTGCCCCTATGTACAAGAATATAACTACTATAATACTGCCCACTATGTACAAGAATATAGCTACTATAATACTGCTCCCTATGCACACATATATAACTACTATAATACTGCTCTCTATGTACAAGAATATAACTACTATAATACTGCTCCTATGTACAATAATATAACTACTATAATACTGCCCTCTATGTACAAGAATATAACTACTATAATACTGCTCCTATGTACAAGAATATAACTACTATAATACTGCTCCTATGTACAGGAATATAACTACTATAATACTGCCCCCTATGTACAGGGATATAACTACTATAATACTGCCCCATATGTACAAGAATATAGCTACTATAATACTGCTCCTATGTACAATAATATAACTACTATAATACTGCCCTCTATGTACAAGAATATAACTACTATAATACTGATCCTATGTACAAGAATATAACTACTATAATACTGCCCCTATGTACAAGAATATAATTACTATAATACTGCCCCCTATGTACAGGGATATAACTACTATAATACTGCCCCATATGTACAAGAATATAGCTACTATAATACTGCCCCTATGTATAAGAATATAACTACTATAATACTGCCCCCTATGTACAAGAATATAACTACTATAATACTGCTCCTATGTACAGGAATATAACTACTATAATACTGCTCCTATGTACCAGAATATAACTACAATAATACTGCTCCTATGTACCAGAATATAACTACAATAATACTGCCCCTATGTACAAGAATATAACTACTATAATACTGCCCCCTATGTACGAGAATATAACTACTATAATACTGCCCCCTATGTACAAGAATATAACTACTATAATACTGCCCCCTATGTACAATAATATAACTACAATAATACTGCCCCCTATGTACAAGAATATAACTACTATAATACTGCCCCCTATGTACAATAATATAACTACTATAATACTGCCCCCTATGTACAAGAATATAACTACTATAATACTGCTCCTATGTACAGGAATATAACTACTATAATACTGCCCCTATGTACAAGAATATAACTACTATAATACTGCCCACTATGTACAAGAATATAGCTACTATAATACTGCTCCCTATGCACACATATATAACTACTATAATACTGCTCTCTATGTACAAGAATATAACTACTATAATACTGCTCCTATGTACAATAATATAACTACTATAATACTGCCCTCTATGTACAAGAATATAACTACTATAATACTGCTCCTATGTACAAGAATATAACTACTATAATACTGCTCCTATGTACAGGAATATAACTACTATAATACTGCCCCCTATGTACAAGAATATAACTACTATAATACTGCCCCCTATGTACAGGGATATAACTACTATAATACTGCCCCATATGTACAAGAATATAGCAACTATAATACTGCCCCTATGTATAAGAATATAACTACTATAATACTGCCCCCTATGTACAAGAATATAACTACTATAATACTGCTCCTATGTACAGGAATATAACTACTATAATACTGCTCCTATGTACCAGAATATAACTACAATAATACTGCTCCTATGTACAAGAATATAACTACTATAATACTGCCCCCTATGTACGAGAATATAACTACTATAATACTGCTCCTATGTACAGGAATATAACTACTATAATACTGCCCCCTATGTACGAGAATATAACTACTATAATACTGCTCCTATGTACAGGAATATAACTACTATAATACTGCCCCCTATGTACAAGAATATAACTACTATAATACTGCTCCTATGTACAGGAATATAACTACTATAATACTGCTCCTATGTACCAGAATATAACTACAATAATACTGCCCCTATGTACAAGAATATAACTACTATAATACTGCCCCCTATGTACGAGAATATAACTACTATAATACTGCCCCCTATGTACAAGAATATAACTACTATAATACTGCCCCCTATGTACAATAATATAACTACAATAATACTGCCCCCTATGTACAAGAATATAACTACTATAATACTGCCCCCTATGTACAATAATATAACTACTATAATACTGCCCCCTATGTACAAGAATATAACTAGTATAATACTGCCCCCTATGTACAAGAATATAACTAGTATAATACTGCCCCTATGTACAAGAATATAACTACTGTAATACTGCCCCCTATGTACAAGAATATAACTACTATAATACTGCCCCCTATGTACAAGAATATAACTACTATAATACTGCCCCCTATGTACAAGAATATAACTATTATAATACTGCCCCTATGTACAAGAATATAACTACTATAATACTGCCCCTATGCACACATATATAACTACTTTAATACTGCTCCTATATAATTGATCGTTATCGATCTGCTCTGACTTTGCAGCTATCAGTCTGCTCTGAGGCTCAGGATGAACATGTGGTAGAAGACGATCTGATAAAATACGTTGAGTCCTAAGTGAATCACTAACCCCGAACAAGTGACACAATAAGTAAAGTTTCCCGCTCCTATAGTTAGACCTTTCTTCCCTGCTGGGATTATTCGTTGCGTGGCTGAATCTATTCTAATACAAGCTATTTGCAGTCTCTACAATACTCCGGGGCATTAGACTCCAATTATCTTTCAATCTTCCTGGGAAAATCTGATGAGAGAGAAGCCTAGAGGTAGCGAACATGTTGATCTTTGAATTGGAGGATGCTGAGGAAATGAAAGCAGGAGGGATAATCGATACCGATCCACAATGAAGAATGGGCCGGAACGTTGTCACTAATGTCGGCCATTAGTCTCTACCAGCTCCGCACTGTGGTTCTGAGTCTGCAGCTTTACAGATCAGACTTGGCTGCTCCTCGCCGATTGCACACAGATTAATTATTAATTAGGAATCCACAGTGTAGCGCTGGGTCCTGGTGACTTTTAATTGGACTTTTAACAATTGTCTAATTTACTGTTTTTAATCAGACTAGCTTAATTACATCATTAAAAAAAACAGCCCTTCAATTACACAATTGAAAAAAAAAAAAAACAGATTTAACCTGCACTACCATCTATGTCCACTAGTTGCAGTACAGTACAATTTAATTTGTATAATTTTCTGGATAGTGATTGCATATACCATTTCTTACATGTAGTAAGAGCCTAAATGAATCGGCCATGGTTTGTGAGGAGTAGTGCAGCCCATCAACCACTAAGGGTTTGTCCTAAAGGACAACCAATACGGGTCTGTACCAATGGTCGTCTGCGATTTACCTGAAATCTGTACGGGGAGTCATCTGGTCTGAGAATAAGATTCCTGGGGTCCTTCAAAGGATAAATGTAACCGTACTTGACAAGAAAATTCCCAAGATGTAGCGATTCTACAAAAAATACAACATTTTGGGGTAACAGTTTAGAAACTCATTGTCATTCCCAGAAAAGAATGGTAAAATAGGGTATAAAACATCACTCATAGGCTGCGCTGGATTGGATGTCTCAGGAGTGGGCATAGCCAATGAAATGACAATGTTTGAAGGGTTAATTGGGCCACACCCATGAGGAACTACATAGAGATAAGGAGCCTAAGAAGCTCACAGCTGTAGCTCTCTCTTGCTCACTCTGCTGCGGCTCACCTTATGACCGTCTTCCTCACCCTAGGACAGCACACAGGGGGTTACACTTTTACAGGACTGCGAGATACCCCTTGGTCTTCTTTGCCCTAGGGTAACACACCAGCCTATACACCGTTCGACACTCCCATGAGTGCACACTAATGTTAACCCCATTCAGCCCAGCTCATCAAGTACACACAGGACCTTAACCCCTTATTACCATGGACCAATTAGTCCTTCATCCTGTGCCGTAACTTGTAGTTTGTGGACCCCAATCCAAAAATCTACAACAGGGTCCCCAGCTACCCCTGGTTTATAATTTTTTTTATTTTGTCTTACGGTCCAATATGACCTTTGGGTTCCTTTAGGCTCCAGGTCCCTGGTGCAACTCGAATCCCTGCACCCACTGTAATCAATTTTTCACCAAAGCGGAGGCTTTCAAGCATTAACATGAGGGGAACAGGAGAGTTTTTCAATCCTCTTACAGGAGCGTGAATTGGCCATAATGCAGATTATGTGATAATCTAGCACCTGCCAAGTCCTATCAGACCGTAGGATTTGGGTCAGACCCCTTCCCCCCTACCACTAGCTTAATTAAACCCCCCCCTGCTTCCGATTATTCTGTAATGATTTATTATGCAGGGTATTTAAGAACCGAGATAACAGAGAATAACTTTTGTTAAAAATTCAGAAAAAAAAACATTAATTAAGAATTAAAAAAAAAACATAAAAAAAATTAATATAAATCCTGTGTACGATTCCCCGTCTTCATTGCAGCACATTAACATCGTCTCTCTCGCCCTCACTCATTTCATGCATAATTAAAAAGCCCCCGATGATGCAAGACTCCCTAATCTGTAATAGAACAGACATTAGTATCGCTCCTCGCTGATGCCAAGCGTTTTGTTTTCCCACACAAAAAGTGGAGACAGATGCTGAGTGAGTCCGAACCTTAACCATCACAAACACCCTCATCTTCCTGCCAAAAGCTTCCGCGTGACAATTTTATGTATAAAAAAATGATAAAATTCTACATTCTAATTCTTAAATGAGATGTGAAAAGCGAGGGCCAAATCTGTATCCCATTATGGTACCTAATTTAATCATCCATGACAGATATTGGTTTCCCCCTCCACCCTTCTTTCTGTGACCCTCAAGGTGACCATATACATTAGATGAATGTAAACCACTCCCTGGTGGGACCAGCGGTCCATCTACTGTGCAGTGAGTATCCCGATCCCCCCCCAACGGCAGATGTCAAGAGAAAAAAATGATCGGACATATTGGTCCAAGATAGCCAATGGACAAAATCTGAGACCAGAAGTGTGTGGGAGCCATTTGTTCCCCTCTCGCTTGCGGAGACAGAGGCTGAGTGAGTCCGAGCCTGCGCCATCACAAACACCCGCATCTTCCTGCCAAAAGCTTCAACGTGACAATTTTTACGTATAAAAAAATGATCAAATTCTACATTTTAATCCTTAAATGAGATGTTCAAAGCGGGGGCCAAACTTATACCCCATTATGGTACCTAATTTAATCATCCAGGACAAATATCTGTTTCCCCCTCCACCCTTCTTTCTGTGACAAACGTCAACCACTCCCTGGTGGGACCAGCGGTCCATCTACTGTGCAGTGAGTATCCCGATCCCCCCCCCCCCCGCAACCGCGGATGTCAAGAGAAAAAATGATCGGACATATTGGACTCCAAGATACCCAATGAGCAAAATTTGAGACCAGAAGTGTGTGACGGCCACTTGCTTCCCTCTCGCTTTGCAGAGCCCAGTGTGCATGGGGGTCAAAAGGGAGAGCGTTCATGCAATTATTCTTGTCTCCCTGAGTAAAACACCAACACAGTCGGGTAGGGAAAGAGCAAGATGAAAACCTCCTATTGGTCTCCTAATATGGCCCTCATTCCTTGGATGCTTTGTCTTCATCATCTGCGTTCAAATGTACTTTCAGAGGGCGGAGAAAAAAAAGGGGTCTGTAAAAGGGTTAATGGGCACCTCGTTTTGTATGCCGCACAATAGAATCTCCTGTACGACCACTTCCTTAAAGTTCAGCTGCCACCAGAATTGGCTCAAAGAAAAATGCCCTCTCCACTTTAAGAGTGGGTGTCCACTACACGTCCACTTAAAGTGGCAGTAAATGGATGTGGCTTCTCCTTCTTGATCCATGTGACCTCGTGGGTGGTCAGATTGCTTCTTAGGAGGATTGTTTTTAAGTTGGACTATAAGAGAGCTGTCATGGGGCTGGGGGCGCTGCATACTAACCCCATATTTCCCTCAGTGGGTGGGTGAAAATGAACTATCCCCTGCAGTGCCCACTGCCCAATGCACATCCACTTAAAGTGGCATTAAAGGGATGTGTCTTTTTATTGCTCCATGGGACCTCGTGGGTGGTCAGATTGCTTCTTGTGGGGGATAGGTTTTAAGTAGGACTCTAAGCGAGGTGTCATGGGGCTGGGGGCACTTCGTACTAGCCCCATATTTCCCTCGGTGGGTGAGAATGTCCATCTGGGACGTCCACTAACCACTAAAATAAAATGCCTTGTGCCGTTTTGTCTAGCATACTTGGCACAAGGTCGACCCATTGAGCGCAACGGCTGGAGTCAAGTGTGGGCAACATGGGCCAAAGGTGAATGACAACTGAAAAATGTAATGATCAGAGGGGGATCCAGAGGTCAGACCACCACCGGTAAAGGAATTATTTATATCTTATGTCATAAATGGATTTAATGGGAAAACCCCCTTTAATTGGTGCCAGTTTCTTTTCCTCCAGCCTCATTAAATCCAATCTGATTTTGCTTCAGTGTCCTTTTTCGGAGGAAACTGTAAACAAAATGGGCATTAGCGTTCCCATAAATCCCTTACATTGACGATATTATGTTTATTTATCTAATTTTCCGCTTCCGACCCCAAGGAATGGGATATAAAGCCATAGTATATCACGTTACACAGATCTCTGCAAATTAATTTCTCTGCCTTTTTATACTTTCGAAGATGAAAGAAATTTCCAGAGGGAATAGATAAAAAAGCAAAAAAATTAAAAAACTGCAACCAGAAAAAAAAAATGATGGGGGGGGGGGGCTGGAGGAGGGTCCCAGGGGTCCGGAAGTTGTGGAAATGCTGTAACTGCTATTACTGACACTTCTAGACCTTGGGAATTGTGTCTATTTATTCTGTACACAGTCTATATATAGTCGTTATTATTTTAGCACCTGCGCACGTCTATTGGGACGGTCAATCTATTCATGGACACATAGGGATGGTGACGTTTCACTTCAAGAACCAGTATGAACACACCCAACTGCATTGTATTAAATGAATGCATAAACAAGTCTGTGTAGCATGGAAAGGCAGTCTCCTTGTACAGCAGACAGACTTTAAATCAACTCCCCCATCCTAGCCCTGAAAAGTAACTCAAACTACACCTTGTCATTTATAATCACTCTACCTTAAATTATCTCTGCCATACAGTAGACTGCCTTTCGATGATACACAGACTTGTTTTAGGACTAGAAGCAGCTTATACTCTACATTACGCCACCATCTTTCTAGTCAGTGGGGAAGACACAAGTGGCCATTCCAAATATTTGACTAATTACTAGATACATTGCATAATACTATCTTTTAAAGGGGTTGAAGGGCACAAAAATATATTTTTTTAAGGCATGGACTCTCTTAAAATAAAAAAATGGAGGCATAATCACATACGGGCACCCTCGTGGATCTAGTGTAAGCCGAACTGGAGGTCTCTGTTCAGACATCACAGGACCACTGCAGCCTGTGACTGGCTGAAGAAGTTAGGAGACTAGAGTAGCGCACTCTGATGACACGCTCTTCTCGTCACCTGACCGCTGCAGCCAATCACAAGATTATGTAATCTTGTGGTTTCTGAAAGGAGCAGGCATCTCTTCCTAAGAGAAGAGGTGCTGCTAGTAGCCGAGTAACCCTCATTTTTTGGGGGTCTTTTAACACCGTCCCTGCCTTAATTTTTTTTTCTAGTTTTCTTGTTTATTTTTATTCTTGTTATGATGAACCTAAAAAAAAACTTCATGTCGTTTCAGCTTTTCATTGTTCAAAAGAAAAAAAATTTGAAATAAAAGAATCTACAAAATATAAAAGAACATTTTTTTCTTTTCAAATTTAAAACACCTAAAAAATATAAATCGTAAACGGCGAAGATAAAATCCGGCCGTATTCATCGATCTATTGAGTAAAACACTAATTAAATGAGATTAGAAAATAAAATCCAAGGACGAGGAGTCTGGCAGCAATGGCCAAGACGTTCTCCATAGGTAATGGCAGATGATAAGATATTACATCCATCCTCAATACATTGACTGAGAGGGGGGAAGGGAAGGGGGAGGGGAGGGAGATGCAGCAGCTCAGGAGAAGTCTCTTTTCTCTTACCTAATGAGTCGTTATGTAAGACATTCTGGCACTAACGAAGGTTTGCTTCATGTAAGAATCAACTAAACGAGTGATGTAAGGACCAAATGTGATAACGGTACAAGGAGAGATGACATACCGCTGCTTCTGTCCTCAGGGACCATATGGAGTCATTGAGGCTCTTCTCTTACAGCGCCCCCTAGTGAATTCTTTATACAGTTTTAGTTTTGGCTTCCTAACACCAACTTAATTTCTTGCTTTGGTGACTACCATTTCAGCACATGTGGTCACAGGAAGTTGTATCAGCTGTACAACAGACTACCCTTTCATGCAGCACAGACTTGTTTTAGCAGCTGTAGTTCTGATAAGAGTTTTCATATACACAGGTGTCCCATTATAGTCAAACACTCACCTTCATCGCTGATGGACAACTTCTGTATGAGCCACTCCACCACATCATTACCTGCAAGGAAGCACAAACAAGTCACTGTCCAAACTGCTAAGAAAATGTCTCCTGATTCATCTAAGACATAAACACAATCCCAGAAAGGAGTCACTGAGGAAAATAGATGTCCTTGTATATACGGGGCAGTATTATAGAAGTTATATTCTTGTACATAGGGGGCAGTATTATAGTAGTTATATTCTTGTACATAGGGGGCAGTGTTATAGTAGTTATATTCTTGTACATAGGGGGCAGTATTATAGTAGTTATATTCTTGTACATAGGGGGCAGTAATATAGTAGTTATATTCTTGTACATAGGGGGCAGTGTTATAGTAGTTATATTCTTGTACATAGGGGCAGTATTATAGTAGTTATATTCTTGTACATAGGGGGCAGTATTATAGTAGTTATATTCTTGTACATAGGAGCAGTATTATAGTAGTTATATTCTTATACATAGGGGCAGTATTATAGTAGTTATATTCTTGTACATAGGGGGCAGTATTATAGTAGTTATATTCTTGTACATAGGAGCAGTATTATAGTAGTTATATTCTTGTACATAGGGGCAGTATTATAGTAGTTATATTCTTGTACATAGGGGGCAGTATTATAGTAGTTATATTCTTGTACATAGGAGCAGTATTATAGTAGTTATATTCTTATACATAGGGGCAGTATTATAGTAGTTATATTCTTGTACATAGGGGGCAGTGTTATAGTAGTTATATTCTTGTACATAGGGGGCAGTATTATAGTAGTTATATTCTTGTACATAGGGGGCAGTAATATAGTAGTTATATTCTTGTACATAGGGGGCAGTGTTATAGTAGTTATATTCTTGTACATAGGGGCAGTATTATAGTAGTTATATTCTTGTACATAGGGGGCAGTATTATAGTAGTTATATTCTTGTACATAGGAGCAGTATTATAGTAGTTATATTCTTATACATAGGGGCAGTATTATAGTAGTTATATTCTTGTACATAGGGGGCAGTATTATAGTAGTTATATTCTTGTACATAGGAGCAGTATTATAGTAGTTATATTCTTGTACATAGGGGCAGTATTATAGTAGTTATATTCTTGTACATAGGGGGCAGTATTATAGTAGTTATATTCTTGTACATAGGAGCAGTATTATAGTAGTTATATTCTTATACATAGGGGCAGTATTATAGTAGTTATATTCTTGTACATAGGGGGCAGTATTATAGTAGTTATATTCTTGTATATAGGGGGCAGTATTATAGTAGTTATATTCTTGTATATAGGGGGCAGTATTATAGTAGTTATTTTCTTGTACATGGGGGGCAGTATTATAGTAGTTATATTCCTGTGACATAGGGAGCAGTATTATAGTTGTTATATTCTTGTATATAGGGGGCAGTATTATAGTAGTTATATTCTTGTACATAGGAGCAGTATTATAGTAGTTATATTCTTGTACATAGGAGCAGTATTATAGTAGTTATATTCTTGTACATAGGGGCAGTATTATAGTAGTTATATTCTTGTACATAGGGGGCAGTATTATAGTAGTTATATTCTTGTACATAGGAGCAGTATTATAGTAGTTATATTCTTGTACATAGGGGCAGTATTATAGTAGTTATATTCTTGTACATAGGGAGCAGTATTATAGTAGTTATATTCTTGTACATAGGGAGCAGTATTATAGTAGTTATATTCTTGTACATAGGGGGCAGTATTATAGTAGTTATATTCTTGTACATAGGGGTCAGTATTATAGTAGTTATATTCTTGTACATAGGAGCAGCATTATAGTAGTTATATTCTTGTACATAGGGAGCAGTATTATAGTACTTATATTCTTGTACATAGGGGGCAGTATTATAGTAGTTATATTCTTGTACATAGGAGCAGTATTATAGTAGTTATATTCTTGTACATAGGGGGCAGTATTATAGTAGTTATATTCTTGTACATAGGGGGCAGTATTATAGTAGTTATATTCTTGTACATAGGGGGCAGTATTACAGTAGTTATATTCTTGTACATAGCGGCAGTATTATAGTAGTTATATTCTTGTACATAGGAGCAGTATTATAGTAGTTATATTCTTGTACATAGGGGCAGTATTATAGTAGTTATATTCTTGTACATAGGGGCAGTATTATAGTAGTTATATTCTTGTACATAGAGGACAGTATTATAGTAGTTATATTCTTATACATGAGAGCAGTATTATAGTAGTTATATTCTTGTACATAGGGGGCAGTATTATAGTAGTTATATTCTTGTACATAGGGGGCAGTATTATAGTAGTTATATTCTTGTACATAGGGTCAGTATTATAGTAGTTATATTCTTGCACATAGAGGGCAGTATTATAGTAGTTATATTCTTGTACATAGGGTCAGTATTATAGTAGTTATATTCTTGCACATAGAGGGCAGTATTATAGTAGTTATATTCTTGCACATAGGGGAGCAGTATTATAGTAGTTATATTCTTGTACATAGGGGTCAGTATTATAGTAGTTATATTCTTGTACATAGGAGCAGTATTATAGCAGTTATATTCGTGTACATAGGGGCAGTATTATAGTAGTTATATTCTTGTACATAGGGGGCAGTATTATAGTAGTTATATTCTTGTACATAGGGGCAGTATTATAGTAGTTATATTCTTGTACATAGGGGCAGTATAATAGTAGTTATATTCTTGTACATAGGGGCAGTATTATAGTAGCTATATTCTTGTACATAGGGGCAGTATTATAGTAGTTATATTTCTGTACATAGGGGCAGTATTATAGTAGTTATATTCTTGTACATAGGAGCAGTATTATTGTAGTTATATTCTTGTACATAGTGGGCAGTATTATAGTAGTTATATTCTTGTACATAGGGGCAGTATTATAGTAGTTATATTCTTGTACATAGGGGTAGTATTATAGTAGTTATATTCTTGTATATAGGAGCAGTATTATAGTAGTTATATTCTTGTACATAGGAGCAGTATTATAGTAGTTATATTCTTGTACATAGGGGCAGTATTATAGTAGTTATATTCTTGTACATAGGGGCAGTATTATAGTAGTTATATTCTTGTACATAGGAGCAGTATTATAGTAGTTATATTCTTGTACATAGGAGCAGTATTATAGTAGTTATATTCTTGTACATAGGGGCAGTATTATAGTAGTTATATTCTTGTACATATGGGTAGTATTATAGTAGTTATATTCTTGTTCATAGGGGCAGTATTATAATAGTTATATTCTTGTACATAGGGGGCAGTATTATAGTAGTTATATTCTTGTACATAGGGGGCAGTATTATAGTAGTTATATTCTTGCACATAGAGGCAGTATTATAGTAGTTATATTCTTGTACATAGGAGCAGTATTATAGTAGTTATATTCTTGTACATAGGGGCAGTATTATAGTAGTTATATTCTTGTACATAGGGGGCAGTATTATAGTAGTTATATTCTTGTACATAGGAGCAGTATTATAGTAGTTATATTCTTGTACATAGGGGCAGTATTATAGTAGTTATATTCTTGTACATAGGGAGCAGTATTATAGTAGTTATATTCTTGTACATAGGGGTCAGTATTATAGTAGTTATATTCTTGTACATAGGAGCAGTATTATAGTAGTTATATTCTTATACATAGGGAGCAGTATTATAGCAGTTATATTCTTGTACATAGGAGCAGTGTTATAGTAGTTATATTCTTGTATATAGGGGGCAGTATTATAGTAGTTATATTCTTGTATATAGGGGGCAGTATTATAGTAGTTATATTCTTGTACATGGGGGGCAGTATTATAGTAGTTATATTCTTGCACATAGGGGGCAGTATTATAGTAGTTATATTCTTGTACATAGGGGGCAGTATTATAGTAGTTATATTCTTGCACATAGAGGCAGTATTATAGTAGTTATATTCTTGTACATAGGAGCAGTATTATAGTAGTTATATTCTTGTACATAGGGGCAGTATTATAGTAGTTATATTCTTGTACATAGGGGGCAGTATTATAGTAGTTATATTCTTGTACATAGGAGCAGTATTATAGTAGTTATATTCTTGTACATAGGGGCAGTATTATAGTAGTTATATTCTTGTACATAGGGAGCAGTATTATAGTAGTTATATTCTTGTACATAGGGGTCAGTATTATAGTAGTTATATTCTTGTACATAGGAGCAGTATTATAGTAGTTATATTCTTATACATAGGGAGCAGTATTATAGCAGTTATATTCTTGTACATAGGAGCAGTGTTATAGTAGTTATATTCTTGTATATAGGGGCAGTATTATAGTAGTTATATTCTTGTATATAGGGGGCAGTATTATAGTAGTTATTTTCTTGTACATGGGGGGCAGTATTATAGTAGTTATATTCCTGTGACATAGGGAGCAGTATTATAGTTGTTATATTCTTGTATATAGGGGGCAGTATTATAGTAGTTATATTCTTGTACATAGGAGCAGTATTATAGTAGTTATATTCTTGTACATAGGAGCAGTATTATAGTAGTTATATTCTTGTACATAGGGGCAGTATTATAGTAGTTATATTCTTGTACATAGGGGGCAGTATTATAGTAGTTATATTCTTGTACATAGGAGCAGTATTATAGTAGTTATATTCTTGTACATAGGGGCAGTATTATAGTAGTTATATTCTTGTACATAGGGAGCAGTATTATAGTAGTTATATTCTTGTACATAGGGAGCAGTATTATAGTAGTTATATTCTTGTACATAGGGGGCAGTATTATAGTAGTTATATTCTTGTACATAGGGGTCAGTATTATAGTAGTTATATTCTTGTACATAGGAGCAGCATTATAGTAGTTATATTCTTGTACATAGGGAGCAGTATTATAGTACTTATATTCTTGTACATAGGGGGCAGTATTATAGTAGTTATATTCTTGTACATAGGAGCAGTATTATAGTAGTTATATTCTTGTACATAGGGGGCAGTATTATAGTAGTTATATTCTTGTACATAGGGGGCAGTATTATAGTAGTTATATTCTTGTACATAGGGGGCAGTATTACAGTAGTTATATTCTTGTACATAGCGGCAGTATTATAGTAGTTATATTCTTGTACATAGGAGCAGTATTATAGTAGTTATATTCTTGTACATAGGGGCAGTATTATAGTAGTTATATTCTTGTACATAGGGGCAGTATTATAGTAGTTATATTCTTGTACATAGAGGACAGTATTATAGTAGTTATATTCTTATACATGAGAGCAGTATTATAGTAGTTATATTCTTGTACATAGGGGGCAGTATTATAGTAGTTATATTCTTGTACATAGGGGGCAGTATTATAGTAGTTATATTCTTGTACATAGGGTCAGTATTATAGTAGTTATATTCTTGCACATAGAGGGCAGTATTATAGTAGTTATATTCTTGTACATAGGGTCAGTATTATAGTAGTTATATTCTTGCACATAGAGGGCAGTATTATAGTAGTTATATTCTTGCACATAGGGGAGCAGTATTATAGTAGTTATATTCTTGTACATAGGGGTCAGTATTATAGTAGTTATATTCTTGTACATAGGAGCAGTATTATAGTAGTTATATTCTTGTACATAGGGGGCAGTATTATAGTAGTTATATTCTTGTACATAGGGGCAGTATTATAGTAGTTATATTCTTGTACATAGGGGCAGTATAATAGTAGTTATATTCTTGTACATAGGGGCAGTATTATAGTAGCTATATTCTTGTACATAGGGGCAGTATTATAGTAGTTATATTTCTGTACATAGGGGCAGTATTATAGTAGTTATATTCTTGTACATAGGAGCAGTATTATTGTAGTTATATTCTTGTATATAGGAGCAGTATTATAGTAGTTATATTCTTGTACATAGGAGCAGTATTATAGTAGTTATATTCTTGTACATAGGAGCAGTATTATAGTAGTTATATTCTTGTACATAGGAGCAGTATTATAGTAGTTATATTCTTGTACATAGGGGCAGTATTATAGTAGTTATATTCTTGTACATAGGGGCAGTATTATAGTAGTTATATTCTTGTACATAGGAGCAGTATTATAGTAGTTATATTCTTGTACATAGGAGCAGTATTATAGTAGTTATATTCTTGTACATAGGGGCAGTATTATAGTAGTTATATTCTTGTACATATGGGTAGTATTATAGTAGTTATATTCTTGTTCATAGGGGCAGTATTATAATAGTTATATTCTTGTACATAGGAGCAGTATTATAGTAGTTATATTCTTGTACATAGGGGGCAGTATTATAGTACTTATATTCTTGTACATAGGGGGCAGTATTATAGTAGTTATATTCTTATACATGAGAGCAGTATTATAGTAGTTATATTCTTGTACATAGGAGCAGTATTATAGTAGTTATATTATTATACATGAGAGCAGTATTATAGTAGTTATATTCTTGTACATAGGGGCAGTATTATAGTAGTTATATTCTTGTACATAGGGGGCAGTATTATAGTACTTATATTCTTGTACATAGGGGGCAGTATTATAGTAGCTATATTCTTATACATGAGAGCAGTATTATAGTAGCTATATTCTTGTACATAGGGGCAGTATTGTAGTAGTTATATTCTTGTACATAGGGGCAGTATTATAGTAGTTATATTCTTGTACATAAGGGCAGTATTATAGTAGCTATATTCTTGTACATAGGAGCAGTATTATAGTAGTTATATTCTTGTACATAGGGGCAGTATTATAGTAGTTATATTCTGGTACATAGGGGCAGTATTATAGTAGTTATATTCTTGTACATAGGAGGCAGTATTATAGTAGTTATATTCTTGTACATAGGGGCAGTATTATAGTAGTTATATTCTTGTACATAGGGGCAGTATTATAGTAGTTATATTCTTGTACATAGGAGGCAGTATTATAGTAGTTATATTCTTGTACATAGGGGCAGTATTATAGTAGTTATATTCTTGTACATAGGGGCAGAATTATAGTAGTTATATTCTTGTACATAGGGGCAGTATTATAGTAGTTATATTCTTGTACATAGGAGCAGTATTATAGCAGTTATATTCTTGTACATAGGGGGCAGTATTATAGTAGTTATATTCTTGTACATAGAGGACAGTATTATAGTAGTTATATTCTTATACATGAGAGCAGTTTTATAGTAGTTATATTCTTGTACATAGGTGCAGTATTATAGTAGTTATATTCTTGTACATGGAGGGTAGTATTATAGTACTTATATTCTTGTACATAGGGGGCAGTATTATAGTAGTTATATTCTTGTACATAGAGGACAGTATTATAGTAGTTATATTCTTATACATGAGAGCAGTATTATAGTAGTTATATTCTTGTACATAGGGGGCAGTATTATAGTAGTTATATTCTTGTACATAGAGGACAGTATTATAGTAGTTATATTCTTATACATGAGAGCAGTTTTATAGTAGTTATATTCTTGTACATAGAGGACAGTATTATAGTAGTTATATTCTTATACATGAGAGCAGTATTATAGTAGTTATATTCTTGTACATAGGGGCAGTATTATAGTAGTTATATTCTTGTACATAGGGGCAGTATTATAGTAGTTATATTCTTGTACATAGGGGCAGTATTATAGTAGTTATATTCTTGTACATAGGGGCAGTATTATAGTAGTTATATTCTTGTACATAGGGGGCAGTATTATAGTAGTTATATTCTTGTACATAGGGGCAGTATTATAGTAGTTATATTCTTGTACATAGGAGCAGTATTATAGTAGTTATATTCTTGTACATAGGGGGCAGTATTATAGTAGTTATATTCTTGTACATAGGTGCAGTATTATAGTAGTTATATTCTTGTACATAGGGGGCAGTATTATAGTACTTATATTCTTGTACATAGGAGCAGTATTATAGTAGTTATATTCTTGTACATAGGAAGCAGTATTATAGTAGTTATAATCTTGTACATAGGGGGCAGTATTATAGTAGTTATATTCTTGTACATAGGGGGCAGTATTATAGTAGTTATATTCTTGTACATAGGGGGCAGTATTATAGTAGTTATATTCTTGTACATAGGAGCAGTATTATAGTAGTTATATTCTTGTAGAGAGGGGACAGTATTATAGTAGTTATATTCTTGTACATAGGGGCAGTATTATAGTAGTTATATTCTTGTACATAGGGGGCAGTATTATAGTAGTTATATTCTTGTACATAGGGGGTAGTATTATAGTAGTTATATTCTTGTACATAGGGGGCAGTATTATAGTAGTTATATTCTTGTAGAGAGGGGACAGTATTATAGTAGTTATATTCTTGTACATAGGGGGCAGTATTATAGTAGTTATATTCTTGTAGAGAGGGGACAGTATTATAGTAGTTATATTCTTGTACATTTTATCCCTTTACCATTTAAGTTGTATTGCCTTTTAAATAGAGACCAAAAAGTAATGCAGAATACAAGCCGTTATTCGGCACCTCCTAATATATTAAATATATGAACACGCGCCAAGGCAGTGGTTCTCTTGAGACAGTCTGGCTGTTCTTGGATCCTCTGCACAATCAGCTGATGGAACATACAGAGTCAGAGAACAGTTTTATTTATCTGCAGGAAGTGGACAAGAAAATAGCCAGAAGACGTCCATGGTGCTATCTGAGATTCTGCAGCAGCAGTCTCTGTTCTCTGTACATGGTGGCACCAGGTCAGTCAATGAATTGAGCACAGTATACTGCAGGGTCTTTGAGTAACATTAAGAATCTCTATATAATGGGGTGTTACAGTCTTGCTGATGGGCTCCGGAGGTTCTACAGGGTCAATAACCATGTTAAGAGCCTTTTATCTGCACATAAGTGCACATAGATTGTTAATGCTCCTCAATCCATTACTATTAATGGATAGCAGATTTGGAAAGAAGCCCTGGGAGATGTTATCCTTCATTTAGATCTTACTATTCCAAAAGCTTATTTAACCTATAAGAACCCCAAACCTCAGTGCCAGAGAATTTAGTAACTTAATTAAAGGGCTTCTTCACTTTGGACAATTCCTTTTTTGTGTATTTGTTACATCATTATTCATCAGATCAGGGCTTATCTCCAGCAGCAGTGTTACCCTACAGTGCCACCAGTGGGGAACTGAAGTATTACACAGTTCGGTTGGATGTCCATAAGATGCACTGATATGTTGGGTCCTCCAGTGTGAGAGACCCTCGTTGTACCCCTTATTTACTAAAATGTTTTCTTGGGGTACTTGGAAAAATGGGTATTTGAGGCCAATAATTTACTTTAAAGGGAATCTGTCACCACATGTTTGGCCTTTAAGCCAACACAAAACTATTATACCAAAGATATTTAAAGATGCGCCTCCATAATATTTATAAAATAGATTATACTGTATGTTAATTACTGGATAAAGAGTCATGTGGGTGGTCCTAGTCGCATGCCACCGGCCCAGACTAGGATATATCATTACAAGCCAACTCTGGCAACATTTGGCTCATGCGCAGCACTATATTATGACTTACTTTTATACAGGGACATCTTTAGAAACCTAGTACTTTCTGGTCTAGTCGTATGGTGACGGTTTGAGGGCTAATATGTGATGACAAATTCCCTTTAAATAAACTCTACTGAATCATAGTATCCTGCCACATTGAAACATATGAAAATATCAGTATCACATATAGAAAAAGGTTGGTGGCCCAACTGCATGACCTTACGTTTATCTATATTAATCATCAATTACCATTTCTCCGTCCAAGCCTCTAGCTTCCACAAATCCGTCTGCATTATTAAATTATTCTCTTCTGTGTGGATTACCTTGCAGCATGTAATACCACCTGCAAAGATTGAAATTCTACACTGTATGCCCTCAACAAGATGATTTTTAAATATATCAAATGGACGAGGGCCCAATACTGACCCTTGTGTTACCCTACTGTTAACTGTGATCTCATCAGATTGTGTTCCAATAATAACCACCCTCTGCTTCCTATCAGTGAGCCAGTTTTTGACCCAATTACACATACAACATTTACATTGGGAACTAGGCGCTTCATGTTACACTGCCATCCTCTTTTCTTCTGCTATTACTGTAATTTTCTGGAGGTCCCTTATCACCAAAGCTGGAAATCTGTTCAATGTAATTTACTCCCAATTCTAAACACAAACGTGCCACATATGTTTTTTGCATTCCCCCTGGTTTTATTTTTACCAGCCGCCAGGTTTAGTTTCTGAGAAAAGAGCAGGTGCCCAAGAGGATGGGAAGGAAATTAAAAAAATAAATAAATCCCACAAGTGTAATCAAGACTCAGGGGTTTAATTATCTTAATGAAACAACTCGGTAACGAAGAGGGCAAAATGCTTCAATCTTCTGCAGTGTAAGATACAATATATATGTAACTAGAGATAAAATGTAACTGGAGACACAGGGAAGGGTTAAAGTAATGGAACAGAATGGTCAGAACCGGCGATCTCTTAAAGGAACAATTACATCATAATTGATAAACGCCTTCTTCTCTACAGTATTTACACAGAAAAGCCCCATGACAGATGACATGATCAGGCATATCATAGATTTTCCATTAAATGTCACCTGCTTAACCCAGCAAGAAGTACGGCGTGGCCTCCGCCGAGTACTGCAGAAATTAAGTGATAGACAGACCATTATTTCTAATACTTAGGGATTCCATAATAACAGGATCTGTACCACAAGACGGGTACATAGCAAATGTGGTGCCAATATTCAAAAAGGGGTCAGAAACAGAGCCTGAAAATTATAGGCTGGTAAGTTTAACCTCTACTGGGGGCAAAATCTTTGAGGGTCTAAGAGATGCTATCCTGGAGTATCTCAATAAGAATACCCTCATGACCCAACTACAACATAGTTTTATGAGGGATTGGTCCTGTCAATCTGATCAGCTTCCATGAAAAGGTAAGTTTCAGACTGGAACCGAGAAAGGAGGTGGATGTTGTATATCTGGACTTTTCAAAGGCATTTCATAGAGTACCATATAAAAGGTTGGTATATAAAATTATAGTAATGGGACTAGGGGAAAATATGTGTAACTGGGTCCACAATTGGCTCAGTGATTGGAAACAGGGAGTTATTATTAATGGATCATATAATGATTTGGTCAGGGTAACAGTGGCTTAATACAGAAGTCGGTATTGGGCCCTCTTCTTTTTAATGTATTTATTAATGATCTATTTGAGGGCATGCATAGTAGAATTTTAATATTGGCAAATTACAGTAAATTCTGCAAGTTAATCGACATTGAAAAGGTTAATTTAATGTTATAGAGGGATTTATGGAAACTGGAGGCTTGGGTGAGAAATGGTAATTGAAGTTTAATGCAGATAAATGTAAGCTCATATACTTGGGCCAAGGAAATAAAATGCATAATTATGTACTAAATGGTAAATCATTGGGTAAAACTGTCATTGAAAAACTCTTGGCCTGTATGTTAAGGGGGCATTGTCTACGTCTAGAGGAAAGAAGATTTAACCATAATCACAGGTGGCGATTCTTTACTGAAAAAGTTCCTTGGAGGGCCTGTATGCCTTTCTTGGAGCAATCAGAGCTTTTTTGTCTTAGGCTACCTCTTGACAGCTAAAAGGGCTCTTGAAGCATCTGAACTATCAAGTTCATGCACACCACCAGATTGCCACCTCATAAAGAGGTCCAAAGAAACAAATAAAATGTTAAACATCACCTATTTTCCAACTTCTAAAGAGCCTCTAGGAGCCATCTAATCTAAGCAATCATTCCAAGGCAATGATGAATTTCCATCTTGTACCCTACCTGTCATGCTGGGTATGGGAAGGACCCAGCATACGACGATGGGAAAATGGGGGTGTGATGAACCTGTAGCCGCCATCTTGGTAATGATAAATCATATCCAGGGATGGCCACACTTCAGCAGCCCCCACCCTTGGGACCTTCTGTTAAAACGTCAACTAGATAGTTTCCCCCCATCCAGGCTCCTGTAAGATAAGAAGCCTACTTAACACTTGAATGCTAGGAGCTTCAAAGACTTCGAGAGGAAACACAGCCAGCAGGGGGGGGTGCTTCGTCTATCTGTAACTGACCATTTGTCCCATAGGACTAGTTTCTTTGTCTGTCACAAGCATGGAGGCATAAGATATAGAAACATGAAAAGTACACGCATGTTGCGTGGGATGGGCCAATAAAAAAATATCACGGTGTCCCGGAGCCATTGCGCACACAAGCCTCCGCGGTAGACGTTTGTACGTGCTCTGGAAGCCAAGATATAGCGCTGAGCCATTCCTGAGGACCGTATGGTATCATAATTGATATCAAAAGGTCGGTTACGGCGGCCCGAATCCGTGGGAACCCCTGTGGGTATCCTGAGACCATCCCAGAAGAAGTTATTGGGTTCCTTAGAATTTGGGCTTCTGATCGAAGTTAGACCTGAGGGTGGAGACTGAGTCAGCTGACCTCACCAGCAGTGGGCGGGACAGGGCAGGTAAGATAGCAGGACAGACAAGAGACAAGTCAGTCTTGACCCAAGAGTGGTGTGCTGAACATCTGAGCACCAGCTGAGGCCACCAAGGGGAGGAGCAGTTTGACCATGCGGTGGTAGGCCTCAGCCTGTAACAAAGAACCGTGCCTGCGACCGCAGAATCCTCTCCCTGCGTCACAAGAAAATCAAGAAACCGGTAACTGATATGCTGTGGTGATTCTGTGTGTTGTATTCCATTGTTGTATAGTTTAGCCTGACCTTATACCTGTGTATATTTAGTTGTATATCGTGTATCTAGTGTATTATTATAATCAATTACCTCAAGTAATTGTGGGCCTGCCTTTTATTCTGCATAACGAACGCACGTCCGTGTGAGCTCGGCTCAAGCCAAAACGCTACCCAGGGTTGGTTCCTGACCCGATATAGGCCCATTCACGGACTGGGCGTATATCTAAAATAGGGACTGGTGGCAGCATACCAACTGGGGATTGGGGAAGGCTGGTAGTGACGGTCGGAGGTTCAGATATATATATTCCTGGCGCGGCCAAGGAAGATATATATACCGCCCTCACTACAGAGGGCCCCGATACCCAGTAGGTTACAGGACAGTCTCTCTGGCGACCGCTTATCCTAGGTGCAGTTCCTTGACTGACCTGAGGCTAAGAGGGCGCTAGCGAGTTGTGCTGTGTAGTGACGTTACGGTTTAGTGACGTTGAAGGGATAACACACTACCGTGTTCCCTGCGCTGGTTGCAGCTACCTGGCACTACTTTCTCTAGGTGCAGTACCTTGACTGACCTGAGAGGTAAGGGGGCGCCAGAGAGCTGCACCCACCGGCCGGCTTTCATCACATTGGTGGCAGAGCGGTGGGATTGCAGAATAATAGTGTTGTGGGACCCCTACTCCCAGGCACTAAAGACTGCCAGTGGTAACTTCCACTGCTGGAGTCTTAAGGTCAGCCCAACGTTAGACGGTCAGGCTAAAAGTATAACAAGGTGTGTGCAAACTCAGGGTTGCAGCGGTGTCGGTTACCAAGATGGCAGACGGCACCAGGAGCAAGACCCTGCAAGAGGCTAATGCTACGGTCCGTGTGGCAGGAGGGGAGGACATTGTTACTCATGGCGAGGAGGAGTCCAGCCCGGGCACCTCAGGGAGCCAGTCCCCAGTATACGGTCCCGCAGTGGGCTGCCCACCACCTACCCAGCCCAGCCTGTCCAGATCACAAGCCCTTTTACAAGCGGCTATGGCAAGTCTCCAGTCTCATGGCGATGCCGTCTACAAAACCCTCCTGGCAGCATCAGAGAAGGCAGCGGAGGAGGAGCGTGCAGAGCGGGCTGCGGAGCGGGCTGCGGAGCGGGCTGCGGAGCGTGAAGCTGCAGAGCGCCGGGAGGCTGCGGAGCGTGAAGCTGCAGAGCGCCGGGAGGTTGCGGAGCGTGCAGAGCGAGCTGCGGAGCGCCAGCACCAACTGGACCTGGCCCAGCGGGGGCTTCCGCTAGAGCAACCAACCCATCAGGAGACCAAGTCGTCCAAAGTCCGAGCTGAGGACTTCCCTCTACTGGAGAAGGATGGGGACCTGGACTCCTTTCTGGTGGCATTTGAACGGACCTGTCTTCAGCACCATCTGGCCCGGGATCAGTGGGCCAGATACCTGACCCCCCGTTTGAGGGGTAAGTCCCTGGATGCCTTGGGGGACTTACCTGCCGGGGAGGTACAGAACTACGACTGCATCAAGCGGGCCCTGATCCGGCAGTACAACCTCACTCCCGAGTCGTACCGCCAGAAGTTCCGGAGCCTGCTGCGTGGCCCCAAGGACACCTGGACCGATCATATGCGGGCGCTGTTGAGAGCCGCAGAGCACTGGACCTCGGGTCTAGCGCTTACTACCCGCCAGGAGGTCCAGGAACTGTTCGTCACGGAGCAGTTCTTGTGGAACTGCCCAGAGGACCTCCGACAGTTCCTCCGTGACCGAAAACCAACAGGGGCTTCTGCTACAGCCGCCCTGGCAGACGAGTATGCCAATAACAGGGCGCCTGAGCTGAAGAAGTCTGCCAGCAGCACCTGGAGAGGGGGTAAGCCCAGTCATGCCCCTGTTTCCCCGGCCCCTAGAACACAAGGGGTGTATCCCCCTGTTGCCCTCTCCAGGCAAGGACCAGACGTAAGACGTTGTCATCTATGCAACAAACCAGGACACTTTAGGGCTGAGTGTCCCCAGCGCCAAAAGACCCCATCCCAGTCCCAGAGAGCGCCCAATGTTTTGTGTGTGGGAGGGGGTGGTGGTAGGTCCCTGGACAACATCCAACCCGTCACCATAGGCCGTTCTGCGGTCATGGGACTGCGGGACACGGGCGCTGAACGAACACTGGTACGGCCTGAGGTGGTGTCCCCCCAGGACTTGGTACCAGGAAAGACTCTTTCCGTCTCCGGGGTTGGAGGCGTGGAGCCGGCACTTCCCGTTGCCATGGTGTATTTGGACTGGGGTGCCGGAAGGGGGATGCGGGAGGTGGGAGTAACGCCAAATATTCCCGCAAATGTTTTATTAGGGACCGACTTGGGGCGTCTAGTATCGCAGTATGTACCCTCTGAACCCCCAAGTTCGGCCCCCCAAGAGTGTATTGATTTGTCTGCTGCTAATGCCAACCATGTTGTATGTAGTGTGTGTCCTGCTGAGGAGGAGGGAGTGAAACCTGAGGGTAACACCTGCACAGACACAACACAAACAGGGTTAGTGAAAGCAGGTGGGGAGTGTGGGGATGCCCGCAGAGGTGCTCAGCCGGCGTGCCCTGACCTCTTGTCCTCCGGTGAGGGAGGGGGCGGGCAGGATTCTGTAGAGGGAAGCTCAGGGATGGAGAGGGGGGCAGCTACCGGCAGTGTAGGGCTCCCAGGGGTATCCAGGCTGCTGAGTATAGGCCCACTGCAGGGGGAGGAACAGGCCATGGGAGGTGGGGGTGTCCCAAGAGAGGAGCCGCCAGGTAAGACCCCAGGGCAGGAGTTCCCCACATCCGAGATGTCCAAAGGCCTAGGAAGCCTGCCTGATCGGGCGGCTTGGTCAGAAACAGAGGGGAAGCAGGCACTACCCACGGTCACAGCGGTCATAGCCGCTGTCACCAGGAGTGGGAGCGTCGGAGCCCAAGGAGCCTTGCAGAGGTCCGACGGCTTCCCCACTTCTGACCAAGTGTCTGCCGGGTCAGACAGCGGCCAGGTGACATGCCCGGAGGGGCTGACGGAGGATGTGGCAGTTTCGTCGATTCTGGCCACATCAAGTCAGGAATTTCAGGCTGCGTTGGAAGCAGACGACAGCCTGAAAGCTCTCAAGGAACAGGCGGCACAGCCTCCCATGGAGTCAGACTGCGAGCGTGTGGTCTGGGACCAGGGACGGCTGTACCGGGTAACGGTCCAGCAGGGTTCACCGGAGGCGTGGCCCAGGGACCGACAGTTAGTGGTACCCTATCCGTTCAGGGCGGAATTGTTGCGGATCGCACACGAGATTCCGATGGCCGGACACCTAGGGATCGCTAAAACCAAGGCCAGGATAGCTCAGCATTTCTACTGGCCTGGGATGGGAGCCGCGGTGGGTGCCTACTGCCGTTCGTGTGACACCTGTCAGAGGGTGGGGAAGGCGGGGCCGCGCCCCAAAGCCCCACTGGTAACTCTGCCAATCATCGAAGAGCCTTTCTCGAGGGTCGCTGTGGATCTTATTGGACCTCTGTCCACTCCCAGCCACTCCGGGAAATGCTTCATACTCACGGTAGTGGACTATGCCACCCGGTACCCGGAAGCGGTAGCTTTGTCGTCCATTCGGGCCGACAAGGTGGCTACCGCCTTACTGGAGATCTTCTCCAGAGTGGGTTTCCCCCAAGAAATGCTCACCGACCGAGGGACCCAGTTCATGTCGCGGCTGATGGAGTCCCTCTGTAAGCAAATGCAGGTGCAACATCTGGTGGCCAGCCCGTATCACCCACAGACTAATGGCCTGTGTGAGCGGTTCAATGGCACCTTAAAGCAGATGCTTAAGATGTTGGTCGACTCCCACGGGAGAGACTGGGAGCGTTACCTCCCACACCTCCTATTTGCTTACCGGGAGGTTCCGCAGGCCTCAACGGGGTTCTCCCCCTTTGAGCTCCTGTACGGGCGACGGGTACGGGGCCCCCTGGCTCTGGTGAAGGAAGCATGGGAAGGGGATTTGGCCACCCCCGAGGTGTCGGTCATCGAGTATGTCGTGCGCCACCGGGACAGGATGATGGCCTTGGCAAAGCTGGTGCAGGACAATATGGCCCAGGCCCAGGCCGACCAGAAGCGGTGGTACGACCAGAATGCTTGTGAGAGGACCTACCAGGTGGGTCAAAAGGTGTGGGTACTGGTCCCCGTACCACAGAACAAGCTTCAGGCAGCCTGGGAAGGTCCCTACCTCGTGCACCAGAAACTCAATGCCGTCACCTATCTGGTCACCCTGGATCACGCCCGTGGAAGGAGGAAGGCCTTCCACGTGAACATGATGAAGGCTCATCATGAGCGGGAAGCGACTGCCCACCCAGTGTGCAACCTTCCCGAGGAAGGAGAGGTAGAAACCCTCCTGGATCTGCTCACCCAAGCCAAGGCGGGTGGGTCCATCGAGGATGTGGGGGTTGGCCACCAGCTCACGGAGGACCAACGGTCCCAGCTGGGGACCACCCTGCACCCCTTCCGGGGGCTGTTCAGCAGCCTGCCCGGAAGGACTGAGATGGCTGTCCACGACGTGGACACTGGCGATCACCCGCCGATCCGGCGTTCAGCATATCGGGTCTCTTTCGAGGTGCAGGGAAACATGCGCCAAGAGATAGACGAGATGCTGAAGCTGGGGGTGATCCAGGCATCCAGCAGCGCGTGGGCCTCGCCTGTAGTCCTCGTACCAAAGAAGGACCGAACTACACGGTTCTGCGTGGACTACCGGGGGCTCAACGCTGTAACGGCCACCGATGCGTTCCCCATACCACGCATCGATGACCTGCTCGATCGGATGGCCGGGGCTAAGTACCTGACCATCATGGATCTGAGCCGGGGGTACTGGCAGATTCCTCTGACCCCCGCGGCAAGGGAACGCTCTGCCTTTATCACCCCTTTTGGACTGTACGAGTCCACAGTGATGCCATTCGGCATGAAGAATGCCCCTGCCACTTTTCAGCGGATGGTCAATACGCTGCTTGAGGGACTTGAAGGGTACGCGGCTGCGTACTTGGACGATATTGCAGTCTTCAGTCCCACTTGGGAGGATCACCTAGAGCACCTGCGGCAGGTGCTCGGTCGGATCCACCGGGCAGGCTTGACCATCAAGCCGGAAAAGTGCCAGCTGGGCATGAGTGAGGTCCTCTACCTGGGTCACCGGGTAGGCGGGGGGGTTCTGAAGCCAGAACCGGGGAAAGTGGATGCCATCGCATCCTGGCCCACTACTAGGACCAAAAAGCAGGTGATGTCCTTCTTGGGGACCGCCGGGTACTATAGGAGGTTCGTCCCACACTATAGCACCCTGGCCAAGCCCCTGACGGACCTCACCAAGAAGAAGCTGCCCGTTGCAGTCGACTGGACAGTCGCCTGCGAGACAGCTTTCGGGGCACTCAAGGCCGCCCTAAGTAGCTCCCCTGTACTGCAAGCTGCCGACTTCGACCGGCCGTTTGTGGTACAGACCGACGCCAGTGACTTTGGCCTCGGTGCTGTGCTAAGTCAGGTCAACACGACAGGCCAGGAACATCCTGTCTTGTACCTGAGCAGGAAGCTACTGCCCCGGGAGGTGGCTTACTCCACGGTGGAAAAAGAATGCCTGGCAATTGTATGGGCCCTGCAGCGTCTGCAGCCCTACTTGTACGGGAGCCATTTCCCCGTGGAGACGGACCACAACCCCCTCAGCTGGTTACACACGGTCTCTGGGTCGAATGGCAGGTTGCTACGCTGGAGCCTCGCTCTCCAGCAGTACCACTTCTCCATTCGCCACAGAAGAGGCCGTGACCACGGTAACGCTGACAGGTTATCCCGGCAAGGGGAGGGTGCAGAAGGACGCACGGGGGAACACAGGAATGTGCTACCCCCTCGCGCCCTCGTATAGGGGGAGGTGTGATGAACCTGTAGCCGCCATCTTGGTAATGATAAATCATATCCAGGGATGGCCACACTTCAGCAGCCCCCACCCTTGGGACCTTCTGTTAAAACGTCAACTAGATAGTTTCCCCCCATCCAGGCTCCTGTAAGATAAGAAGCCTACTTAACACTTGAATGCTAGGAGCTTCAAAGACTTCGAGAGGAAACACAGCCAGCAGGGGGGGGTGCTTCGTCTATCTGTAACTGACCATTTGTCCCATAGGACTAGTTTCTTTGTCTGTCACAAGCATGGAGGCATAAGATATAGAAACATGAAAAGTACACGCATGTTGCGTGGGATGGGCCAATAAAAAAATATCACGGTGTCCCGGAGCCATTGCGCACACAAGCCTCCGCGGTAGACGTTTGTACGTGCTCTGGAAGCCAAGATATAGCGCTGAGCCATTCCTGAGGACCGTATGGTATCATAATTGATATCAAAAGGTCGGTTACGGCGGCCCGAATCCGTGGGAACCCCTGTGGGTATCCTGAGACCATCCCAGAAGAAGTTATTGGGTTCCTTAGAATTTGGGCTTCTGATCGAAGTTAGACCTGAGGGTGGAGACTGAGTCAGCTGACCTCACCAGCAGTGGGCGGGACAGGGCAGGTAAGATAGCAGGACAGACAAGAGACAAGTCAGTCTTGACCCAAGAGTGGTGTGCTGAACATCTGAGCACCAGCTGAGGCCACCAAGGGGAGGAGCAGTTTGACCATGCGGTGGTAGGCCTCAGCCTGTAACAAAGAACCGTGCCTGCGACCGCAGAATCCTCTCCCTGCGTCACAAGAAAATCAAGAAACCGGTAACTGATATGCTGTGGTGATTCTGTGTGTTGTATTCCATTGTTGTATAGTTTAGCCTGACCTTATACCTGTGTATATTTAGTTGTATATCGTGTATCTAGTGTATTATTATAATCAATTACCTCAAGTAATTGTGGGCCTGCCTTTTATTCTGCATAACGAACGCACGTCCGTGTGAGCTCGGCTCAAGCCAAAACGCTACCCAGGGTTGGTTCCTGACCCGATATAGGCCCATTCACGGACTGGGCGTATATCTAAAATAGGGACTGGTGGCAGCATACCAACTGGGGATTGGGGAAGGCTGGTAGTGACGGTCGGAGGTTCAGATATATATATTCCTGGCGCGGCCAAGGAAGATATATATACCGCCCTCACTACAGAGGGCCCCGATACCCAGTAGGTTACAGGACAGTCTCTCTGGCGACCGCTTATCCTAGGTGCAGTTCCTTGACTGACCTGAGGCTAAGAGGGCGCTAGCGAGTTGTGCTGTGTAGTGACGTTACGGTTTAGTGACGTTGAAGGGATAACACACTACCGTGTTCCCTGCGCTGGTTGCAGCTACCTGGCACTACTTTCTCTAGGTGCAGTACCTTGACTGACCTGAGAGGTAAGGGGGCGCCAGAGAGCTGCACCCACCGGCCGGCTTTCATCACAGGGGGGATGCCCAGAAACTAGGGAAAGGAAGAGTGGAGACCCCTAGGTAGATCTTACAACACCCTGGCTCCCCTATCATCCCTAAATAGGTTCCTCACCTATCGCGGAGCAGGATACCTAATCCCTGACTGACCCTAGAGCTAGACCCTAGGTAGGGAGGGGGAGCGCTGAGTACTAGTCAGCCCCACTGGAACTAAAGGTAAACAGACAAGGGGATACACTTAGCTTTGAGAAGACACCAGAGCGATCACGACTACAATCACAAAGGAACTCCAAGAAGAAATTAGCCAAGTGCTAGAGCTCCAGACCTGAACAGAGGAATAAACGTCTATCACCAGCGATTGTCTGGAGAGACTGGATGTTATTTAAAGGTCCAGCAAGGGTGTGTTAATTAGCACCAGAAAGTGGAGCTCACCACTGGGTCCTAGAGCGGGAGGCATGGTGAAAGGATCAAGAAAGTGTCTGCAAGGCCAAGCGCAGCGCGACCTTCTACAGCCGGATCCAGAATGACTGTATGTCACACCCGACACACCCGTGACACTACCATTACCAGCCAAAAAGGGGTCTGAGAGCCATATGAGCCTTTTAGTCCTGCAACGACGTACAATATCCAAAAAAAAAAAGTATTGGCACATATGAAATATCAGGCACTTGGATACCGTTCGATTACCACCTCTTAAATAGGGCCTATGAGCCATGTGAAATACTAGATCCTGACAATGGCCAGTTCCTGCCTACTTAATAAGTTATAGGAGCCATCTAATAACCATCTACTGAAAAGTATTGTGATGGCAATGAGTGTGGACCGACTGCGCCACTGGCCAGGCTTATCCTGGTGGTGTGTGAGTAAGTGGCTACATAGTCTTTGATAGAGCCTCTGATAGTGAGGATAGGCTTGGGCTGCTGGATAGCCACCAGTTACCACTCTAGAGCAGTGCCCGGACCTGCAGCAGCTGACCAACGGGTCAAGGTATTCACGGTACAAAGGGGACAGGCAGAGACGTAGCCAGACAGTCCAAGGTCAGGGCAGGCAGCACAGGTTCAAGATACAAAACCGAGGTCAGGAGTGGAGAGATCAGACGGACCGGGTGGACAAGATGGGACGGTAACGGGAGATGAAACAGGAACACACCTTAGTAACAAACTGCTGACTAGAACCAAAGTTCAGGCAAGGAGTGGAAAGAGAAGCTGCCTAATATATCCTCTGCTGTCAGTGGATAGGCCAGGGAAGGTAATCTCTGCAGGACGCAGCAGGGTGAAATTTCTGCGGAGACCACCCTCGCCTCTCTATAGCCAGCAGGAAGATGCAGCACTGCTGGGGAATGCTACAAGAGGCAAACTCAGGAAGATAGCCTGATATTTGGGGAAGCAGAGTGGTGACCACAGTAAGTGGGACGGCGCTGAGAGGGTGTGCGAGTTACCGGCGTGACAGGTTACAGGTATATAGGATTCATCTGAGCAATCGAGTCCTTGGGCAATGTTCAATCGCCATCTGCTAAGGGGGGTGTCTTAGCCTCTGATCTTTGGACAAAACAGGCTAACTAAAAAGGATCTGGAAACATCTGAACATGGATACCAATAGATTACCACTTCTTAACCCCTTCATGACCTGTGACGTACCCATACGTTATGGTCTGATAGGGGTTCCCAACCTTTGACATATAGGTACTGCACAGCGATTTTGCGCTCACAGGAACTGTGCCCCCGTGATCGCCACAAGAAGGTCGATTTACGTGATAGCCGAGCCCCGGCTGTCACTGCCAGGATCGGTGCCGAACCACCTTCGGCTGTTTAACCCCCTAAATGCCTTGATCCATATCAATGGCAGCATTTGGGTGGCTAAGAGAGGGCTCCGTCTCCCTTCCCATCGGCACCCCCACGACGTTATCGTGAGGGCCTGATCGTTATCACTGCAACCCGAGATCGTCATGATGATCTCCGGGTCACCCAGCCACGGCAAGCCTGTTAGACCATGCCAGGAACATGGTCTTAGAGGCTTCTGTGAGTGTAATACTGACAGGTATAATGCATTGCAATGTATTATACCAGTGATCAGAGTAATAAAAGTTAAAGCCCATAGAGAAACTAAGTAAAAAAAAAAAAAAAAAAGTTAAAAAAATTGTAAAAATATTTTTTTAAAAATCACAAAATAAAAAAAAAATTAAAATAATATTGTACCAATATATAAGTACGGTATATTTATGTAAAAAATAAATAAGCAAAAAATATACACATATTTGGTATGACCATGTCCAGAACAACCCGACCTATAAAACTAGTCACACTAGTTAACCCCTTCAGTGAACAACGTAAAAAAAGAAATAAAAAACAATGCTTTTTCATCATCCTGATGGAAAAGAAGTGGAATGAAATGCGATCAAAAAGTCAAATGGAAATAAAAATGGTATCTCTGAAAAACGTCATCTTGTCCCGCAAAAAATGAGCCGCCACACAGCTCCATCAATGGAAAAATAAAAAAGCTAAAACTTTCAGAATAAAGCGAGGCAAAAATAATTATTTTTTCTATAAAATAATTTTTGTGTAAAAGAGGGAAAACATTAAAAAAATTATATAAATGTGATATCGCCGTAATCGTACTGACTCGAAAAATAAAGCTGCCTTATTAATTTTACCACACGCTGAATAGCATAAAAAAAAATATCCTGAATTGCTGTTTTTTGTCCATTCTGCCTCCCAAAAATTGGAATAGAAAGTGATCAAAACATGTTATGTGCCCGAAAATTGTACCAATAAAAACGTCAACTCATCCCGCAAATAAAACAAGCCCTTACATGACTTTGTTGGCAGAAATATGAAAAAATTATAGATATCAAAATATGGTGATGCAAAAGCTAGTTTTTGCGAGAAAAAAAAATCCTCTTTTAGTGTGTGACAGCAGGCAAACATAAAAACCTGATATAAATCTGGTATCGCTGTAATCGCAACGACCCGAAGAATAAAGTCGTCCAATCACTTATACCACATGAGGAACAGTGTAAAAAATAAATAAAACCAATTCTTCACCTGCTGTTGATTTGTTCATTCTGCCTCCCAAATATCGCAGTAAGGCTTTCATCGGGGTTTATGTGAAAATCTCTGAAATACGTGATTCAGACGGAATCCCCGGCAGAAGATTCCCTGTAATGAGGCAGATGGAGACACTGTGGACGCCGTCTGGCCTGTAATCTGGTGGTGACCGTCTTTTTAGGCGGGCATGAAAGTACCTTCAGCAACAGTTTTGTGCACCTCTGAAAATACAGACACCACTGAACAGAGACCACATGAAGTCCAGAGTAACTCAGCTGCCTCATTATAGTTAAAGTGGATCTCTCCAAGGTTTCATCTGAATCGAGTCACTTGGAGATTTAGATGGAAACCCTGATATAAGTGCTCAGCGTAGAGCACAGGATAAATGTGATCCAAAATGTTATGTAAAATGTTCCCAACAAAAACTTCAACTCAATCCACAAAAAAACAAGTCCCCACTCAGGTCCGTCATCTGTTAACAGAAACATAGGGGTTTCCACGTTACTGGTAGCACAAAGGCTCTGAAAAATCAATATGTCTCCTCACCCCCTAAAATAAATCCAGAAAAATCTGCGCTACCAAATCCAAATGCCCCCCTCCCTTTTGAGCCCCAGTGTGCCTAATCTGCAGTTAGCATCCACGTTTGGCATTTCTGTAGTGATGAGAGCCCACTTAATTCACTTGGTGAGTGTCTCCAGAAGCATGAGCTGGGCATAATGTACTGGGCAGTTCAATGTACTGGGCACTACAATATAAGGGCACTACAATAGTAGATTTGCAATCTTCAGTCATCAACATCCACTGCTGCTTGTTTCTAGAAAACAGTCATGGAGTCAAAATGGTCTCTACACCAGTAGATAAATTCCTAGAGGGATATAATCTCCAAAATGGGGTAATTAGAGAGAGGATTCTGCTCTTCTGGCACTTAGGGGCTCTGTATATGGAGCCCGCAAACCAGGGCCGGCTCCAGGTTTTTGTGGGCCCCGGGCGAAAGAGTCTCAGTGGGCCCCTTTAGCACATACCACGATTCATGATGCACAGATACTGCGGAGAAATATAGGTATACAACACAGGGCCCAGCCTGCCACCTCATCCTTCACATATGCAGACATGCACGCACACACACACAGTACGCAGACATGCACGCACACACAGTACACAGACATGCATGCACACACACACACACAGTACGCAGACATGCACACACACACAGTACGCAGACACGCACGCACACACACAGTACACAGACATGCATGCACACACACACAGTACGCAGACATGCACACACACACACAGTACGCAGACACGCACGCACACACACAGTACGCAGACATGCATGCACACACACACAGCACGCAGACACACACACAGACACGCACACACACACACACAATACGCAGACACGCACACACACACAATGCGGAGACACACACAATACGCAGACACACACACACAATAAGCAGACACGCACACACACACAATACGCAGACACGCACACACACACAATACGCAGACACGCACACACACACAATACGCAGACACGCACACACACACAATACGCAGACACACACACAATACGCAGACACGCACACACACAATAAGTAGACACGCACACACACACAATACGCAGACACACACACAATACGCAGACACACACACAGTACCGCAGACACACACACAATACGCAGACACACACACAATACGCAGACACACACACACAATACGCAGACACACACAATATGCAGCTCACGCACACACAATGTGCAGACACGCACGCACACAATACGCAGACACGCGCACACAATACGCAGACACGCACACACAGTGCACAGACATGCGCATGCACACGGTACGCAGGCATGCACACACATACACACATGAACATGGTACACAGATATACACACACAATACACAGACACGCACAGATATATACACATACATATTTGAACACATTCTTAAAAACACATATAAAACAGACATAAATATATATACACAGTCATACACACTGACATACACAGATATTCACATCATACATGCACACACACATAAGAAATATTTTTTATATGGGGATTGGGGAAGCTCGCTCACCTGCCCCCTGGCCTGTGTCCCATCCAGCTCCTCAGTCATGTGGCAGTGCAGGGCCTCCGGCGTGTCACATGGCCCTGGACCATCAGGGGGGCCCACTCGCCGTCAGGGCCCGGGTCGCTTCCCCGGCATCTGTGCAAGGCCGCCGGTGCTGTTCAAGCCCTGCTCTGTTTCATGCAGCAGCAGTCAGTGTGCGGTCAGTGTGCTGCTGCTCCACCAATCAGGCCCAGTGCTGTCACTTTCCAGACATGGCCGCGCGCTGTGAGCAGTGCGGCTGTGTCTGGTAGTAATGACGTGGCAGGTGTGACACACAAGCACAATTAAAGGTGCAGTGTCGCCCCTGCATGTCATTACTACCAGACACAGCCGCACAGCACACAGCACGCAGCCATGTCTGGAAAGTGACAGCACTGGGCCTGATTGGTGGAGCAGTAGCACACTGACCGCACACTGAGTGCTGCTGCATGAAACAGAGCAGGGCTTGAACAGCACCGGCGGCCCTGCACAGATGCCGGGGAAGCGGCCCAGGCCCCGATAACGAGTGGGCCCTCTTGATGGTCCGGGGCCCCAGCACTTGCTCGGGTATGCCAGGTGCTGACGCCGGCCTTGCCGCAAACTATTCTACGATAATTTGTTCTCCAAGAGTCAAATAGCGCTCCTTCCCTCCCGAGTCTCGCCGTATGGCTAAGCACTACCATGCAGCCACATATGGGGTATTGCCACGTTCAGCTGAAACTGTGTGACAAGTTTTGGGGCCATTTTTACCCATTTCCCCATGTGACAATGCAAATCAGGGGCTAAAACTAATTTTTTTGTGGTAAAAGTTTAATTATTTTTTTCTTCACTGCCCAATGGTGTGACACACCTGTCTTGTCAATATGATCACTGCACCCCTAGATGAATTAATTGAGAAGTGTAGTTTGTAAAATGGGGTCACTTATGGAGGATTTCTGCTGCTCTGGCACTTCAGGGGCTCTGCCAATGTGACAATTTACCCGCAAACCATAACAGCAAAATCTGAACTCCAATATGGCGCTCCTTCTCTTCTGAGCTTTGCCCTGTGTCTCAAAAGTAGTTTTCGATGACATCTGGGTTATCGGTGTACTCAGGATAAATTGCGTAACATATTTTGGGAACCATTTTCTCCTATTATCCCTTTTGAAAATTGAAAACTTGGGGCCAAAGCAACATTTTAGTGGAAAAAATGGTAATTTTCCAATGACTCAGCCCAAAGTTATACAATTCTGTAAATCGCTTCAGGGTTAAAAATGCTCACTACACCCCTAGATGAATTTCTAAAGACGTGTAGTTTCCAAAATGGGGTCACTTGTGGGGGACTTTCTGCTGTTTTGACATGTCAGGGGCTCTTCAATTGCGACATGGCAATCTATTCCAGCTAAAATTGCACTCCAGAATTCAATTGGCATTCCTTCCCTTCTGAGCCCTATAGTGCGCCCAAACCGTAGTTTTCCACCACATATGGGGTAACGATGTGGTCAGCAGAAATTGTACAACAAATTGTTTGGCCTATTTTTTCCTGTTTCCTTATGAAAGTGAAACCTTTGGGGCTAAAGCAACATTTTTGTGGGAAAAATGTAACTTTTTATTTTCACGGCTCTACATTATAAACTTCTGTGAAGCACCTGGGGGTTCAAGGTGTTCACCACACATCTAGATTAATTTCTTGAGGGGTGTATTTTCCAAAATGGGGTCACTTGAGGAGGGTTTCCTCCAAACGCGACATGGCGTCTGCTATCTACTCCAGAAAATTTTGCGCTCCAAAAGTCACTCCTTCCCTTCCAAGCCCTCTTGTACACCCAAACAGTAGTTTTCCACCACATATGGGGTATCAGTGTACTCAGGAGACACTGCACAACAAATTTTACTTTTGATTTTTTCTTGTTACCTTTTTTGAAAACATAACATTTGGGGCTAAAGCAATATTTTTGTGGTTAAAAGTAAAATTTTCATTTTTTCCTTCCATATTGCTTTAATTCCAGTGAAGCACCTCATAAAGTGACACTGGTCAGAATTGGAAAAATTGGCCTGGTTAGAAAGGTGAAAACAGGCTCGGGGGGAAGGGGTCAAAGAGGGTCTAGGAGCCATCTGAGCCAACCCGGTCTTGGACAATGCCCAAATATCACCTATTTAAAAGGGTCTAGGAGCCAACGGAGCTATTAAGTCCTGGGCAATGTTCAGTTACTACTTTCTAAGGAAGGTCTGGGAGACACCTCAGTTTTCTGGTCTTTGGGAACAGTCAATAACTAAAAGGAGTCTGGGGACTTCTGTACTTGGACTCCACTCAAATATCACTTCTCAAAGGGGGTCTAGGAGCTATCTGAGCTATCGGGTCTTGGGCAACGACCAATTATCTCCTACCTATGAGGGTCTAGCCGCCATATGAAGTATCGGGTCTTGGTCAATGCCTTATTACTGCCTACTAATGAATCTGGGAGCCATCTAAGCTCTTGGATCCTTGGGTACTGCCTGATTACTGTGTTACCCTCAGAAGTCCGGCTCCAGAGTTTATCAGTTACATCAGTTCTGCTCATGATCAATAGAAATATCTCTGATTATAGGAAATGTAAAATTCCGCTGCACAGTATGAGACGTCTTGAATTCATTCTCCACCTCCTGTAACCAAGTAATCACTTCCACTGTGGGAGTAAATAAATGATAAGTCGCGGATAAGAAGCCGCTTTTATGTGTTTTATGTTTTATGATAATTAGAAAAGTTTGTATCTAAAAAAATGCAACTTTAAGTTAGGACAAAGTATTATGGGAGCTTAGCTAAGTTAGGGCTATGTCTGAGACAGAATGTTGTAACAACAAGCAGAATAGTGAGTGCAGCTCTGGGGTATAATACAGGATGTAACTCAGGATCAGTAATGTAATGTATGTACACAGTGACTGCACCAGCAGAATAGTGAGTGCAGCTCTGGAGTATAATACAGGATGTAACTCAGGATCAGTAATGTAATGTATGTACACAGTGACTGCACCAGCAGAATAGTGAGTGCAGCTCTGGAGTATAATACTGGATGTAACTCAGGATCAGTAATGTAATGTATGCGCACAGTGACTGCACCAGCAGAATAGTGAGTGCAGCTCTGGAGTATAATGCAGGATGTAACTCAGGATCGGTAATGTAATGTATGTACACAGTGACTGCACCAGCAAAATTGTGAGCGCAGCTCTGGAGTATAATACAGGATGTAACTCAGGATCAGTAATGTAATGTATGTACACAGTGACTGCACCAGCAGAATAGTGAGCGCAGCTCTGGAGTATAATACAGGATGTAACTCAGGATCAGTAATGTAATGTATGTACACAGTGACTGCACCAGCAGAATAGTGAGTGCAGCTCTGGAGTATAATACAGGATGTAACTCAGGATCAGTAATGTAATGTATGTACACAGTGACTGCACCAGCAGAATAGTGAGCGCAGCTCTGGAGTATAATACAGGATGTAACTCAGGATCAGTAATGTAATGTATGTACACAGTGACTGCACCAACAGAATAGTGAGTGCAGCTCTGGAGTATAATACATGATGTAACTCAGGATCAGTACAGGACCAGTAATGTAATGTATGTACACAGTGACTGCACCAGCAGAATAGTGAGTGCAGCTCTAGAGTATAATACAGGGTGTAACTCAGGATCAGTAATGTAATGTATGTACACAGTGACTGCACCAGCAGAATAGTGAGTGCAGCTCTGAAGTATAATACATGATGTAACTCAGGATCAGTACAGGACCAGTAATGTAATGTATGTACACAGTGACTGCACCAGCAGAATAGTGAGTGCAGCTCTAGAGTATAATACAGGGTGTAACTCAGGATCAGTAATGTAATGTATGTACACAGTGACTGCACCAGCAGAATAGTGAGTGCAGCTCTGAAGTATAATACAGGATGTAACTCAGGATCAGTACAGGATCAGTAATGTAATGTATGTACACAGTGACTGCACCAGCAGAATAGTGAGTGCAGCTCTGGAGTATAATACAGGATGTAACTCAGGATCAGTACAGGACCAGTAATGTAATGTATGTATACAGTGACTGCACCAGCAGAATAGTGAGTGCAGCTCTAGAGTATAATACAGGATGTAACTCAGGATCAGTAATGTAATGTATGTACACAGCGACTGCACCAGCAGAATAGTGAGTGCAGCTCTGGAGTATAATACAGGAGGTAACCCAGGATCAGTACAGGATCAGTAATGTAATGTATGTACACAGTGACTGCACCAGCAGAATAGTGAGTGCAACTCTGGAGTATAATACAGGATGTAACTCAGGATCAGTAATGTAATGTATGTACACAGCGACTGCACCAGCAGAATAGTGAGTGCAGCTCTGGAGTATAATACAGGAGGTAACCCAGGATCAGTACAGGATCAGTAATGTAATGTATGTACACAGCGAGTGCACCAGCAGAATAGTGAGTGCAGCTCTGGAGTATAATACAGGAGGTAACTCAGGATCAGTAATGTAATGTATGTACACAGTGACTGCTCCAGCAGAATAGTGAGTGCAGCTCTGGAGTATAATACAGGAGGTAACTCAGGATCAGTAATGTAATGTATGTACACAGTGACTGCACCAGCAGAATAGTGAGTGCAGCTCTGGAGTATAATACAGGATGTAACTCAGGATCAGTAATGTAATGTGTGTACACAGTGACTGTACCAGCAGAATAGTGAGTGCAGCTCTGGGGTATAATACAGGATGTAACTCAGGATCAGTAATGTAATGTATGTACACAATGACTGCACCAGCAGAATAGTGAGTGCAGCTCTGGAGTATAATACAGGATGTAACTCAGGATCAGTAATGTAATGTATGTACACAGTGACTGCACCAGCAGAATAGTGAGTGCAGCTCTGGGGTATAATACAGGATGTCACTCAGGATCAGTGATGTAATGTGTGTACACAGTGACTGCACCAGCAGAATAGTGAGTGCAGCTCTCGACTATAATACAGGATGTAACTCAGGATCAGTACAGGATAAGTAATGTAATGTATGCACACAGTGACTGCACCAGCAGAATAGTGAGTGCAGCTCTGGAGTATAATACAGGATGTAACTCAGGATCAGTAATGTAATGTATGTACACAGTGACTGCACCAGCAGAATAGTGAGTGCAGCTCTGGGGTATAATACAGGATGTCACTCAGGATCAGTGATGTAATGTATGTACACAGTGACTGTACCAGCAGAATAGTGAGTGCAGCTCTGGGGTATAATACAGGATGTAACTCAGGATCAGTAATGTAATGTATGTACACAGTGACTGCACCAGCAGAATAGTGAGTGCAGCTCTGGAGTATAATACAGGATGTAACTCAGGATCAGTAATGTAATGTATGTAGACAGTGACTGCACCAGCAGAATAGTGAGTGCAGCTCTGGGGTATAATACAGGATGTCACTCAGGATCAGTGATGTAATGTATGTACACAGTGACTGCACCAGCAGAATAGTGAGTGCAGCTCTGGACTATAATACAGGATGTAACTCAGGATCAGTACAGGATAAGTAATGTAATGTATGCACACAGTGACTGCACCAGCAGAATAGTGAGTGCAGCTCTGGAGTATAATACAGGAGGTAACTCAGGATCAGTAATGTAATGTATGTACACAGTGACTGCACCAGCAGAATAGTGAGTGCAGCTCTGGAGTATAATACAGGATGTAACTCAGGATCAGTAATGTAATGTATGTACACATTGACTGCACCAGCAGAATAGTGAGTGCAGCTTTGGAGGATAATACAGGATGTAACTCAGGATCACTACAGGATCAGTAATGTAATGTATGTACACAGTGACTGCACCAGCAGAATAGTGAGTGCAGCTCTGGAGTATAATACAGGATGTAACTCAGGATCAGTACAGGATCAGTAATGTAATGTATGTACACAGTGACTGCACCAGCAGAATAGTGAGTGCAGCTCTGGAGTATAATACAGGATGTAACTCAGGATCAGTAATGTAATGTATGTACACAGTGACTCCACCAGCAGAATAGTGAGTGCAGCTCTGGGGTATAATACAGGATGTAATTCAGGATAAGTAATGTAATGTATGTACACAGTGACCGCACTAGCAGAATAGTGAGTGCAGCTCTGGAGTATAATACAGGAGGTAACTCAGGATCAGTAATGTATGTACACAGTGACTGCAGCAGCAGAATAGTGAGTGCAGCTCTGGAGTATTATACAGGAGGTAACTCAGGATCAGTACAGGATCAGTAATGTAATGTATGTACACAGTGACCGCACTAGCAGAATAGTGAGTGCAGCTCTGGAGTATAATACAGGAGGTAACTCAGGATCAGTAATGTAATGTATGTACACAGTGACTGCACCAGCAGAATAATGAGTGCAGCTCTGGAGTATAATACAGGATGTAACTCAGGATCAGTAATGTAATGTATGTACACATTGACTGCACCAGCAGAATAGTGAGTGCAGCTTTGGAGGATAATACAGGATGTAACTCAGGATCACTACAGGATCAGTAATGTAATGTATGTACACAGTGACTGCACCAGCAGAATAGTGAGTGCAGCTCTGGAGTATAATACAGGATGTAACTCAGGATCAGTAATGTAATGTATGTACACATTGACTGCACCAGCAGAATAGTGAGTGCAGCTTTGGAGGATAATACAGGATGTAACTCAGGATCACTACAGGATCAGTAATGTAATGTATGTACACAGTGACTGCACCAGCAGAATAGTGAGTGCAGCTCTGGAGTATAATACAGGATGTAACTCAGGATCAGTACAGGATCAGTAATGTAATGTATGTACACAGTGACTGCACCAGCAGAATAGTGAGTGCAGCTCTGGAGTATAATACAGGATGTAACTCAGGATCAGTAATGTAATGTATGTACACAGTGACTCCACCAGCAGAATAGTGAGTGCAGCTTTGGGGTATAATACAGGATGTAATTCAGGATAAGTAATGTAATGTATGTACACAGTGACCGCACTAGCAGAATAGTGAGTGCAGCTCTGGAGTATAATACAGGAGGTAACTCAGGATCAGTAATGTATGTACACAGTGACTGCAGCAGCAGAATAGTGAGTGCAGCTCTGGAGTATTATACAGGAGGTAACTCAGGATCAGTACAGGATCAGTAATGTAATGTATGTACACAGTGACCGCACTAGCAGAATAGTGAGTGCAGCTCTGGAGTATAATACAGGAGGTAACTCAGGATCAGTAATGTATGTACACAGTGACTGCACCAGCAGAATAGTGAGTGCAGCTCTGGAGTATTATACAGGAGGTAACTCAGGATCAGTACAGGATCAGTAATGTAATGTATGTACACAGTGACTGCACCAGCAGAATAGTGAGTGCAGCTCTGGAGTATTATACAGGAGGTAACTCAGGATCAGTACAGGATCAGTAATGTAATGTATGTACACAGTGACTGCACCAGCAGAATAGTGAGTGCAGCTCTGGAGTATGATACAGGATGTAACTCAGGATCAGTAATGTAATGTATGTACACAGTGACTGCACCAGCAGAATAGTGAGTGCAGCTCTGTAGTATAATACAGGATGTAACTCAGGATCAGTAATGTAATGTATGTATACAGTGACTCCACCAGCAGAATAGTGAGTGCAGCTCTGGAGTATAATACAGGATGTAACTCAGGATCAGTAATGTAATGTATGTACACATTGACTGCACCAGCAGAATAGTGAGTGCAGCTTTGGAGGATAATACAGGATGTAACTCAGGATCACTACAGGATCAGTAATGTAATGTATGTACACAGTGACTGCACCAGCAGAATAGTGAGTGCAGCTCTGGAGTATAATACAGGATGTAACTCAGGATCAGTAATGTAATGTATGTACACATTGACTGCACCAGCAGAATAGTGAGTGCAGCTTTGGAGGATAATACAGGATGTAACTCAGGATCACTACAGGATCAGTAATGTAATGTATGTACACAGTGACTGCACCAGCAGAATAGTGAGTGCAGCTTTGGAGGATAATACAGGATGTAACTCAGGATCACTACAGGATCAGTAATGTAATGTATGTACACAGTGACTGCACCAGCAGAATAGTGAGTGCAGCTCTGGAGTATAATACAGGATGTAACTCAGGATCAGTAATGTAATGTATGTACACATTGACTGCACCAGCAGAATAGTGAGTGCAGCTTTGGAGGATAATACAGGATGTAACTCAGGATCACTACAGGATCAGTAATGTAATGTATGTACACAGTGACTGCACCAGCAGAATAGTGAGTGCAGCTCTGGAGTATAATACAGGATGTAACTCAGGATCAGTACAGGATCAGTAATGTAATGTATGTACACAGTGACTGCACCAGCAGAATAGTGAGTGCAGCTCTGGAGTATAATACAGGATGTAACTCAGGATCAGTAATGTAATGTATGTACACAGTGACTCCACCAGCAGAATAGTGAGTGCAGCTTTGGGGTATAATACAGGATGTAATTCAGGATAAGTAATGTAATGTATGTACACAGTGACCGCACTAGCAGAATAGTGAGTGCAGCTCTGGAGTATAATACAGGAGGTAACTCAGGATCAGTAATGTATGTACACAGTGACTGCAGCAGCAGAATAGTGAGTGCAGCTCTGGAGTATTATACAGGAGGTAACTCAGGATCAGTACAGGATCAGTAATGTAATGTATGTACACAGTGACCGCACTAGCAGAATAGTGAGTGCAGCTCTGGAGTATAATACAGGAGGTAACTCAGGATCAGTAATGTATGTACACAGTGACTGCACCAGCAGAATAGTGAGTGCAGCTCTGGAGTATTATACAGGAGGTAACTCAGGATCAGTACAGGATCAGTAATGTAATGTATGTACACAGTGACTGCACCAGCAGAATAGTGAGTGCAGCTCTGGAGTATTATACAGGAGGTAACTCAGGATCAGTACAGGATCAGTAATGTAATGTATGTACACAGTGACTGCACCAGCAGAATAGTGAGTGCAGCTCTGGAGTATGATACAGGATGTAACTCAGGATCAGTAATGTAATGTATGTACACAGTGACTGCACCAGCAGAATAGTGAGTGCAGCTCTGTAGTATAATACAGGATGTAACTCAGGATCAGTAATGTAATGTATGTATACAGTGACTCCACCAGCAGAATAGTGAGTGCAGCTCTGGAGTATAATACAGGATGTAACTCAGGATCAGTAATGTAATGTATGTACACAGTGACTGCACCAGCAGAATAGTGAGTGCAGCTCTGGAGTATAATACAGGATGTAACTCAGGATCAGTAATGTAATGTATGTACACAGTGACTGCACCAGCAGAATAGTGAGTGCAGCTCTGGAGTATAATACAGGATGTAACTCAGGATCAGTAATGTAATGTATGTATACAGTGACTCCACCAGCAGAATAGTGAGTGCAGCTCTGGAGTATAATACAGGATGTAACTCAGGATCAGTAATGTAATGTATGTACACAGTGACTGCACCAGCAGAATAGTGAGTGCAGCTCTGGAGTATAATACAGGATGTAACTCAGGATCAGTAATGTAATGTATGTACACAGTGACTGCACCAGCAGAATAGTGAGTGCAGCTCTGGAGTATAATACAGGATGTAACTCAGGATCAGTAATGTAATGTATGTACACAGCGACTGCACCAGCAGAATAGTGAGTGCAGCTCTGGAGTATAATACAGGATGTAACTCAGGATCAGTAATGTAATGTATGTACACAGTGACTCCACCAGCAGAATAGTGAGTGCAGCTCTGGGGTATAATACAGGAGGTAACTCAGGATCAGTAATGTAATGTATGTACACAGTGACTGCACCAGCAGAATAATGAGTGCAGCTCTGGAGTATAATACAGGAGGTAACTCAGGATCAGTAATGTAATGTATGTACACAGTGACTCCACCAGCAGAATAGTGAGTGCAGCTCTGGAGTATAATACAGGATGTAACTCAGGATCAGTAATGTAATGTATGTACACAGTGACTCCACCAGCAGAATAGTGAGTGCAGCTCTGGAGTATAATACAGGATGTAACTCAGGATCAGTAATGTAATGTATGTACACAGTGACTGCACCAGCAGAATAGTGAGTGCAGCTCTGGAGTATAATACAGGATGTAACTCAGGATCAGTAATGTAATGTATGTACACAGTGACTCCACCAGCAGAATAGTGAGTGCAGCTCTGGAGTATAATACAGGATGTAACTCAGGATCAGTAATGTAATGTATGTACACAGTGACTCCACCAGCAGAATAGTGAGTGCAACTATCTAGCACCGGTCACTCGCTCTTATCCACTCCTGCTCCTGGCTTTATAGTGTGTACTCTCCGGATAACATTGCTATTAATGAATCAGTGATGTACCAATCCGATCCAGGGGGAGAAGTGCACCTCACCCCACTGAGATCTGCTGTGGATGGGCCATGTGGCTTTACAACGACCCCTCTATTATAGGTCACAGTAAGACATGGGATTCTCTATATCAGAAGACCCAATGCCAGGGAGAAGATTCGTTAAAGTTCTGTTCCAAACTTACTTTCCAAAATTCCGAACCTTCTATGCTCAAAACTTTTTTCTTCCTGTTCCTTTAGAGATTTAACGAGCTCAGGAAACTCAGTTCCGTGGTGGAACTCAAAGCCGGGAGCTTTCTGCAGACCATCAGTGGAGGCGTTTTGATGTTCACCGGTCTCCTAAACCTGCGAACCTCTATTGTGAATAATTCAGAGTCTGGAAAGTAAAACTTAGCAGAAACGTACCGCCATCCTGTGTGTCACCGCAGTCTCTCTCCTCTCTGCACATCTCTGATCACAAACCAACACAGGTTATTATAACTTTTTTTCTACTTGAAGGTGGAAAAGTTCACTTTATACAAAAAAAAAAGTTTTAAAAATCATGAGGCAAAAATAAATTGAATAGAACCTAAGGTTAGATGGAACTTGAGTGACAACCTAGATGGCTGACATGACTGTTCCAGCAATGGCAGACACTCAGTTTTTCCAAACTTTTTTCAGTAGGGTGGCTTGTACTCTTTGACTGATGGTACATGTCTTATATTTGGGACGGATTTTTCTGCAGCAAAATCTGGTGCAGATTTCATGTTTTCCATTGCAAAGGTTGAAATGAATTCGGGAACGTTTCTTCATCTAGAATCTATGCATATTTTCCGTACTTATTTGCTCCAAAGACACAAGGGTCGCCATCAAAACAAATGAATAAAATCCTATGCCAAAAAAATGCATTTCTGAAACAGAATTTTAAAAAAGCAATGCAATAAAATCCAATTTCCGAACAGATTCTGCAGCATTTTACAGAACCAGCAAAGTTTTATCTTAATTTTATACACATGGGGTGCGGAATTCATACAAAAATTGTTGTTTTTTTTTATGTCAATTTCCGTTGCAGAAACGCTACTTTTTGGTGCTGATTTCACCCATTCATTTCATTAACAACCCTAAATTTGCAGGATTATCTGCTGTCCTGGCATCATTTTGTTGCATTTTTTGGGGCCTTTCCATAAAAAAAGGCAGCAAAATCCCTAACCGAGTGTGGAAAATATCTGTGGATTTTAGATGCCGAAATCCGCTTGGAAAATACGCACCAAAAAGGCGGCGTGAGAACCTAAATATGGACTTATTCTTTTCTAAGTTCTGAAAACTTGCCGCACAGCAGGGTCCGTGCGCCCCAGGAGGTGGTGAGCAGACACTAACTTTTCTGTATGTTTTACATATTATTTACCCCCAAATCCAGATAGTAAATGCAAAGTACCTTAAAATCGATAGAATTCTTCCACGGCAAAGAAACTCCGTCTACTATGGCTGGTTAACCCTTCATATGCCCAGTCCATGTACACCCGCCATTTTTGCGCTTATTAAATCTACTTTTTTTTAGCAAATATGAAATTCATGGGAATTTTTTTTTTTTTCAACCCAGCAGGAAATTCTCAAGAACTTATCACTAACAACTCAAAACTACTGGAGTGTAAAAATATTCTCACCTAATTAGATGGTTTCTGAAATGTGCGCCCTGAGGAATTCGCTGTATGGAGATTTTCCAGAAAGAGGAAATCTCAAGGAAGATTCCTTTAATGGAAGTATGAAGAAGATGTAACCTAGATCTGTAGATTCTTCAGTCTGAGGTCTCAGAAATACAATTCTTCTTAGCAGTGTGATAAAAAAAAATAAAAAAAATAAAAAAAATAAGAAACTCTAACCCTTTTCAAATAGTGATATTCTCAAATTTTTGGGATTGTTGGTATCTTTAAGTACAGAGACAGTAGTGTGAAGGGTGGAAAGGAGCCTCTGCCATGTAAAATATTAGTTTCAAGATATTATGGCTGATTTAAAGTGGATTTTTTTCATCTTCCCAGATGGATATCATTGGATAGAGCTCGTAAAAATAAGCAATTTTGCAATTTACAGTTTATTAAAATTTTCATCCATTCTTGAGATATTAACATTTTTCTTTTGATTACAGCTCGTTGCCTAGGAGACCGACCACTGCAGCTTTTTAGCTTTTAAGCACTTCCCTGAAGCTCGCCGGAATTAGGAAGTCACAGTGATCCTGGTCAGCTTCAAAGCAATACTTACAAGCTAAGAAAAAGAGCTTGTATGCACATGTTACATGTATTACATAGCAAAGTTGGTCGGTCTCCTAGACAACCAGCTGAGAAGAAAAGTATTAATATCTTAAAAGTGGCTGAAAATTTTAATAAATAGTAAATTACAAAAGTGCTTGTGTTTACAAGCACTATCCAATGATATCCATTTGTAAAGATGGGAAGAACCCCTTTAAATCATCAAAACTTTTCAACCAAATGTGGTCATTTTTTTTTTAATTCTGCCTGACATTTCATGAGTAATGACATAAAGTACTACACATTTAAGATAGTTAATGGGATAGACATTTTTATATATAAGGGGGTCCAAACAAAACAGTCAACGCGGCTTCAAGACATCTCTTTTTGGAAGACTCAACTCTTTAAAATTTTCGGCCCTGAGACCCAAGGATCTGGGGGTAATTAATGGATCTCAATCCTAACACTAATTTAGAATTAATATATCTCAAGAACAGAACCATCTAAGAGAAACTTGTGTTTACCCACACAGCCAAATGAGACCCAACGACCAACTACACATATATATATATATATATATATATATATATATACTCAGAGAGACAGCCAGTCACTGAAAAATAACAGGCGAGTTGTCAGAGTCCCGATCATGATATTACTAAGCAGCAAGAACACCGTCATCTGAATTCGTCAAAATAATAAAATTAAAAAAAAAGCAAAATTAAAATGAATGAATGAAAATCAAGACTTACCGGTCATGGCGTGCGGGATGACGGTGATCAGCAAGCGTTGGTTTCTCATCTTAATGCCGATATCTGGGTCTTGCATAGCAACAATCAGGCGCTCCATCTAATGATAGACGGAAGGAAGGAAATGAAAGGAGATGATGTTAAAATAGAACATTGTGATTTCTAGAGATGAAGCAATAATATTTAGAAAGGGGTTTATCCTATGTACAAGAATATAACTACTATAATACTGCTCCTATGTACAAGAATATAACTACTATAATACTGATCCTATGTACAAGAATGTAACTACTATAATACTGCCCTCTATGTACAGGAATATAACTACTATAATACTGCTCCTATGTACAAGAATGTAACTACTATAATACTGCCCCTATGTACAGGAATATAACTACTATAATACTGCTCCTATGTACAAGAATATAACTACTATAATACTGCCCCTATGTACAACAATATAACTACTATAATACTGCCCCCTATGTACAACAATATAACTACTATAATACTGCTCCCTATGTACAAGAATATAACTACTATAATACTGCCCCCTATGTACAAGAATATAACTACTATAATACTGCTCCTATGTACAAGAATATAACTACTATAATACTGCCCCCTATGTACAACAATATAACTACTATAATACTGCTCCCTATGTACAAGAATATAACTACTATAATACTGCCCCTATGTACAACAATATAACTACTATAATACTGCTCCCTATGTACAAGAATATAACTACTATAATACTGCTCCTATGTACAGGAATATAACTATTATAATACTGTTCCTATGTACAGGAATATAACTACTATAATACTGCCCCTGTGTACAAGAATATAACTACTATAATACTGCCCCTGTGTACAAGAATATAACTACTATAATACTGCCCCCTATGTACAAGAATATAACTACTATAATACTGCTCTCTATGTACAAGAGTATAACTACTATAATACTGCCCCCTATGTACAAGAATATAACTACTATAATACTGCCCCCTATGTACAAGAATATAACTACTATAATACTGCTCCTATGTACAGGAATATAACTATTATAATACTGTTCCTATGTACAGGAATATAACTACTATAATACTGCCCCTGTGTACAAGAATATAACTACTATAATACTGCCCCTGTGTACAAGAATATAACTACTATAATACTGCCCCCTATGTACAAGAATATAACTACTATAATACTGCTCTCTATGTACAAGAATATAACTACTATAATACTGCCCCCTATGTACAAGAATATAACTACTATAATACTGCCCCCTATGTACAAGAATATAACTACTATAATACTGCCCCCTATGTACAAGAATATAACTACTATAATACTGCCCTTATGTACAAGAATATATCTACTATAATACTGCCCCCTATGTACAAGAATATAACTACTATAATACTGCTCCTATGTACAGTAATATAATATGATGACAATATGATATCGACAGCGGTGCACACAATAATCTGTATTACTATGCGGGTTTATACTGTGACATTTGTATAATTACAGTCAGTTATGTCTCTGGCGGTAGAATTTCATCTGTGAGGAGATTATCTCTGTGGATTTCTGAGTATTTTCTATCCACCAAATACATTTCAGCCAAGTGGCCACTTCAGTGTCAGCTCATCCGGTCGTGCTATATCGGTACAATGTCATTCCTGCATTCAGCTCAGAAGGGAAAAATCAGAGACAATCAGTGGGATGTCATGCTATTCTCATGTATCTAAGCCTATGATGAGGGATGCTGTCTGCTGAGTTGGTGTATCTAAGCCTCTGAGGTGTGATACACCCCATCATGCACCTGGCGGCTGTGGAACATTATGAAGTGAATATTCGGATGTAATCAGATGCTTCTCCTCCCGCTCTGATTACCAGATTCTTTGCGTCTTGTCGGATGTGTTTGGTTTTCTTGCTGAGCCCAGATGGCGGAGTCTCCGCCGCTCAACAGATCTGGAATGGGCGCTACATGGAGGGGGAGAAAATCTGCGCAGCCACCGACAACCAACATGGCCACCGCTGCGGGCATCCAACTGTCCTAGACTCACAAAGAGCGCAAAGTTTGGCCACCCAAAGGAGAAGACATTTATTCTGATGGGAGAAGAGAAGCTGTGGTCTGAAGGATACAGGGTCTGATGGTTGCAGGGTCTGAAGGGTTCAGGGACTGAAGGGTGCGGGATCTGAAGAGTGCGGGATCTGAAGGGTGCGGGATCTGAAGGGTGCGGGATCTGAAGGGTGCGGGATCTGAAGGGTTCAGGGTCTGAAGGGTGCGGGATCTGAAGGGTGCGGGTTCTGAAGGGTGCGGGATCTGAAGAGTGCGAGATCTGAAGGGTGCGGGATCTGAAGAGTGCGGGATCTGAAGGGTGCGGGATCTGAAGGGTGCGGGATCTGAAGGGTTCAGGGTCTGAAGGGTGCGGGATCTGAAGGGTGCGGGATCTGAAGGGTGCGGGATCTGAAGGGTTCAGGGTCTGAAGGGTGCGGGATCTGAAGGGTGCGGGATCTGAAGGGTGCGGGTTCTGAAGCGTGCGGGATCTGAAGGGTGCGGGATCTGAAGGGTGCGGGGTCTGAAGGGTGCGGAGTTTAAAGGATATAGGGTACAAAGGGTGCGGAATCTGAAGGGTTCAGGGTCTGAAGGGTGCGGGGTCTGAAGGGTTCAGGGTCTGAAGGGTACGGGATCTGAAGCGTGCGGGGTCTGAAGGGTGCGGAGTCTAAAGGATATAGGGTACAAAGGGTACGGGGTCTAAAGGGTTCAGGATTTGAAGGGTCCTGGGTCTTTTGGGTGTAGGGTATGAAGGGTGCAGGGTCTGAAGGGTGGGGGGTCTGAAGGGTTCAGGGTTCAAAGACTGCAGGGTCTGAAGGGCACGAGGTCTGATGGGTGCAGGATCTAAAGGGTGTGGGATCTAAAGGGTGCGGGGTCTGAAGGGTGCGGGATCTAAAGGGTGCGAGGTCTGAAGGGTGCGGGATCTGAAGGGTACGGGATCTGAAGGGTTGCAGGGTCTGATGGTTGCGGGGTCTGAAGGGTGCAAGGTCTGAAGGGTTCAGGGTCTGAATGGTGCGGAATCTGAAGGGTGCAAGGTCTGAAGGGTGCTGGGTCTGAAGGGTGCGGGGTCTGAAGGGTGCAAGGTCTGAAAGGTGCGGGGTCTGAAAGGTGCAAGGTCTGAAGGGTTCAGGGTCTGAAGGGTGCGGGATCTGAAGGGTGCAAGGTCTGAAGGGTGCGGGATCTGAAGGGTTCAGGGTCTGAAGGGTGCGGGATCTGAAGGGTGCGAGATCTGTAGGGTGAAAGGTCTGAAGCGTGCAAGGTCTGAAGGGTGCGGGGTCTGAAGGGTGCGAGGTCTGATGGTTGCGGGGTCTGAAGGGTGCAGGGTCTAAAGGATTCAGGGTTCAGGGGTCTGAAGGGTGCAAGGTCTGAAGGGTGCAGGATCTAAAGGGTGCAAGGTCTGAAGGGTGCAGGATCTGAAGGGTGTGAGATCTGAAGTGTGCAGGATCTAAAGGGTGCGAGGTCTGAAAGGTGCGGGATCTAAAAGGTGCGGGGTCTGAAGGGTGCGGGGTCTGAAGGGTGTGGGGTCTGAAGGGTGCGAGGTCTGAAGGGTGCAGGATCTGAAGGGTGCGAGATCTGAAGTGTGCGGGATCTAAAGGGTGCAAGGTCTGAAGGGTGTGGGATCTAAAGGGTGCGGGGTCTGAAGGGTGCGGGGTCTGAAGGGTGCGGGGTCTGAAGGGTGCAAGGTCTGAAGGGTGCGGGATCTGAAGGGTACAGGATCTGAAGGGTTGCGGGGTCTGATGGTTGCGGGGTCTGAAGGGTGCAAGGTCTGAAGGGTTCAGGGTCTGAAGGGTGCGGAATCTGAAGGGTGCAAGGTCTGAAGGGCGCGGGGTCTGAAGAGTGCGGGGTCTGAAGGGTGCAAGGTCTGAAAGGTGCGGGGTCTGAAGGGTGCAAGGTCTGAAGGGTTCAGGGTCTGAAGGGTGCGGGATCTGAAGGGTGCAAGGTCTGAAGGGTGCGGGATCTGAAGGGTGCAAGGTCTGAAGGGTTCAGGGTCTGAAGGGTGCGGGATCTGAAGGGTGCGAGATCTGAAGGGTGCAAGGTCTGAAGGGTGCAAGGTCTGAAGGGTGCAGGGTCTGAAGGGTGCAGGGTCTGAAGGGTGCGGGGTCTGATGGTCGCGGGGTCTGAAGGGTGCAGGGTCTAAAGGATTCAGGGTTCAGGGGGTCTGAAGGGTGCAAGGTCTGAAGGGTGCAGGATCTAAAGGGTGCAAGGTCTGAAGGGTGCAGGATCTGAAGGGTGCGAGATCTGAAGTGTGCGGGATCTAAAGGGTGCGAGGTCTGAAAGGTGCGGGATCTAAAGGGTGCGGGGTCTGAAGGGTGCGGGGTCTGAAGGGTGCGGGATCTAAAGGGTGCGAGGTCTGAAGGGTGCAGGATCTGAAGGGTGCGTGATCTGAAGTGTGCGGGATCTAAAGGGTGCGAGGTCTGAAGGGTGAGGGATCTAAAGGGTGCGGGGTCTGAAGGGAGCGGGGTCTGAAGGGTGCAAGGTCTGAAGGGTGCAAGGTCTGAAGGGTGCGGGATCTAAAGGGTGCGAGGTCTGAAGGGTGCGGGATCTAAAGGGTACGGGGTCTGAAAGGTGCAGGGTCTGAAGGGTGCAAGGTCTGAAGGGTGCGGGGTCTGAAGGGTGCAAGGTCTGAAGGGTTCAGGGTCTGAAGGGTGCGGGATCTGAAGGGTGCGGGATCTGAAGGGTGCAAGGTCTGAAGGGTGCGGGATCTGAAGGGTGCGGGATCTGAAGGGTGCAAGGTCTGAAGGGTTCAGGGTCTGAAGGGTGCGGGATCTGAAGGGTGTGGGATCGGAACGGTGTGGGGTCTGAAGGGTGCAAAGTCTGAAGGGTGCGGGGTCTGAAGGGTGCGGGATCTGAAGGGTGCAGGGTCTAAAGTATTCAGGGTTCAGGGGTCTTAAGGGTGCGAGGTCTGAAGGGTGCAGGATCTAAAGGGTGTGAGGTCTGAAGGGTGCGGGATCTAAAGTGTGCAGGGTCTGAAGGGTGCGGGATCTAAAGGATGCGAGGTCTGAAGGGTGCAGAATCTAAAGGGTGCGAGATCTGAAGGGTGCGGGATCTAAAGGGTGCGGGCTCTGAAGGGTGCGGGATCTAAAGGGTGTGAGGTCTGAACGGTGCAGGATCTAAAGGGTGCGAAGTCTGAAGGGTGCGGGATCTGAAGGGTGCAAGGTCTGAAGGGTGCGGGGTCTGATAGTTGTGGGGTCTGAAGGGTGAAGGGTCTGAAGGGTTCAAGGTCTAATGGTTGCAGGGTCTTAAGGGTGTGGGATCTGAAGAGTTCAGGGTCTGAAGGGTTCAGAGTCTGAAGGGTTCGGGGTCTGAAGGGTGCGGGGTCTGAAGGGTGCGGGGTATAATGGGTGCGAGGTCTGAAAGGTGCGGGATCTTGTCTAATGGTTGCGGGGTCTGAAGGGTGCAGGGTCTAAAGGATTCAGGGTTCAGGGGTCTGAAGGGTGCGAGGTCTGATGGTTGCGGTGTCTGAAAGGTGCAGGGTCTGAAGGGTTCGGGGTCTGATGGTTGCGGTGTCTGAAAGGTGGGGGTCTGAAGGGTGCAGGATTTGAAGTGTGTGGGATCTAAAGGGTTCAAGTTCTAAAGGGTGCGGGGTCTGATGGGTGCGGGGTCTGAAGGGAGCGGGGTCTGGAGGATGTGAAGTCTGATTGGTGTAGGGTCTGAAGGATGCGGAGTCTAAAGGATATAGGGTACAAAGGGTACGGGATCTAAAGTGTTCAGGATTTGAAGGGTCCTAGGTCTTTTGGGTATAAGGTTTGAAGGGTGTGAGTCTGAAGAGAGCAGGGTCTGAAGGGTGCAGGGTCTAAAGGATTCAGGGTTCAAAGACTGCAGGGTCTGAAGGGTGCAAGGTCTGAAGGGTGTGGGATCTAAAGGGTGCGGGGGTCTGAAGGATGCGGGATCTAAAGGGTGCGGGTCTGAAGGGTGTGGGATCTAAAGGGCTCAGGGTCTGAAGGGTGTGGGATCTAAAGCGTGCGGGTCTGAAGGGTGCGGGTCTGATGGTTGCAGGGTATGAACGGTGTGGGGTCTGAAGGGTGCGGGGTCTGATGGTTGTGGGGTATGAAGGGTGCGGGGTCTGAAGGGTTCATGGTCTAATGGTTGCGGGGGACAGGCGGTCACCAGATACTGATGATGGAGGTGACGGGCGGTCAGCAGATACTGATGATGGAGGTGACGGGCGGTCACCAAATGCTGATGATGGAGGTGACGGGCGGTCACCAGATACTGATGATGGAAGAGACGGGCGGTCACCAGATACTGATGATGGAAGAGACGGGCGGTCACCAGATACTGATGATGGAGGTGACGGGCGGTCACCAGATACTGATGATGGAAGAGATGGGCGGTCACCAGATATTGATGATGGAAGAGACGGGCGGTCACCAGATACTGATGATGGAGGTGACGGGCGGTCAGCAGATACTGATGAAGGAGGTAACGGGCAGTCAGCAGATACTGATGATGGAGGAGACGGGCGGTCACCACATACTGATGATGGAGGCGACGGGCGGTCACCAGGTACTGATGATGGAGGCGACGGGCGGTCACCAGATACTGATGAAGGAGATGACGGGCAGTCAGCAGATACTGATGATGAAGGTGACGGGCGGTCAGCAGATACTGATGATGGAAGAGACGGGCGGTCACGAGATACTGATGATGGAAGAGACGGGCGGTCACCAGATGCTGATGATGGAGGTGACGGGCGGTCAGCAGATACTGATGACGGAGTGTACGGGCGGTCACCAGATACCGATGATGGAGGTGACGGGCGGTCACCAGATACTGATGATGGAGGCGACGGGGCGGTCACCAGGTACTGATGATGGAGGAGACGGGCGGTCACCAGATACTGATGATGGAAGAGACGGGCGGTCACCAGATACTGATGTTTGAGTGTACGGGCGGTCACCAGATACTGATGATGGAGGTGACGGGCGGTCACCAGGTACTGATGATGGAAGAGACGGGCGGTCACCAGATACTGATGATGGAGGTGACGGGCGGTCAGCAGATACTGATGATGGAGGTGACGGGCGGTCACCAGATACTGATGATGGAAGAGACGGGCGGTCACCAGATACTGATGATGGAGGTGACGGGCGGTCAGCAGATACTGATGATGGAGGTGACGGGCGGTCACCAGATACTGATGATGGAGGTGACGAGCGGTCACCAGATACTGATGATGGAGGTGAGTGGCGGTCACCAGATACTGATGATGGAGGAGACGGGCGGTCACCAGATACTGATGATGGAAGAGACGGGCGGTCACCAGATACTGATGATGGAGGTGACGGGCGGTCACCAGATACTGATGATGGAAGAGACGGGCGGTCACCAGATACTGATGATGGAGGTGACGGGCAGTCAGCAGATACTGATGATGGAAGAGACGGGCGGTCACCAGATACTGATGATGGAAGAGACGGGCGGTCACCAGATACTGATGATGGAGGTGACGGGCAGTCAGCAGATACTGATGATGGAAGAGACGGGCGGTCAGCAGATACTGATGATGGAGTGTACGGGCGGTCACCAGATACTGATGATGGAGGTGACGGGCGGTCACCAGATACTGATGATGGAGGCGACGGGGCGGTCACCAGGTACTGATGATGGAGGAGACGGGCGGTCACCAGATACTGATGATGGAAGAGACGGGCTTTCACCAGATACTGATGATGGAGTGTACGGGCGGTCACCAGATACTGATGACGGAGGTGACGGGCGGTCACCAGGTACTGATGATGGAAGAGACGGGCGGTCACCAGATACTGATGATGGAGGTGACGGGCGGTCACCAGATACTGATGATGGAGGTGACGGGCGGTCACCAGATACTGATGATGGAGGTGACGGACGGTCACCAGATACTGATGATGGAGGTGACGGGCGGTCACCAGATACTGATGATGGAGGTGACGGGCGGTCACCAGATTCTTGTGGGATTTACATTTCTTCTTCGTTCACTTTGTATTTTGTTATTGCATAAAAATAAACTATTAACCCTTCTACTTCTGGAAGCTTCTCACTCGGCAGCATTTTCCCCACAGCTGCCTAAGTCTTTTGCACAGTGCTGTGCGGTCACCAGATACTGATGATGGAAGAGACGGGCTTTCACCAGATACTGATGATGGAGTGTACGGGCGGTCACCAGTTACTGATGATGGAGGTGACGGGCGGTCACCAGGTACTGATGATGGAAGAGACGGGCGGTCACCAGATACTGATGATGGAGGTGACGGGCGGTCAGCAGATACTGATGGAGGTGACGGGCGGTCACCAGATACTGATGATGGAAGAGATGGGCGGTCACCAGATACTGATGATGGAGGTGACGGGCGGTCAGCAGATACTGATGATGGAGGTGACGGGCGGTCACCAGATACTGATGATGGAGGTGACGGGCGGTCACCAGATACTGATGATGGAGGTGACGGGTGGTCAGCAGATACTGATGATGGAGGTGACGAGCTGTCACCAGATACTGATGATGGAGGTGAGTGGCGGTCACCAGATACTGATGATGGAGGAGACAGGCGGTCACCAGATACTGATGATGGAAGAGACGGGCGGTCACCAGATACTGATGATGGAGGTGACTGGCGGTCACCAGATACTGATGATGGAAGAGACGGGCGGTCACCAGATACTGATGATGGAGGTGACGGGCAGTCACCAGATACTGATGATGGAGGTGACGGGCGGTCACCAGATACTGATGATGGAGGAGACGGGCGGTCACCAGATACTGATGATGGAAGAGACGGGCGGTCACCAGATACTGATGATGGAGGAGACGGGCGGTCACCAGATACTGATGATGGAAGAGACGGGCGGTCACCAGATACTGATGATGGAGGAGACGGGCGGTCACCAGATACTGATGATGGAGGAGACGGGCGGTCACCAGATACTGATGATGGAAGAGACGGGCGGTCTCCAGATACTGATGATGGAGGAGACGGGCGGTCACCAGATACTGATGATGGAGGAGACGGGCGGTCTCCAGATACTGATGATGGAGGAGACGGGTGGTCACCAGATACTGATGATGGAGGAGACGGGCGGTCTCCATATACTGATGATGGAGGAGACGGGCGGTCACCAGATACTGATGATGGAGGTGATGGGCAGTCACCAGATACTGATGATGGAAGAGACGGGCGGTCACCAGATACTGATGATGGAGGTGACGGGCGGTCACCAGATACTGATGATGGAAGAGACGGGCGGTCACCAGATACTGATGATGGAGGTGACGGGCGGTCACCAGATACTGATGATGGAAGAGACGGGCGGTCACCAGATACTGATGATGGAGGTGACGGGCGGTCACCAGATACTGATGATGGAGGTGACGGGCGGTCACCAGATACTGATGATGGAAGAGACGGGCGGTCACCAGATACTGATGATGGAGGTGACGGGCGGTCACCAGATACTGATGATGGAGGTGACGGGCGGTCACCAGATACTGATGATGGAAGAGACGGGCGGTCACCAGATACTGATGATGGAGGTGACGGGCGGTCACCAGATACTGATGATGGAGGTGACGGGTGGTCACCAGATACTCATGATGGAGGTGACAGGCGGTCACCAGATACTGATGATGGAAGAGACGGGCGGTCACCAGATACTGATGATGGAGGTGACGGGCGGTCACCAGATACTGATGATGGAGGTGACGGGCGGTCACCAGATACTGATGATGGAGGTGACGGGCGGTCACCAGATACTGATGATGGAAGAGACGGGCGGTCACCAGATACTGATGATGGAGGTGACGGGCGGTCACCAGATACTGATGATGGAGGTGACGGGCGGTCACCAGATACTGATGATGGAAGAGACGGGCGGTCACCAGATACTGATGATGGAGGTGACGGGCGGTCACCAGATTCTTGTGGGATTTACATTTCTTCTTCGTTCACTTTGTATTTTGTTATTGCATAAAAATAAACTATTAACCCTTCTACTTCTGGAAGCTTCTCACTCGGCAGCATTTTCCCCACAGCTGCCTAAGTCTTTTGCACAGTGCTGTGTGGTGGCGCTATGTCACGTATTAGTGACTGAGGATATAACCAGGACGCGGACGACCCCAGAACCTGAGATTTTACTTTAGGGACATCGCAGCCTCTGTGAGAAAGTATTCACCGCACTACAACTGCCTGTCCCTCGTATACAGTAACCAGCACTTATATTACTGATGAGGACAAGGACCAATGGCAATCAATAGGGAGATGGCGGAGATGGTACGGGAAATGTTGAGGGTTATAGTAGGGGAGATGGAGGTGGTTGTAAGGATAGGGTAAGAGATGGTGAATATGATGGTTGAATTGATGACGGATGGTGGAATTTATGGTGGGATGTTAGGGGTGATAGTTATTATGGGGGTGGTGATGTTAGGAGTGATTACGGGGGTGATGTTGGGAGTGATGAGTAGACGGGGTAATGGTGGCAGTGATAATACGGGTGATAATGGGGGTGATGGTGATCACCTTGGTGGCTGTGATGGTGGTAATGATCCAGGGGATGATGGGAATGATGGGAGTGATGGCCGCTCTGCTACATCCCGGCAGCGCAGATCCCATTTCTTCTATATATAACTCGCTTTATCTGGGAATTTGCTCCGTGTCCTGATGTAACTGCAGCCGAGCGCTCACTATCCTGCGGGGAGAGCGGCCTCCGCGAGAGCAAGAACCAGGGGCACGCGCAATGTAGCAGAGCCGACACTGTCATATCACACGCTCATCTCTGCATTTACATAGGACTGCACTTCAGATCATGAAAACACGAGGTTTACACTGGACTGCAGCTAATCCATCACAAATAACCTACTTATAATGTGTTATCTGAGATATTTACATAGGACTGCATGTTGTCATACTACCTTGTCATATCATGAAGCGTTATCTATACACAGGACTGCTGCATTATCTTGTTATCTGAGGCTTTACATAGGACTGCAAATAAACCTACAGTATTACATTATGTGTTATCGGTGGTTTTACACAGGACTGCAGGTAACGTTACAGATGATTTTACCACATTATCTCAACTATTATATAGGGCTGAGAGTAAACCTACTGTCGTGTACATGTGATCTGTGGTTTTACATGGGACTGCACATAAACAATTTGTCGTTCATTATTATGCAATATCTATGCTTTTACATAGGACTGCATGGGATGATTCATGTGATTTAATCGCATTATTACCGGCTTTACCTCATGTGTATGATCTGTGACTTTACGTAGGACTGCAAGTAAACCTAATTATTAAGTTTTAATGCATTGTCTGTACTTTTACATAGGACTGCGGGTAATGTTACAGATTATTGTATTGTGTTATCTCAGGATTTACATAGGACTGCAAGTAAACCTACTACCTTATCTTATGTATATAATCCATTGTTTTACATAGGACTGCAAGTAAACCTACTGTATTACATTATAACCATTAGCTGTGGTTTTTTCTTAGGACTGCAGGTAACGCTACAGATGATGTTATCACATTCACTCAAGCATTACATTGGGCTGACAGTAAACCTACTGTCTCATCGTGTACATGTGATTGTGGCTTTACATGGGACTGCAAGTAAACTATTTATAGTACATTATTATGCAATATATGTGCTTTTACGTAGGACTGCAGGGAATGATTCAGGTGATTTAATCTCATTATTACATGCTTTACCTCATGTGTACGATCTGTGGATTTACATAGGATTGCAAGTAAACCTACTGTATTAAGTTTGAATGCATTGTCTGTACTCTTACATAGGACTGCAGGTACTGTTACATATTATTTTATCATGTTATCTCATAATTTACATAGGACTGCAAGAAAACTTACTGCTGTATCTTATGTGTCTGATCTGTGGCTTTACATAGGACTGCAAGTAACCCTGCTGTGTTAAGTCATAATGCATTATCAGTAGTTTTACATAGGACTGCAGGTAATGACACAGATTATTTTATCACATTATCTGAGATTTTACATAGGGCTGCAAGTAAAACTACTGCCTTATCTTATGTGTGTGATGTATGGCTTTACATAGGGCTGCAAGTAAACTTACGGTATGACGTTGTAATGCATTGTATGTGGTTTTACATAGGACTGCGGGAAACGTTACAGATTATTTTATTACACTATCTCAAGCATTTCATAAGACTGTTGTATCTTGTCAGTATGATCCAAGGCTTTACATGGGACTGCGAGTAAACATCCCGTGGTAGGTTATAATGCAGTATCTTTGGATTTACATAGGACTGCAGGTAATGAGAATATGATTTTTGTGATATGTTTTTATCACACTTATCGCTGCCTTTACCTTATGTGTATGATCTGTGCTTTACATAGGACTGCAAATAAACCCGCTCTATTAAGTTATAATGCACTATCTGTAGTTCTACATAGGACTGCCGGTAGCGTTAAAGAGACTATTTTATCACATAATCTCAGGCTTTACATAGGACTGTAAATAAAACTACTGCTTAATCTATTGCGTATGATAGGTGAGTTTACATAGGACTGCTAGTAAACCTCCTTTATTAAATGATACAGTATTATCTGTGAATTTACATGGGACTGCAGGTAATAGAGGAGTATTATTATTATTATTATTATATCCCAATACGCAAGTGAGTCCCCCAAAATGCAAAATGACACAGTCAGCTCTGCTACACCTATCGTCTGCCCTCACACACGCGGACGGTATAGAAGAGTCGTAAATGAGGGTTCGCTACGTCCCCCGGCGGCGACATCTGGAGCAATATCGCCCCTCGCTCCCTCCACATCTGTCAGATCTCCTCTGCTGGAATGCAAGGAGTTAAACATGCCTGTATGATGGCAGCGGGGGGCCGCCGCGGGGGTCTTACCTTGGTCAGACATGACATCTGGACTTTGTAGTTCTTCCCGTGCTGCAGGTTATTGATGGTCATGATGATGAGGAGGAGAGGAGCAGATCTGTGTGTGTCACCTATGAGCACAGGCAGCTGTGTGAGCAGGAGATGGGGACCCCGGGCTCGTCTGATGTCTGCTGCCACCTGCTGGATGATATCAGGAAGTGCAGGGGATGGATAATACATGAGCAGAGGTACAGATGAAGCAGAGCTGAGATTGTTACAAATCCCTTACCTGTTACATAGGCAGATTCTTTCTCTGCAAAAAAAAAAAACAGCGCCACCCCTGTCTACAGGTTGTATCTGGTACTGCAGATCAGCCCTTATGAAGTGAATGGGGCTGAGCTGCAGTACCAGACACTAACTGTACACAGGGATGGCACTGTTTGGTTTATTTTTGCAAGAAGAAAATCAGTTTTTTTCTAATCCTGGAGGTTTTCTCAGTGAAATCCTCCCCTTTAATAGGAACTGATAAGTGAGGGTCCGGCTCTGGGAAAACAATCAACATCAGTTGGTCATGTTCATGCGTTGTGGTATTATAATATGTCCATATATTACCTGGGTGGGGGCCACAAGGGTCTACAATTCTACCACCTGCATATAACACCATCAAATAGGATAGTACCTGTCTGCAATGAAGAAAGGAAAGACACCTGGTGGTCACTGGTGGTATTGCACAGCTTAATTTTTTATTTTATTTATTTCCTTCCATCTTTTCCCATTATTTTCATTTTATATCATGTGGAAGTTTCACAATTTCACTTCTTTTTTGACTTGAGAAGAAAACACATTCTTCTGAGAAGCTTCTCCGGGGGACACGTCTGTTTATTGTATTAGGTTTTCTGGATAAATCTTTGTATATTATCGTGTTCTGGATAAAATATTTCCTGTTATGAAAGATAGCACAAATATAGGAGAGACACTAGGGTGGGATATTCTGCCATCTAGTGGTCACCCTTTAAACTGACCCAAGTGGCACAAACTCTGCATAGCATAACATGCCAAGGACTGGTTCCCTTATACTACCAGACTAAGTGGTGCCCATGTAATAATACCCGCCATATCACCCTGCACTGACAGCTGTCTGCTCACGGGTGTCTCTGCTGCAGAAAATTATGGCTTGGCTACTTTAACAAGTCAGACATTGCCTTAAAAAAAAAGCATTTCACTCCACTAGGTGGCAGCAGAGAGCCTTTCTTCTGCCTGTAGGAGAGCTATTGCCTTAACATGCAGCTCTCTCCACTAGGTGGCAGAAGAGAGACAACTTTCTTCTGCCTGTAGGAGAGCTATTGCCTTAAAAAAAAAGCATCTCTCTCCACTAGGTGGCAGAAGAGAGACAGCTTTCTTCTGCCTGTAGGAGAGCTATTGCCTTAAAAAAAGCATCTCTCTCCACTAGGTGGCAGAAGAGAGACAGCTTTCCTCTGCCTGTAGGAGAGCTATTGCCTTAAAAAAAAAGCATCTCTCTCCACTAGGTGGCAGAAGAGAGCCAGCTTTCTTCTGCCTGTAGGAGAGCTATTGCCTTAAAAAAAAAAGCATCTCTCTCCACTAGGTGGCAGAAGAGAGACAGCTTTCTTCTGCCTGTAGGAGAGCTATTGCCTTAAAAAAAGCATCTCTCTCCACTAGGTGGCAGAAGAGAGACAGCTTTCCTCTGCCTGTAGGAGAGCTATTGCCTTAAAAAAAAGCATCTCTCTCCACTAGGTGGCAGAAGAGAGCCAGCTTTCTTCTGCCTGTAGGAGAGCTATTGCCTTAAAAAAAAGCATCTCTCTCCACTAGGTGGCAGAAGAGAGCCAGCTTTCTTCTGTCTGTAGGAGAGCTATTGCCTTAAAATGCAGCTCTCTCCACTAGGTGGCAGCAGAGAACCAGCTTTCTTCTGCCTGTAGGAGAGCTATTGCCTTAAAAAAAAAAAGCATCTCTCTCCACTAGGTGGCAGAAGAGAGCCAGCTTTCTTCAGCCTGTAGGAGAGCTATTGCCTTAAAAAAAAAGCATCTCTCTCCACTAGGTGGCAGAAGAGAGACAGCTTTCTTCTGCCTGTAGGAGAGCTATTGCCTTACAATGCAGCTCTCTCCACTAGGTGGCAGCAGAGAACCAGCTTTCGTCTGCCTGTAGGTGAGCTATTGCCCCCCACAGGCTCCCCAGGGACCCAGCCATGCAGAGATCTGCAGGAATCTATTCCCATGAATTGGGTCATCTGCAGTTTTCTGCACGGAGGGTGGCCAGGGAAAAGATTGAGAGTCCCCCTTCTTTCTCGGGATAGCTCAGGGTCCCAGACGTCAGACGACCACAAACCATAAAGTGGTAATGATGATTCAGAAATAAATGCAGATACGACTAAGCTGCCACATTACAGGTTAAGAAGTGTTGTCATAGGGACAGAGGAGTTACATGTTTACAGTCCAATCATGAATACAGTTAAACAAAAGTTTTGACATCTTTAGTAAAAGGGGATTTTGTATAATGCTAATTTCCACCTTCGAGCACTATTTTTGTATGTAAATAGTCCATAATTCTGTCATATGGCGACAAATCCTCTTCATGGACAAATAATAAAATGCTACAATTATGAATACCTGCTGCTGCCAATAGGGGGCGCTGACTGCATACAGATTTAGTGTAATCGGTATTCAGTGCGCTCTTGAGCTCCCTCTAGTGGTGACTGCAGGAAGTCATGATCTTATTTAATGTCTATACAGGGGATCTGGAGCAGAATCCATTATAAGGAAATGATGAAATTGATAAGTACAGGATATTGGACCAGAAACATTTTTTCTGCAGGATGATCTGGTCTCTGTATATGATACACTCATCTGACGGTTCGTCTCTTACTTTGGTGCCTCCTACGCAGAAAGACGTCCCCATTAATCTTGGAAACCAAGAGGTTAAATTATACTGAAAGATGAGACAAATTAGATGTGTTTGCTTCAAGAAAAGCGGAGAGATGACCTAATTACATTCTCTAAATATAGTCATGGTCAGTACGGTGATTAGCCTGACAAACATCCTCATCCATCCCGCACACCGCAGGTAACGAGAGGTCAGGGCTGGCCGAACAGCAAAACTTCTTCATGACCTACCTCGCATCACTTAGATATAGGGTAAATGAATGTAAGCATTACCATCGGACTAATGTTTCTGTCACCCGGTCACCCAAAATGTCCTCCTTCTTGCAGCCCTTCTGGACAGTTCGTCACAGTAAGCAGCCTCCTCCGTCCTTTTCTCATCCCCGTCACTCTGCAGACATATGAATCGTGTTTTTCTCTCCTATAGTGAGGGAATCATCATCTGCTGTCAGTGAAAATTATTTATTTGCACATCAGGAATGTGACAGACAAACCAGAACAAAATATTATAGTGACGTAGACAAGAGAGGAAGTAGCTAGCTTCTCCTCTAATGTTAGATGAGCAATGAAGGAAGTAGCTAACTTCCCCTCGATTTTGAGAGCAGTAATGGAGGCAGTACACAGTTTCTCCTTTAAAGTCAGATCAATGAGGAACCAAGTAGCTAGCTTGTCTAGGCAATGGTCAGTGAGGATGCAAGTAGCTAGCTTCTTGTCTAATGTCAGAACAGTGAGGGTGGAAGTAGCTAGCTTCTCTATAAATGTCAGATCAGTGTCAGAGGAGGTAGCTAGCTTCTCTGCTAATCAATCAGTGTGAATGCAGGTAACTAGCCTCTGCTCTAAAGTCAGATAAGTGAGAGAAGTAGCTAGCTTCTCTGCAAATTAAAGATCAGTGAGGAAGAAAGTAGTTTACGTATATTCTAATAAATGTGTGACCGAGGAAATAGCTAGCTTCTTCTCTAATGTCAGATCAGAGGGTGAGGACGTAGCTAGCTTGTCTTCTAATAGATCAGTGAGGGTACAAGAATCTAGCATCTGCTCTAATGTTAGATCAGTGAGGAAGTAGCTAACTTCTCTAAAATCATATCAGTGAGGGAGAAAGTAGCTCGTATCTTTTCTAACAGAGATCAGTTAGGATGCAAGTAGCTAGCTTCTCGTCTAATGTCAGATCAATGAGGGTGGAAGTAGCTAGCTTCTCTGTAAATGTCAGATCGGTGAGGGAGGAAGTAGCAAGCTTGTCTACTAATAGATCAGTGAGGATGCAAGTAGTTCGCTTCTCGTCTAATGTCAGATTAGTTAGGGTGGAAGTAACTAGATTCTACGCAAATAAAAGATCAGTGAGGAAGGAAGTAGTTTGCTTCTTTTCTAATAGATATGTGACAGAGGAAGTAGCTAGCTTATTCTCTAATGTAAGAGCAATCAGAAATGAAGAAGCTTCCTTGTTTTCTAATTGTTAGATCAGTGACCGAGTACATAGCTTTTCCTCAAATGGTCAAATAGCGAGATAAGAAATAGCAAGTATTTAAAATTTCAGTGCGGGAAGGAGAAAGCAGTAAATTTCTCCTCTGGACATATTTTTAAGGGATATATATCAGTAAGGGATGAAGTAGCTAACTTTCCCTCCTATGGACATATCAGTCAGTGAGGAAGAAGCTCGCTTTTCATATTATTGTTAGATCAGTAGGAAAGGAAGTAGCTGGCTTCTCATCTAATAGTTTGAACAGTGAGGGAGGGAACAGTAAGTTTCTCCTTTAATAGGGAAATCAGTGGGTGAGGAAGTAGCTAACTTCTCCTTTAAAGGACTGATCAGTGAGAAGGTATCAAATGTCTCCTCTAGTGCACAGATCGTTGAAGAAGAAAGTAGCAATGGTCAGATCAATGAGGGAGGAAGTAGCCAACATCTTTTCTAATGAGCAGATCAATAGGAGAGGAAGTAGCTAACTTTTCGTCTGATGGACATATCAGTCAGGGTGGAAAAAGCTAGCTTCTCATATAATGGTTAGGTCAATTAAGGAAAAGATAGCTAGCTTCTCATGTGATGAGCCGAACATTGAGGGAGGAAATAGCTAGCTTCTTCCCTAATGGATAGATCATTGAAGTAGGAAGTAGCTAGCTTTGCTAATCAGTAGGTCAGTGAGGGAGAAGGTATTTAGCGCTTATCTAATGGTCCAAACAGTGAGGGAGGAAGTGGCTAGCTTCTTCTATAATGGTCAGATCAGTGATGGAGAAAGATGCTAGCTTCTCATCTGCTAGCTTGATCAGTGAAGGAGTGAGCAGTAGGTTTCTCCAAGTAGCTAGCTTCTCCTCTAACATTTTAGTTGAGGTTTTACGGACGTTTTTATTGATCTCCTTTTTCCATAGATTTCACAAACATGTTGTTCTAATACACATGAAGAAATGAGAAGCTGTTCCCACAGAGTCTCTCCTGCAGGAATTTATGGGACCCAGGAATAAAACCCCAAGAATTTATTACATTTTTTTTACTTTTAAATCTTGACTTTTTGGGCTGTGTCTTCCTGAATAATGACACATGGTCGTTTGGTCGGTTGTGGAACTATTTCAGATTTTACATTGGGACCTTTGAGTTAAGCAGATTTCTAGAGCTCTGTTGCATGAACAGAATACTAGACTTACAGTGAAGACTGACACACGGCAATAGTTGAACAGAAGAGGGGTAAGCTTTACGTATTAATGCATATCCATAGGTCACTCAGGGCTGTTGGAAAGCTGGGTGACAGCCACTACAGTAGTTGTAATGGCTGCCGGCTGTGGATACAATGAATAGAAGATTAATCTGAGAAAGACGGCATCTCAGTGACATCTGATGTGTTGGAAAATCTAGAATGAAATGATTAAAATGAGGGGCAGCGAGATTAGAGGGTCTCCGGGTCACTGCCGATCCATCCAGCCAGTGGGGACCTGACACTGTCAGGGGATATCAGTGGGACTGACCCTCTTCTTAACGCCATCGTGCATATAATTACCATACAGAAGCGACTAATTGTATATTACAGCCTCGACCAATTATGAGATGATTACAGCCCGGGATTAAGCGCTTTATCATAGGAAGGGGGTTGTCTTAAAGGGGAACTACCAGAAAATCTCCAGTCTGTTTTAAAATATTATTGTTTAAATCCTTGTGTCTATGTCCCTATGATAGCACTTCCTGTCACTACGCTCTGACACTCTCAAAAGACATTAATAGTCAAGATCAGAGGCTGCTAAAGCTTCTAAATCTATGTCCCTATGATAGCACTTCCTGTCACTACGCTCTGACAAGCTCAAAAGACACTAAAAGTGATAATCAGAGGTTGCAAACAGCTTCTAAATCTATGTCCCTATGATAGCTCTTCCTGTCACTACGCTCTGACATTCTCAAAAGACACTAATCAGTGGTTGCAAACAGCTTCTAAATCTATGTCCCTAAGATAATTCTTCCTGTCACTACACTATGACACTCTCAAGACACTAAAAGTGAAAATCAGAGGTTGCTAAAGCTTCTAAATCTATGTCCCTATGATAACACTTCCTGTCACTATGCTCTGACAAGCTCAAAAGACACTAAAAGTGATAATTAGAGGTTGCAAACAGCTTCTAAATCTATCTTCCTATGATAGTTCTTCCTGTCACTATACTATGACACTCTCAAAAGACACTAAAAGTGATAATCAGAGGTTGAAAACAGCCTCTAAATCTATGTCCCTATGATAGTTCTTCCTGTCACTACACTCTGACACTCTCAAGACACTAAAAGTGAAAATCAGAGGCTGCTATAGCTGTTAAATCTATGTCCCTATGATAGCTCATCCTGTCACTATGTTCAAACACTCTCAAAATACATTAATAGTCAAAATCAGAGATTGCTAAAGCTTCTAAATCTATGTCCCTATGATAGCTTTTCCTGTCACTATGTTCTGACACGCTCAAAAGACACTAAAAGTGAAAATCAGAGGCTGCTATAGCTTCTAAATCTTATGTCCCTATGATAACACTTCCTGTGACGATGTTCTGACATGCTCAAAAGACACTAAAAGTGAAAATCAGAGGCTGCTATAGCTTCTAAATCTATGTTCCTATGATAGCTCTTCCTGTCACTATGCTCTGACACGCTCAAAAGAAATTAATAGTCAAAATCAGAGGTGAGGCATTATCAGTGGATAAACTTGTAAGTCCATGTCAGAAAAGCTTTACTACCCATGTGCCTATGACAACACTTCCTGCCCTGTGTTATCATAGGGATAACCAGCCGCATTACTGAAGAACTATAAGAAGTTAAAACTCCAGGACTAGTATGAGGATTCCTTTGCTACCTATAGCCCTATGACAACACTTATTATACCCGTGTTCTGGCAGCACAGAAAGGACATTCGGCTTCATAGCTGAAGAGTTATCATAGATTGAAGGTGCAGGTCTGCTGTGAACAAACTGTCTATACCTGTGTCCCTATGACAACACTTCCAGTACCACAGGTGGTCCGAATAGGTTTCCAAAATGTCCAGAATTTTAGTTTTCGAACAGAAATGCCAAAAAGTAATGTCCTGGGCCAGCTGTGATGTGAGGGCCACATCTGTGACTCCACTCCAGAAGTGTCAGCTTTCTTATATGGTTCATTTTAACACCTTATGGCGACTTAAACCACAGCTGAGGGGTTGTTACAGTGTATCAGGATAGGAATCCTGTGAGCAATTCTCTGGTATAGTCACTATCTGCTTGTTGTCAGTGAATGGAAATATTATTTTTCATATCCAGAGGCTGAACACCTGCCCTGACCTAATACTTCTCACAGCTGAGGGTTTGTCATAACTTAATCGAGTCCTGACGGGTTGCCAGACATTTTTACGGATACTCTGAATGGCTTATGAGTCTCTACATTTCTGTAGCGACTTTCTGCTCCGTTTTCTCCTCTTCCCTTCTAATGCTGTGACTGTGTCAGTCTTTACTGACAGTTTAGCATTCTATTCAAGAACTCAAGTCAGCACCATATGACCTGTACTGATTGATAACTATGGGAGTGCACCTTAAATAAACAGCAGAAACTTTCTTCATTGTACAGAGAAGAGGAACCTGAAGAGGGAATTTATTCTTATCATTATAGAGAGGATTATCACATGAATCATTTTCCTTCCAGAGTCCTGACAGTCTGTTAATTACTGATTTATAGCAATTTTGTAGTTTTATTGCATAAAAAAATACCTTTTTTCTTCTGTGTTCCTCTTGGTGATGCTGGAGACAGATACAGGATAGAATCAGTCTCCTTCCCCCTCTGGCAGCTGACAATATAATCCTTTGTTTATACTTCCATAGGAGTCTTCTCATCTGTATTGTTACACCATGTTTGTATGTCCACCATCACTGCACTTATTAGGTGGACATGCACATTGCCATACACTGTGAACACCAGGTGGCGCCATACTTTGTAAGAAAATCATGTCTTGTTAATGGTAATTTTTTTTTTATTGATATCAATGGATATGATATTTAATGGGGAGGACTATAGTCAGAGAGGATGGTCTGGGCTGGTTACAACTTTACATTGACTCCGTACACCACTGTGTGCATGCTGGAGCATAAGCTGAACATTTCCTTTGCTTTGCTTTACTGATCAATGGGAATCTATGATGTATCAAAGTGCAAATAATGAGTTCTCCACCATTTTACACTTATTTTGTTGCATTAGATGTAACATAAGAACATTTTTCCTTTTTTATTTCTTTTTTTGTTACTTTTTTTATGTGATTTTTTTGCAGAGCTGCAGGTTAATCATGGGACAGTTGGCAATTATCACAGTTTTGCATTGACTATAGAAATATTTATAGAAAAAATGTAAAAAAAAAATAAAGTAAAAAAATAACTAAAAAGATAAGTAAATAAAAGAGAGTAGAATAGAAAAAAATAAACAATATAGAGAAGTAAAAGGATAAGTAAATAGAGAATAGAAATCTAGAAAAAATAAACAACATAAAGTAAAAATTTAATAAATAAAAAGAAAAGTAAATAAAGGGAAAATAGAAAGAGAAAACAAATAGAAAAATAATTTAAAAAATAAACACAATATAAAAATTGTAAAACTTAAATAAAAAGATAAGTAAAATAATAAATTGGAAAAAAAGAGAAAATAAAGAGAAAATATAAAAAAAAAGTTAAAAGTAAAAAATAAATAAAAAGATAAGTAAATAATAAATTGAAAAACAAGAGACAATAAAGAGAAAATATAAAAAAAAAGTAAAAGTAAAAAATAAAGAAAAAGATAAAGTAAATAAAGGGAGAATTGAACAAAAGAAAATAAAGAGAAAATATAAAAACTAAACACAACATAAAAAAAATTAAAATGTAAAAATTATTAAATAAAGAAAAGGATAAGTAAATAAAGAGAAAATAGAAAAATAAAATAAAGAAAAAATAGAAAAAAAAAACACCAACCCTTTTTACAGCCCAATTACAATAAGGGCCCATGCAGATATTGGGATTTCTCGTACAAGTTCTATCTGTGATTGCGGAGACAAGTCCAATTTTGATCCAAGTGTCAGACTGCACTAGGATGACATCGATTTTCACGGACAGTCATGTAGGAGAAGATGGAGAAACATTTTTATTTTTCTCTCCACATACAAGAAAAACTGATGACACTCGGCTCAAACTCTGATCAAAATAATTGGTCCGTTTTTTTTCATATGTGACGTCTGAACGAGCCCTTAAGAGTTTCTGGAAACTTTTTGACAAGTGAAAAAAGTTTTGATCGATGGCGATCCAGGTTCTGAAACCTCACCGATCACTAAAACGAAGGCTGCCTTCACACATAACAAAGTATCGGAGGAGGCTGAGCCCCTTCGTTTTAGCAATCAGTGAGGTCTGAGCCCCCTCCAGACCCTTGACCACCACCGATCAAAACTTTTGTAACATATAAAAAAGTTTCCCAAAAGTGCTGTAACTTTACAGACCCCATATCCAGGACCCGTCACATGATTGAAAATGAAAAGAAAAAGTATTTCAAACTTTGCACACTCAGTAAGGAGGCACCTAAAGCCCAATTCACACACCCCTTTAACCCCTTCTGAGTAGGAGAATGTCAGCTTTGTTGTAGCCACTTCCTGTCAGCCCAGTTCCTGATTGTAGCCCACACCTCCCGTGAGAGAGCCCAGGCATGGCCCCTGCTCATTGGCTGCAAAGTGCACAGGGCTTGGCCACCCTCAGAACTTCAGCACTTCCACCCTGTGCAGCAGCAGCCTAAGCTCCGCCAGGAACCCAGCACTGAAACCCTACAACCACAGAGGTGGGAATGTTACATTGTTGCACTGCTTTCTTCCAGTTTTGGGGTCTGGTTAGGAGTAGGGGGCACTTGTAGGGGAGCATGGAGCTCGCTGGGGCGATATCTGTGGGGCTGAACTTTGCACGTTGACTCAGGTTGGATGATTGGGGTTGGGCTCCAGCCATGACTTATGGGATGGGACATCCAGGCAGCGGGGGCAGACGGGGAACCCGCTCCAAATGGAAATTGTGACCTAGTTCCCTCCTGTTCGGCTCAGTTACTGAATTATTAGACCCCACCATGGGGTACGAGGAGTTATGTTAATGGTGGGGGTTCATATATTTTAATTTGTTCTCAGTTCAGTTTTTTATTGGCCTCTTAGGGTCGTGCATGTGACAGCGGCGCCCTCGAGTGGTCCTGCAGATACAGGTTGGGGGTAAAAGGGTATTTTGCAATGTTCGTTAGTGCACACATGTATTAATAGGGCTGGATGCAGAGAATTGGGAAGTGGCGCCCAAAGGGCAAGCACAATTTTAGTTTGGCACATGCACTTGCCCCTCCTAAATGCCTATTGCTGGGCCTTGTAGTCCTGCCGCAGCCTGATGCGCAGGGGGGCTTTCAGTCCCGCCGCAGCCTGATGAGCAGGGGGTCTGTCAGTCCCGCCGCAGCCTGATGAGCAGGGGGTCTGTCAGTCCCGCCGCAGCCTGATGCGCAGGCGGTCTGTCAGTCCCGCCGCAGCCTGATGCGCAGGCGGTCTGTCAGTCCCGCCGCAGCCTGATGCGCAGGGGGTCTGTCAGTCCCGCCGCAGCCTGATGAGCAGGGGGTCTGTCAGTCCCGCCGCAGCCTGATGAGCAGGGGGTCTGTCAGTCCTGCCGCAGCCTGATGAGCAGGGGGTCTGTCAGTCACGCCGCAGCCTGATGAGCAGGGGGTCTGTCAGTCACGCCGCAGCCTGATGCGCAGGCGGTCTGTCAGTCCCGCCGCAGCCTGATGCGCAGGCGGTCTGTCAGTCCCGCCGCAGCCTGATGCGCAGGCGGTCTGTCAGTCCCGCCGCAGCCTGATGAGCAGGGGGTCTGTCAGTCCCACCGCAGCCTGATGAGCAGGGGGTCTGTCAGTCCCACCGCAGCCTGATGAGCAGGGGGTCTGTCAGTCCCGCCGCAGCCTGATGCGCAGGCGGTCTGTCAGTCCCGCCGCAGCCTGATACAGTCAGCAGGAGCATTATATTAAGGAGTTGCACTATAAGCAGTTGCAAGGGTTAAATCCGCTGCATGGATTGCTTCCGAGCTGCGCCATCCATACCTAAAATGTGGATTGTATCCCACTGTATATATAATCTGGGCAATCTCTGGTAGTGCAATCCCCTTATGGTTCCACGCTGGGTTTCCGTTAACCCCTGAGCTGCTTTTGGTCGTCATTTGCAGTTTCCTCCATTTTGGACGTCTCCTTACAAATTTTGCGCAGATCCAAAACTTTCCGTAAGGGGAATTTTTTTTACTTTTCTGCAACAAATGAACATTTTTGGGAGTGCGAATTTCAGGTTAGACGAGTTACCTGAGCCTCTCCTGTGCCGCCATTAACTCTTTGGGCTGCCCTGCGTTGCACAGCGAGGATCTCGGGGACGGGTTGGGACTCGCTGCTGCAGGACGGAGATTCCTGACTTGTAGGGTGAAGCGTTTGAGGAATCCTTGAAGACGTTTCTTCCAATCTCAGATTCTGCATTTTTCTAATTTCTTGCTGTGAGTGAATAGAAACAACCTTGTTTATTCCAAACACTCTTTACTTATCACAGCTGATGGTTTGCTACAATTGTATCCGGTCTTCACAATCCTCTATGAACCTGGAATCTGCGCTGATACATTGTAACAAACTATCAGGACAGGAATGAGATTGCTGCTGCGGATGTGTTTAGCTCACACGTTATTTTAGGGTCTGATTTCCTGCAGTTGTCACACGTCCTGGACCATAATAAGAATTCGAGATCTGCAGTAAAGACTGACACACAGACAAGGCTCCGAAACAGAGAGGGTGGTGCCCCCTGTAGGATGCATCATGGCTGCTGTTAGGGGTCGTCCCCATCCGGATATGTTGGAAATGGCTTCAGATGAGATGAATCGGGGGCACATAATTTCGGGACATTTTTTCTTTTGCGCTCTGTTTTTATTTAATAATGATAACTAATTCAGCAAATATTGCCAACCAGATGTGATCCGGGTAGAAGAATTCCCAAAATTCTGGCTCCAGTTCCTTTAAAATCTTTGTTTCCTCTGCAGGTTTATACCTGTGGCCTCCTGCAAAAATTATCTTCATTATTCGGGATCGATAACGTCGCTCTTACTTTCTGCAGTGTAAAAATACATAATATTACTTGGAAACTGTCAGCAAGCAGGCGAAGTGCTGTAGATTGACCTCAGGCTTGTGTGAACGGCCGCTCTGATTAATGTATCAACATCCGAGTACTGCGATCAATAGAAGAGTGTGCTGAAGATTCATGGATCCGTCAACAGCGGCTTGTTGGTTGTTTCCTGATCTACCTCTAAAGTCTTTTTCTCTCTCTCTTTTTTTTTTTTTTTTTTTTCTTTTTTTGCTCTAATATAAGCTCCCATTGTGGGGGCCGCCATTGTTTTCTAAGGTTACTAATGTCTCCTAAGTATTTACATCATTGTGGGATGCAGCACCAGGCACCCTGCCGTCCATGTCCATGTGGCCGTACAGGGTGCTGCAGCTCAGTGAAGTGGGGGGCACTGCTGTGGTGCTGGCTGGCTCCCCTATGGGGGTACTGTGGTGTGGTGAGGGGGCTGGCTCCCTTATGTGTGAGGGGGGGGCACTGGTGCGGTGAGGGGGATGGCTCGTGTGTGTGTGTGTGTGTGGCGAGGGGGCACTGTGGTGCGGTGAGGGGGATGGCTCGTGTGTGTGTGTGTGGCGAGGGGGCACTGTGGTGCGGTGAGGGGGCTGGCTCCCTTGTGTGTGTGTGTGTGTGGCGGGGGGGCACTGTGGTGCGGTGAGGGGGCTGGCTCCCGTGTGTGTGTGTGGCGGGGGGGCACTGTGGTGCGGTGAGGGGGCTGGCTCCCTTGTGTGTGTGTGTGGTGGGGGGGCACTGTGGTGCGGTGAGGGGGCTGGCTCCCTTGTGTGTGAGGGGCGGGGGGCACTGTGGTGCGGTGAGGGGGCTGGCTCCCTTGTGTGTGAGGGGCGGGGGGGCACTGTGGTGCGGTGAGGGGCGGGGGGCACTGTGGTGCGGTGAGGGGGCTGGCTCCCTTGTGTGTGAGGGGCGGGGGGGCACTGTAATGCGGTGAGGGGCGGGGGGCACTGTGGTGCGGTGAGGGGGCTGGCGTGTGTGTGTGTGGGGGGGGGGGGGGCACTGTAGTGGGGTGAGGGGGCTGGCTCCCGTGTGTGTGTGTGGGGGGGGGGGCACTGTAGTGGGGTGAGGGGGCTGGCTCCCGTGTGTGTGTGTGGGGGGGGGGGCACTGTAGTGGGGTGAGGGGGCTGGCTCCCGTGTGTGTGTGGCGGGGGGGCACTGTGGTGCGGTGAGGGGGCTGGCTCCCTTGTGTGTGAGGGGCGGGGGGGCACTGTGGTGCGGTGAGGGGGCTGGCTCCCTTGTGTGTGAGGGGCGGGGGGGCACTGTGGTGCGGTGAGGGGCGGGGGGCACTGTGATGCGGTGAGGGGGCTGGCGTGTGTGTGTGTGTGGGGGGGCACTGTAGTGGGGTGAGGGGGCTGGCTCCCGTGTGTGTGTGTGTGTGTGTGGCGGGGGGGCACTGTGGTGCGGTGAGGGGGCTGGCTCCCTTGTGTGTGAGGGGCGGGGGGCACTGTGATGCGGTGAGGGGGCTGGCGTGTGTGTGTGTGTGTGTGTGTGGGGGGGGGGCACTGTAGTGGGGTGAGGGGGCTGGCTCCCGTGTGTGTGTGTGTGTGTGTGTGTGTGGCGGGGGGGCACTGTGGTGCGGTGAGGGGGCTGGCTCCCTTGTGTGTGAGGGGCGGGGGGGCACTGTGGTGCGGTGAGGGGGCTGGCTCCCTTGTGTGTGAGGGGCGGGGGGGCACTGCGGTGCGGGGGCTGGCTTGTGTGTGTGGGGGGCACTGTAGTGCGGTGAGGCGGCTGCTCTGGGGGTACTCTGAGTCTACATGCAATTTCCTTATTTCTATGTTCCTTTGTTCCTTATTGTAGCCCCTTTAAGTATAATCTCCGGTTTCCGTGAGTTCAGATTTCTTGGCCCCAGTTGTCTTCCGATCGGTATGACTCCCATCTACATACATATATTGCGGCGCTCACAGGACGCGCGGCACATTTCCAGCGCTGAGATGCTCCAGAGACCCTGACATTGGCCGCCCCCCTTATAACTCTTTATAGGGCCTGTGGGGTACGGTGTATGTACGGGATTAGATGAAGTGTTGAATGGACATTCCTGACGTTTCTGGAAGATGGTCTGACATGTCTGTATACGCTGGAGAAGTCCGGATCTGTGAAGGTCTCCTGACCCTCCTTACAAGGAGCGATATCGGAATCCGTCTCTTCGAGCTCCCGTTGACTTATTATTTTTGTCTCCGGTCTCATGGTGACTTGTATCTGTCATTCTTCACTGACGCCCGATGCCGTGTTTTATAGGGTGGCTGAATAGTAGGAAATGTTTATATTGTAGGGTTGTGGAGAACCGGTGGTCCGGTCTATGGTGGTCCACCAGCAAATGGCAGCATGACTGTCTCTCCCAACTAGTTCTCCATTGGTCAGGAGAACTGTTCCAAATACCTGTCCTCGCGTTACGTGTGGTTTTGCTGCTCGGCCCCATTCCTTTTAAAGGGGTTGTCCCAAGTTTGGAAGTTATCCCTGCCTACTGAAGGTCCGACCACTGGACCCTCACCAATCCTGAAAATGGTGGTCAATCATGCCCACTGAAATAGAACAATACCGATGAGCAGTGGTGGTTCATCTTGTGTAGTTTTCTGTAACTCTGTGACCGAAGATGATGGTGGCACCTGCAGCCAACCTTGCTTCATGGTAACTTCTGTATCTGGGGCCACATTTTTTTTTTTCTTTTTTCTGTACGGTGGATAAAATATCCAGTTTCTTTCCTCTACCCTCAGTTTTCTTGGGTGGGGGTTGTCTTTGCCATCGTCGTGTTTCAGTTAATATGAGGAAGTATCTTGACTTGTTGAAAGGAATTCGACCAACAGAACACTCCCCGGTAACCTTTATCTCGAGGAAGAGGAACAACTTGTCATCGTGCCTATGGAATGAGTCTGTGCCATAAACCCGTGAAGAAAATGTCACCACCACGGCCTTAGTAAGCCAATGACCAATCTCTCCGAGGCTGATATGGATGCCTGTATTCCTGACCTCTCCAAACCTCCACTCTGTGTCCTCTTGAAAATTGGTATTAACTTTCAATGGTAGAGAAAGGGACTATATATTAGTAGCATCACCTATATGGAGGGAAGGTCTACAGTACACATGTGTCACGGGTGTGACAGACGCCCTGCAGTTGGTTGCAGGAGATCTCTACGTTTGGCATTACAGACACCTTCTTAGAAGCTGTCTCTGTAGGACCCAGCGGCTGCCTTCCTCTGGCTAATTAACACCCTGGCCTGGGTGTATAAATACCTGCTGTCTGCTGGAGGGAGGTGCCGGCGATACTCACATTACCCTTTGTGAAGGCTCGAAGCAAGTGCATTACTTCTTCCTCTCTGGAGCTATGAGGACGGGTGTTCATCTCTCTGAAGTCAACTAAAAGCTAAGCTATCTTCCCTTGTTTGTTCCCCCTTGTTGTCTTTAATGGTCAGTGGGGATCGACTAACGCCCCCCCCCCCCTTCCCTAGCCAGGGAAAGACAGGGTGAGGTTCCCGTGTGACGATTGGTGAAGAGCCAATATAGGGACGTTAGTGGAGACAGGGTGATAGTAGATCCGACTAGGAGGTCTACACTCTTCCCTTTCCCTAGAGTCTGGGCTCCCTTTCCCTCTTCCCTTTGTGTTGAACTAAGTCTTTCCCACACCTTGCATAACAATATGTCCCTGAGCCCTTGCTAAGTGTTGCTTACCTGTCCCAGGTCCAGGCCTTGCTTTCTTCCCTCATGGTCAGCTCCCTATGTAGCCGAGTATCCCAGCGTGCATCTCAGATGTCATCACTCGATTCCTTTTAAGCCCGGCTCAGGCAGCCATGAGTGCCCTGAGTATTCAGGAAGGTATAGCGTCTTTCTACCATGTGCTTTTGTAGGAGTTGGCCTCATCTTCCCCTCCTGACTAATTATTCTCCTTGATGCTCTTGCCTGCATGCCAGCATCTGACTACCACTTATAAACTCAGTCCATTTAATCCAGGTGCTATCTGACTCGCAACTGGTACCTTATTCCATACTAATCTCTGCAAATATTGGTGCTTCAACTATCTGCTATTCCTGTGGTTAACTGCATCACTGCTGAAAGTTCCTTATTGCATAGATGTCTCTGCTAGTCCTGTGTTTAACCATGTCCCTGCTGCAAAATACCTGATTGTATCTGCATCTCTGCTGTTCCTGCCCTCTAGCTTCATCCACTGATCCAGCCTCACTTGCCCATCTGTCGTGCTGATGCACATATTGTCCGGCAAGTCCATTTTTGCTGTATCCTCTCCTCTGGTCCGTGCTGCTCACCCTGGCCTATAGTTTGGAGAATTCACCTCATCTGATGAACCCATCACACTATGTACACGATCCCACAGGAGCCATTGGTTCGTAATAGTGTATCATGTGACGGGGCGGATGTAGTGTGTGGTAAGGTTGCGTGACCGTATCGGACCTTACTACAATAAACCTCAGAATGTTGAGGTTGAGATGTCTGTGTAAACCAAATGCTTGTGTGGAGAAAAATGTTTACACTAATCCTTTACCTAAAGAGTTCAGTTACTGTGTGAACTGTCACAAATACTGATCCTGAGTTACATCCTGGATTATACTCCAGAGCTGCACTCACTATTCTGCTGGTGCTGTCACTGTGTACATACATTACATTACTGATCCTGAGTCATATCCTGTATTATACTCCAGAGCTGCACTCACTATTCTGCTGGTGCAGTCTCTGTGTACATACATTACATTACTGATCCTGTGTTACATCCTGTATTATACTCCAGAGCTGCACTCACTATTCTGCTGGTGCAGTCACTGTGTACATACATTACATTACTTATCCTGTACTGATCCTGAGTTACATCCTGTATTATACTCCAGAGCTGCGCTCACTATTCTGCTGGTGCAGTCACTGTGTACATACATTACATTACTGATCCTGTACTGATCCTGAGTTACCTCCTGTATTATTCCCCAGAGCTGCACTCACTATTCTGCTAATTTTCAGCTGCACATTCTGGGGCCGGTCTTGTCCTTTCTTATATTTTTGTTTGGCAGGCTGGACAGAATTTCTCATTTTCTGGAGCATTTTAGCACAATGTTTATTAGTGTGAGTGCGATCTGTTTTGCTTCTCACCGGCTCCTGTGCCAGAAACTTTTGTTCTCTCTCCGTAAATATTTTTTGCTAACCAGCGATTGTTAAAACACATGTGAGCGTCCGTGTCCGGGCCTTAGTCGTACAGCGAGGGCCAGTGCCGGGCTCTGTGCTCAGGACGCAGCGGTGAGGGGGCTACTAGCCAAGTATTAACCCTGTTGGAGTTTTATGGAATTTATTTATTTATTTTTTTTTGTTCAAATATTTTTACTAAGAATTTTTATAACTATTTACATGTAAAGAATCCGGGCATTGTAACATTGTGGGTTCATTCTCTGATGGGATAGAAGTCACAGTATCTCGTGTTCCTGAACTCTCTCCCTGCTGTTTTTTTTACTTTTATCTAGTTTCACCTTGAATGTTCATGACTTTTTTATGTAATCTTATTCTCGCTTTTTGACCTAAAACAAACAAGTCTGTGCAGCATATAGAGGCAGTCTAATGTATAGCACATACAGCTTTTAATGAGCACACGTGGATCGCAGGCAACCTATAATCCATGTGCTGCAGAATATAATTTAAAGCGAGTGTTCATATAAACTAATCCCGACCCCCGAAACGCGTAGACACTGAGAAGTACCGGGTCCTCCTAACCCCCATATTGATAGCAATGGAAATGGGAGCATGAAGTACGACCAAAAAAAAAAGTTTTAAGATGTCTCAGTAGAGACCTGCTGTAAGTTGTGTGGAGTCTGCGAGTTGGGGCAGGTTTTTATGAAACAGGAGAGCGACTGACGTGAGTGATGCAACAAGGCCGATGATTAATGTGCCCTTCTTTTTATAACAAGATCAAAAATACAAGTATTGCCATTGGTTACCAACTTTTTGGAATTTTTTTATGATACCGAGGTCTTTAAAAGTTTTTTATTTCTAAGCCAAAAAAGTCCCTAACTTTTTTTTTATGTTTTTTTATTTAGTATACATAGTCTATTACACGTTTTACATTTCAGACTGCAAGTAGTATCCTAATACTATCAGTGGCTTAAATTCATTTTATTACTTTTTTTTTAAAATAGAAAAGTATATAACTTTATTACATTTGCACTGACTTGTTGTTCCCCTTTTGGCCACTAGAGGCGCTGTCACATCAGTAGATCTCATTTACCCTCCAATCTGCTGATGTAACAGCGCCTCTAGTGGCTGAAAGGGAGTAACAAAAAATAATCACTGTAAATGTAATAAGTTATGCTTGTATATTTCATATTGGTACTTTAAGTACTAATATGAATTTAATATTGTCTGTGGAATTAATGGCGTTATATAAGTGAATACAATAAATAAATATACAAGTGTAACATTTACAGTGATTATTTTTTGTTATTCCCCTCTTGGCCACTAGAGGCGCTGTTACATCTGCAGATTTCATTTACCCTCTGACCTGCTGCCAGCGGAGGCTGCGCCATGTGCAGGAGCGTGCATGTCGTGGGCATTGTGTAAACTTCAGCCCATAGCGGAGGCTAAAGAGATGATTGGTTGGCAAGTTTTCCACCATCTACAGCAGTATTCACGGGTCTACGAGGACCCAGAAAAAGGCACAACAAATGATATATTGTGGATATTCCTGAAGTCTATAGGTGCACTGTATACGCTTATCACTGGAGCCGGCCTTAGGGGTGAATGTCAGAAAAGGGGCGCCATAGGTCCTGACTCTTCCACCGCTGTTCTCAAAGGGGTGTACAGTTTTTTACAGTTTTGACACCATCCAAACAATGCCAGCCTTGTTTGTAATTGCTGGTATCTATCGCCACCTTATGGTCAAAACTGCACGGGGAGCAACTGCAGATCCTCCGTAGCCCATAATCAGTAGTGCTTTTTAGGATTTTAATTGCCATTTTATTTTTTAAAGTGTTGGATCGACGGCCTCCAACCTGAGGTCTTTCAGATGTTGCAAAACTACCACTGCTATCATGTCCAGACAGGTTGGGAGTGGTAGTTTTGTAATAGCCGGAGAGCCACAGGTTGGAGATGACTGGATCTGAAAAGGGTTGCAAAAGACAGTGACCATTTTTCATTTGCTATTGCTCGTGGGTTTTTTGTTGTTTTTTTTTTTTGCCTGTTTTGTTTTTTTAGTAATTTTTTTTTTTTTTTTTCCAAATATGTAAAAAAACAATGGAGATTTTCGCATCGTCATCCTATTTTATCAGATTCGTGATCTCCTTTTGTGAGATTAATTTAACTTAATTATTAATCGGAACAATGCGGTCGTCTTTAAAGCTCTACCCCACCCTCCCTCTGCCTTGTAAAACGTGACGCCGTCTATTATTGTCGCTCCCAGGCCAGACTGATATTGGAATTCCTGGCGCAGCGCCAAGCGGGCATCCTTAATTTAAAGCATCGACCGTGCCAGTATCCAGCTAATGACTCTTGTGCTCTGCAACAATAAAGCCCAAATCAGACGACTGCGCGGCTCATCCCATCCCCCCTCCACCAGCCCCTCGCCCAAACAATGACTGCCCTTAGCAAGCCAATGAGGACAATGACATTGCACACTCACCTTCCCCCCCAAAAAACGCTACAAAACCTTGACCTTTCACAAAGTAAAATGGTTTGGATCCCTTTATTTCACATATTTTAGGGTGAGCAAAAATTTTTTTTTTTTTTTGCAAGATCCTAAAACTGATGGCAAAATAGAGCTGGTTCATCACCTCCAGAAAGGGTCAGGGTTTCGCCTTGTTTGGTCTCCATTGCAGGTAGGGATCTGGTTGGAGGCTTTCTACTGCAGCAACCTGTCGCTCAGCCCGAGACCCAACAGTGCTCCCAAAAATGGTGTTTATGGCATAATAATAGGATGGACCCAACTTGTCTGGGGACCTGTTCCCGAGGTGGCTCTTTGCTTAGGTTCAGTAATTTTTGGAGCTCCGACATTAAGAAGCCACACATTCGCGGCCTCTTCTCCATTCCTGACCATATCCATCAGACTTTTATGGCTTATCCTGTCCGATATGGGTAAAGCTCCCTTTAAAGGCTGCGTCATTCCTGGCTGGGCGGCTGCTTGCTGCAGCAGAAACCTCCTACCTGTTGTCCAATGCCTTTTCTTTGGATTGTCCCAAATTCGAACACCCCTTTAAGAGCGCAGCAGGGGCTTCGGTAGGTTCCCAAGACAAGACTATTGAATGTAGTGACGGGGACGTGGTTCTCCGGTATCCTCCGCACCACACGTATGGACCTGCCGCCACCGGTGCCATCGGCCGTTTTCTCTGTGATGGGCGGTGTCATATAAATTTTAGGAATTTGTACACATTTTATTTTCTTTCTTTTATTTTGGTTAATTAGGTGTTTAAGAACTTTGCTGATTGCGCTGAGCTCGTCATGTGTACAAATAGTAAGTGACATCGGTCCCCGCTGGCAGCTGCTGCGCTGCTCCGGAGTAATGCCTCCACTTGGCAGCTCGCTGCGGCATCTGCTAACCGGCGCTGGAGCCCTGATGGGAGACATTTACATGTTTTATGAAAATAAATCATTCTGGGTGGTGAATCATGACAATTAACGGGAGCCGTGATCCAGAAGCAAAAAGTATGTGACCCCCCCCCCTTCTTTCTTACTGTTTACCTTACATGACATTATCCTACACGACCGCCAAGGAAAGGCGCCACATACTTTAAAGGGGTGTCTGAGACGGCAAAAAGTCACAGCGCCACTCTTGTCCATAGGCGGGGTGTGGTGTCACCCTCCCTTATAGGGGTGCGCGGCACTTTTTATGGACGGGCTCCATGGTGGAAATCTTGAGGCTTGGCCAATATGCCGCCATCGTTGGCGATGACTTGCCCATATTAGACGCCATTGTGCTACTTAAAACTATTTTTGGAGGGACGCCTTTGAAAGGGGAATTCATGGTTGTCTCCTACTGTAGTGGTGACCATCAATTTTCTTGATGGAAAGTCTTTCGGTTGATCAACATGGCCATTGACAATTTGACTACTTCATGCTACAGGCACATGACCCCCCCCCCCCCCCTCTTAGTTCTTCCGATTTGGCTAAAGGGAGGGAAACGTGTAATAAAAATACTAATTTCCAACTTCCTAAAAATCTTTTTTTGGTAGATACTTTCTTGGGGAACCATTTTTTGCGGTCAACGCTTTTAAGAAGGCCCTAAAACAAGAAACCTCTCCATGGGTTCTCCTGAAAGAAGGGAAGATATTGGTCCTTGGCATTTAGTTCCTGACTTCATTTTTTTTCCCCTTTTATTTTCATATGTTGAGTTGTTTCCTTATCAAGAACTTTTCCTTCATGACCCCGTCATGTAACCAACCCATAAGATATGGCCGGTGTTAATATTTGGAGACCCTCCTAACACAAGAGGTATCTGTTTGTAAGACTTCTCCGTTACTAGAGAAAGGTGTAACGAAAAATCTTGTAGCATCGTTTCCAAGGACTAATGGGGGATTCTTGAAGTTCAGGCCATGGGAAAGAATGGCAAACTAATGATGAATTAGACACAACCACATCCAGTCCATAGTGACAATCTGTCGAAGATGAGGACTCTGTGCTTTTGGTGGAGAAGGTACTTTTTCTTGGGGGTTCCACTCTATTGACAATCTTCTACAAACGTTGCGATCAACGCTAGCAGGCTTGGATGGTCTTCAGACTGGTTGATAGTCTTATCAATCTATCCAGAGAGTCCCGATAATTAAATTTGAGACCACCAGTTGGTATCTAAAATCTTTAGGTGGCCATGCTCCACAAGCATGAAAGTAAGGTGAGCACTCGGGATGTGATCTTATTCGTCTTGAGAAACGTATTTGCTCTGTGTGATGTACGTGAAGATGGTGGTGGTAGATATTTCAAGTCCAGAAGGTTCCTTGGTTCAGAATATTCAAGATCAAAACATTTTTCTGACCAACATCTTCTACGCTCCAGATGGTCTTCAGTGGCTCTTAGAAAGACTTTCCTAAATCTTAAGATTGACTAGTCCGATGCCAAGATGTCAGCCTGTTCTTTATTTCAATAACTCTGGTCAGAAGATGACCTCAATGGACAAATGGAGGAACCTCAAGCCTGTTTGGCCTGCACAGATTGGATGTTTGAAGCCATATAACCTCCTAACGTGATTAACGTCTTAATCTGAACATTTTTGGTTTCTTGAGGGACAAATCCCCTTATGATTGTCTTGGAATATTTACTTGTTTCTTCCCCTAAAGTGATGTTGTCTTCACATTCCTGCTGCTTTGTGTTTGACTATTTTTATTTTTATGTCTTGGAGGAGCAGATACTGCTGGAATTTGGCTACTGGAGGCAATTTTTTTTTCATAAAGGGACTTGTGTGGTCTCCTGACCTATCTATTTAAGTGAATACGTGTTTTCCCCAACAAATAACAATTCTGAAGCTTCTTTTCCTGGAAGTCTGTGTTGTGCTGTTCCTGTGTTATTCCTCCCAAGAAATTTAGGATTAACATCGCCGTTGGGTGTTGCTACTTGGGGGAGTTTGGCCATTGGGTGTTGCTACTTGGGGGAGTTTGGCCGTTGGGTGTTGCTACTTGGGGGAGGTTGGCCTTTGGGTGTTGTTACTTGGGGGGCGTGTCCCTACAGTCTGACATCATCCAATCAGTGCTAAACAGTGTAAAGACACGCCCTTTTTACCCACAGTTGTCAGAAGTGTCTCCCAGTTGGAAGGAAATCTCCCAAGTCTGTGGTTGTCTCTCCCATCATGGCTCAGGACAAATCAGAATGAAATTACATCATGAGTGCAAGCATCCTTCCTAGGTTACACCAAGTACATATCATCCCCAACTGGAATGTCCCTTTAAGTGAATGTTATAGCGATAGTGCGCCACCTAGAGGTCAGTTTCTAATTATTTCAGGGGTAATTAATATCAAATATTATCTGTGGTGGTGGACAGGGGGCCCCTAATGTATTATCCCTTTGGACACCACTTGATTGCATTGATGGTCTTATCTGGAGGACTCTACGTGAGACCGTGTATTACATAGTCACCCATTCATTTACATTAGCATCTTGTAATACCACATATCACCAGCAGTGGCCACCACAGGAAAAATGTGCATCTTTCCCTGATGATCACGATTGATCGCCGGAGATCAGTTCAGCTTGTACATTACGTGCAGATCACCGCTGTGTCCTCAGTGTCGGTGTTTTCCTTTTTTGTGTTTTCCTTCTTTCTTTTTTTAAGGAGCATCCCCTTTAAGTCCTGTAGGTTTAGACACTTTTATCACAGACCCTGAACAGCCTTTTACAACTTTACAGCAACTACCTTTCCCCTTTTAATATAACTACTGTAGATTTAGCACTATGATCATGAAACAGAAGGTTCTGGATGAACAGGATATATAAATGTACGGAGGTTCCGCTCCTATGGATAAGAGAAGGGCAGTGAAATGTTTAAACGTATTTGTCTTCTACTGTAAGCAGCGCTGGATCCGTGGGGGTCTTCTCCGAGGATAAATCTTTTGATCTCATCATTCTGGCTCCAAATTTGCAATGCAAGACCTCCCTCTGACAACCCTTCATGTCCTCAGCGGGGGAGAGAGAGATGTTTAGAAATATTACACGTGTTTTCGACTGATGGTCGCTTTTTCTGGATTAACTGTTTTTAGCTGCTGTCCTGATAGTTTGCTACAATGTATCAGCGCAGGAAGAATGTATCCCACCTTTTGAAGTGCAGACTACATACAATTGTAACAGACCCTCAGCTGTGAGTAGGGTTTTTTTTTTTTTTTTTCTCTGCAGTGTTTACATATATCTGTAAGAAGTGTTGAATGTCCCTACACTGCCCCCACAGGGGAACTGAAGTATTACACAGCCCTCCCATTATACTCAATGATGACCCGAGATGTCAGAGTCCTCCAGAGACTATGTACCCGCACTCAGGCTAATGGGATCACGAAATGGTGCCAGAATCGGCATCTTTAGGTCAGGCGGCTAAACGATGGATGGATTGACCATCGTTGTAATAATTTATCCAATAATCATCCTTGCTCATCCCTCCCCACTAATTATCCCTTAATTATAAGACAAATATGTGGAAATGGAGCATAAATTGTCTCCGTAAATTACCTCGCTAGTCCGGGATTGAGGCTTTTTAAAAAGAAACAAAACAGCGCCTCCACCTATCCACAGGTTGTGACTGGTATTGCAAGTCAATGCAAAGTGAATCAAGCTGAGCAGTGATACCAAACACAACCTGCAGACAAGGGTGGTGCTGTTTTTGAAAGAAGGCAGCCATGTGTAATCCCTGTGAGACGCAATCGCTCCTTCCCAGTAACTTTTGCATCAGTCGTCGTAACCATAATTCCCAGTGACGGAACTTTTGAATCTTTGGGGGTCCCAAAGCAAAATCTCCAAAAGGGCCCCCAGTAATCACAGGTCCTTATTAGTATTGGTCTTCTCACATGGGCCACACGGACCAGGGCGCGACGGCATCAGTATAGGCTCTGCCCCCCGCAGCCCGGTTCTGCAGGACGCACTGGGGTAGAAAGGAAGTGATCGCTTTGTTTTTTTTTTTTTTGCTACATTTATTGTAACTTGGATTCCAAGAAATTTTTACTTTATTTCGTTTTTTAAAGAATTGAAACTACAGTTTTCGGGAAATGTTCCTTTTTTTTTTTTTAAGAGCTTTTCTTTTCTCAAAGCATTTTTGAAGCATTTTTTTTTTCTTTTTAAGGATGTGTTTGCAGCCTTTTGATTGGACAATATCCAGTTTGTATTATTAATAATATATTTTTTCCCTCATACGAGTGCCATCTGTGTTTTTTCTCCTATGAGCGGACCCACAGACTCTCATATGTCTAAATTTAATTTTTTTTTTGTTTGTTCCTTCCCGAGTGATCCATGCAAAATTGCGGAGACGTGTCTGATCAAAATCCTCAAATAATAATAATAATATTATAGCGCCATTTATTCCATGTTCTCAATGCAAGTCTATGGGTCCTGGGGGAAAAAAAATAAAAAATCGGACCGCGCTTGGCTGACACCTGAGGGTGGTCCAATTTTTCCCGGTCATTCTAGATAGGAGGAGGTAGATATTATTATATAATATATATAATTTTATTGTAGCGGCAGTGGATCCATGTATAAATCCCATTGTCGCTGCTATGACCTGATCATGGCTGCTTTGGAGCAGACGCCCTGGAGAATTATTATTTTCCAGCTGTGCCGCGTCCTCCTCTGCCGCAGCCAGGCTGCTGTTTGTATTCTGGTGCGTGTGCTGTAAAGACAAGGATGAGATCATTGCAGTTGCAGGCATTGCTGTGCCAGTGCACGCAGCAGAGAGGGGGGCGAGCACTGGGCTGTATGTATGATGTGTGCGCAGGGAGGGGAGGGCTCGCAGACTGCAAATCATCACCGGCCAACAATCCCCTTTTTTTTTTTTTTTTTTTTTTTTCCCATTACGTCTTCTCTTGCTCAGGTATTCCTCGCAGAAGGAAGATTTGTGAAGGGGATCTCTCCACTTTGTCTTCTTTGATAGCTCTTTAAAAAAAAATAAATAAATAATAATAATAATAATAAAACTAAAAAAAAAAAGAAAAAAATCAAAAAGCACCAGACCTCCTCATTCTCTTCCAAGCAAGGACTCCCATCATTTTTGTATTTTATTTTGCTTTTAGAAAAAAAAAATTTATTTTATTTTTTTGGACTATGATGGGGACCAAGTGGGAAATGTTGGGAGTCGACGTCTGTGAATTTGGCGGACAGTTGTTGGAACTTATGTGGCTGACAGTTTGTTACAGAGGTGAGATCATCCTGGTGGCATCTCGGCTGTTACAACTTCATTGTAAAAATGTATTTTTTTTTTTTTTTTTTTTTTTAGATTTTTAATTAATTTTTTTTTTCCCTTCATCAAGACTCAATTGCATTTTATTGCATGTCTTTGTAATTTATAGTGTTTAAAATATATATATATATATAATATATTCTTGTTATGCTTATTTATTTTTAAATCTTTCTTTTTGTTTTTATATTGTAAATTTTATGTTCAATATTGTGCCACTATAATCTAAGAATACAGTTTTTTATCTAGGGAGTCTGTTTTATGGCTTTTCTAATGTAAAACCCGTGTCTTTAATTTTTTATATAAATTATTTTTACAATTTTATGGCATTTTTGCTGATTTTTTTTTTTTTTTTTTACTCCAAGTTGATGCATTTGTAGTGAAGGTAGGAGTCGGCGGGGGAGGGGGACTTATCTGGGGTCTGTGGGTGATGGTGTGAAACCTGATCACATATTAATTACAGTTAGTGATGGCTATATGTGACCCTATTACTTGGTATCAGCTGGCCTACACCCCGTCTGTCTCCAGAGTCAATGATGTCATAGTAAATGTCGGCTTTGTCGCTCGGGTCTCTGGAGATCGATGTTCAGTGTCACTATGAAATCTCAGATCTGCGGCTGTAATTCTGCATGTATACGGCTCCGTCTGCAAAATTTACCCTAGAATGACCCATTCTGTTGGGGTTTGTTGTTGGGAGCTCCCCCTGCCTGTTGGTTACTGGTACTGCAGCAACACTTTTCACTTATTTGTTCCATTATTTCTATAATATACAGAAAAGTTTCATTAAAGTGCATTTTTTTGCCATTTTATGATGAGGCCCAGGCCTAGGGCGGTTCCATCCATGAGGTGTATGAACTTCACCTTTAATTGAGTGATAGGGGGCAGTATTCTGGAAGATATATGGTCCTTCCATTTTGGCCTAGGACCTCACACACATGGGTCCAGTTGGGTTTGGTGTCAAGCATTATACACGAGTGTGATTATTTTTTAAATTTTTTTCCATCTAATTTTTGCTGAATTGTTCCCTTATTTTTGGTGAAGGCAAAGCTGAAATTTTATTTATTTTTTATCCTCTCCGATCGCCCATTTTTCTACTCTTGGCATGACTTCCTTGACGATTGCTCTATGGCGCAGCTTGTGTCATATACCCTTCGTCGGTCTTAGGAGGTGCCGTGGGCAGTGTGCACACTGATCCAACATTTGGTGCCCAATCTTTCATAAGGAAAGCTGGACAGTAAGCAACTACTGCCCAGATTGGGCATTACATGATTGCTTTAGTTGGGCACTACATGGTACACCATAGTCCTCTTCATGGAAAGTTCTGCGCAAGACCCAAAAAAAGCTGGCCACGCGAAATAAAGGTTGGCTCACCCCACTATAAACATGCATGCTCGCCTCAGCCCAGCTTCCATGTTTACTTCAATGGGAGCGGAGCTGCAGCACCATTTTGCCGTCCCCCAGGAGTGCCACCATCACTATGAACTCCTCGGAGTCGCATCCTGCTTTTCATTCTGGGATTATCAGCTGAAGTGGTTCTTTGGGTAAGATTTGGGTTTCTGATTAGTTCCCGACCCTTCTTTCATCCCTGTGTACCGCGTGCATCTAATCTCATTTTCATGCATTTATTCTGCTGTTTGATACGTGTCTGCCGCTTCCTGTGAGGCGCGTTTCATCTCCTCGATCTGCCTCGCTCGCTTATCTCCTTGAGTTTCTGCGAAACGACAGAATATATTTGGACGCTCGTCGTAGAGTCGGCTCCCCGGGATGTATACGATAGCCGTATAATGGGCTGACATGGATCTGACACCGCCGCCTTGTCCGACGATAATGTCACCGTGTGCGGCGTGGCGGCTGCTTTGTATGCGCGGCTTGTTCGCTCGCTTCTGCTTTCTAGCAAAACCTCTTGATCCGTTGTGTTTCTCGCCTGTTGCCGCAGAGTAATGAGGTCGGCTGCGCTGCAGGTTTGTAGCACGATGGTGGAATTGTCTTCTTGTCGGGGCGTCGGCGTAAATGGAGAGGACATTCCTGTCCACCACTGCGATATTTTATATATTAGATTACTGCAATGCCGCCATCTCCTGCATTGTAGACTTTCCATTTGCCGTATAGAAACCTTTACTACCGTACAATAGTGTCCAAGGAAAGACACGGAGAGAGACGACTGATGGAAATGGCTTGCTGCATTCATATTAGAACAGGAAGGCAAGACGCGCCTAGAGTTCTACTAAACCGGACTCATCCCATAGAGTCCGGTTTAGTAGAAAGACAGGAAAGATTCCAAGTGTTTCCACTGACGCTAAAATCCTTCCTTCCCTCCTTCCCTCCTTCCCTCCTTCCCTCCTTCCCTCCTTCCCTCCTTCCCTCCTTCCCTCCTTCCCTCCTTCCCTCCTTCCCTCCTTCCCTCCTTCCCTCCTTCCCTCCTTCCACTACATTTCTTTACTCACTTATGTCCCTATTTCCTTTCTCTTCCTGGTGCCCTTCCCTTTTAACACCTCCCTCTCTTAATTTTTTCATTTCTTCCACCCTTTCCCCATCTTCTCATCCCCCTTCTTTTTTTTTTTTTCTTTCCAATTCTCACTTTTTTTTCTCACTTCCTTTCACCCCTCCTTTCAGACACTTCTTTCTTTACCTTCTCTGACTTCCTCGTCCCCTTCATCTTTTTTCTCTTCCATTCTTTCCTTTCCATTTTTACTCTTTTAACCCATCAATTTCTTACCTTTTCTCCTCCACCTGTTTTTATCCCCTGTTTTCCTTCACTTCCTTCTCATTTTCCACTCCCTACTTCCCTTCTAGCTTTCTCAATTCCTCATGCCCTCCCTTCATCACATCTTTCAGTTGCTTTTCTCATTTAATCTTCTCCCTATTTATTACCTTAGTTCTCACTTTTTGTCACATTTCTCACTTCCTCCTTCTCCTTTCTTTCCCCTCATTTTCTTTCGCTTCTTCATCCCCTTCCGTTCTCCCTCTGAGCCCCTCCTTCACTTCCTTCTCCATTTCTCACCTCCTTCTTTTCCTTCATAACCACTATATTTATTTTTTCCTTCCCTACTTCCTTTTATTTCTTTTTCACCCCTTGTTTTTTCCATCATACTTTTTTCTTTTCTGGTTGCCTCCTCCTCATTTCCCTTTTGTTTTAATAACATTTCTCACCACCTCCTTCATTTTCTTCCCAACTACCATCTTATTCTTTTATACTTTTCCTTCCCTCTCCTTTCTTTTCCCCTCTTATCTCTGAACTGTCATCACTTCCTTTATTTCCCTTTTCTCTCATCCTTTTCCCTCTTAACCCTTCCTTTTCTTCCCTCTTCCAGTTTCCTCACTTTTTTGCTCGTATGACCATGTGAAAAATCAAGCACATTGGGAACCTTGCAGCATCTTGATCTTTCCTGGTCAGAGAATAAACTTTCACATTTTCCAGATTTTTTTTTTTTTCTTTTTTTTTTTGTTCTCTACCTTTTTGGTCCATTATCTGCTAAACCAAAATTAGCATTTTTTTTTTCTTCCTGTTTGCCGGTGGATCTGGCAATCCTGAAAAATCAGTAAAATTGCAGGAAAAGTTTGTTCATTTGCAAATGTATTTATTTTTTGCAGGGAAAAGTGAAGCCAAATTGTTGCCTGTTTGTCCCAATAGATCCAACATGTATCATTATCCTAATATATCATGCAGTTCCTGGGCAGCCATCCACCTCACATTTATCATGTCACCTTGCACTTCCCCTTTAAGTGGCTGCGCAAATACCATTATTTTCTAATTTGTTTTTTCCCGCTTGTCTCGTGATCCATTTACATCACTTTAGGTTGGAGAAAAAAATCCTACCTGTCAATAGATTGTAATCTGCAATTATCTGATGTTTATCCAAGAAATGGCAGCGCCACGACTTATTGATCAGAGCGAGATTGTCTTAGATTTATTAGATATTCACTGAGCGAGAAGAGGCCTTTACGTAAAGTAGTCTGTGCTGATTAATGTCCTAATATATCTTTACTGTGGTTAGGGCTCTGCTTTCTGATGCAAATCTCCAAATCCCCGGTATAGACACAAAGATAAATGATAATCTGGGTCCCTGTATATCTAGATTATCTGCATCTACCACTAGGGGAAGCTCCCTGTATACAGAGATACATGATAAGATTCTGTCTGCAGCCACCACTAGGGGGAGCTCCCTGTATACAGAGATACATGATAAGATTCTGTCTGCAGCCACCACTAGGGGGAGCTCCCTGTATATAGAGATACAGGATAAGATTCTGTCTACAGCCACCACTAGGGGGAGCTCCCTGTATACAGAGATACATGATAAGATTCTGTCTGCAGCCACCACTAGGGGGAGCTCCCTGTATACAGAGATACAGGATAAGATTCTGTCTACAGCCACCACTAGGGGGAGCTCCCTGTATACAGAGATACAGGATAAGATTCTGTCTACAGCCACCACTAGGGGGAGCTCCCTGTATACAGAGATACATGATAAGATTCTGTCTGCAGCCACCACTAGGGGGAGCTCCCTGTATACAGAGATACAGGATAAGATTCTGTCTACAGCCACCACTAGGGGGAGCTCCCTGTATACAGAGATACATGATAAGATTCTGTCTGCAGCCACCACTAGGGGGAGCTCCCTGTATACAGAGATACATGATAAGATCCTGTCTGCTGCCACCACTAGGGGGAGCCCTCTGTATACGATGCTAATATTGAGCTTAGTGTATGCAGTAAACTCCTGAGCTCCCTCTAGTGTTGGCTGCTGGAAACAAGAATTTCATCATTTGTCTCTGTCTATGCAATTTACAAAAAAACTGAACATTTTTTATTTTGTATCTTGTGTAATTTACAGAGAGGGTTTCTCTTTTTCACTGTCTTGTTCTCTAGTTACAACCAGAGCTGTATTCAGAATTCTTCTTTTGTTGACCGAATCGGTGCTGGCGGCCCTGCGGAGCTTCTCTATCACTCCGACTCTGGGTCTCCCGCTATGCCGGGCAGCAGACAATGCTCCGGTTGGTTGTCCCCCATTGACCTTTGTCTTCTCTCCTTTCAGACATCATGGCCGACAAAGATGGCATTAAACCCGTTGAAGATGATCAAGACGACGAAACCGACCTGAACTACAAAGCCCCGGAGAAGAAATCCCTGCAGGAGATCCAGGAGCTGGACAAAGATGACGAGAGTCTGATCAAGTACAAGCAGGCCCTGCTGGGCAACGTGCCCGCCACAGTGGGTGAGTCTGCGGCCATATTATGTCACGAGGCTTTGCCAGGCTCCTGAACGGCACTGACTATTCAGCACCATGTGTCTCCCGTCAGCATTGAGTCCTGTTTCGGCACGTTTTTCCTGTCTGTGACCTTGCCGCAATGATTGATTTTTGTCTGGTATCTGAATAGATTTTGCACTTTTCCTCGGCCGCCTGAGATTGATGTCCCCTTCCCTGTGAGGAATTCTTGATCGGCCTCTCCGCACCTACAGAGGATTAATTTATCCTAGTAATGGATTCACCTTGTCGCTTCAGTCCTCCTCAGAAATAAAATGCTGTTCATTTGAAGATTCCGGGAATAGAATTCCAGAACTGCAGTATATACTGACACTTCCACAATAAGATGGAATTGATAGAACTTACACATTTGCTACGTAGAGTTATGATTTAGGATCTTCAGAAAGCTGGGTGACAACCCTTTATTGGGTTGACGTTGGTGGTTGTCTCTCCTCATGAGAAATGACCTTGTAAGAGGGAATCAGTTCAGGGATTCTCCTGACAACCGTTTTGAATCCGGTGCCAAATTTGGGGCACGACTAGGTTGTCGCTTTCCTTCCCCCGCGCAGGAGTGAATCGCCTGCAGACGTCGTTTTAAGATCCGGCATTGTGCGGCCGTCTGTTCTCGGCGGCGGCAGGTGCGCGGTAACAAGCGCTCAGGCGGCGGTGACGTGTGACTGCACAGATGTGCGATTTACAGATGATTTATGGCACGGAGAAGTCTGAAAAATGGAGGACGGCGGTGGGGGATTAATGGATTCATGAGCATCGAGAAATCTCTATGGGGCTGAAGCTGCTGCTTGTTTATCCACTGTCGCCATTTATCTCTAGTTGATCCAGAGCAGAAGTCTGAGTTCTGCTCCGGAGGGTTCTGTGTAAGGCTGCATTATATAAATGAGATTGAAGATCTGTGAAGAGTCAGGGAGGCGGATCCTTTCTCCAGAGCAGTCGTATGGGCCGGCCCCTTCCTGGCTTGATTGACAGCCCTCTGGCCAGGGTACAGGGCAGGTGTGGCGGCTTTAGGCTTCGTCTCTGCGCGTTGTGATGAGGAGTCCTGTCCAGGGAGACATCAATCAAGTGACCCACGTGACTGTTCAGGAGAAAGGGACCGCCTCCCTGACTCCGCAATGGTAATTTACATGTTACCTGCACCGCTTTTATGCTTGCGGGTTGCTAGGAATGGAGCCCTGCCCGTTCATGTGGATAATAACGGGCCACAAAGGTCCAACAGACATGTGGATCTCACTCTGGAGCCAATCATTTAAACAGTAACCGTAGCTTTAATTTTTTTTTCATTAATAGTACATATAATCTATAGTTTAAAAAAAAACTGTCGTTTCAGGAGAACTTGCAAAAGAATGTCTGTCTCCGCCTCTAGCCCCTCCCTCTTTTCTCCATAGAACTTCATGAGCACCAACTGTCATCTCCTATCTCCGTAATGTGGAAAATCTGGGTTTACTGAGTACAGATTTTACCCATGAATTGAGCGTGAAAGATCAGTCCAGGAAGTGTAAGAAGCGTATTTCTCTGATCAGATCTCTTTATGGAGTTTCTTATTTTCCCTTCTGCTAGTGATTTCTCTTTGAACCTGTCCAGAGAGCTTGTAAATCCTGAGCATCCTCTGACTCCCCGGCCGGTTGATCTGTTCCGTACATGAGATCTATTCCCACCATTAAGCAGCAGATTCCCGGTATCTGTTGTGGTTCTCAGACAGATCTGATAAATCCCATTACAAAACCATTAGGAAATCTCCTATTTCCTGATGGAATTACCGCTGATTACTGGCAGTGATGGCGGCGGGGGAGCGCTCGTGTGTCAGGGCGGCGCCATCTCCTGGGATCCATACGGAGATGACTTCAGAATAAGATCCGCTGCGTTGTCAGGAGCTCTGCTTGCTGCCCCTGAACAGAAGCGGAGCTGTGGTTTTGCTCCATTGTATCAGGGCAGGGTCTCGTTTCCCCTTTAAATTTGCCACCACCCTATACATGAAAAAAAATAATTATATTTATAAAGCAGCAACATATTCCGCAGCACTTCACAATTAAGAAAAATGGATGCTCTGCAAACAGCACCGAGTGTCTCAGCTTCCTGGATTCTCTCCACGTGTGAATTTCCTTTTTCTTTTTTTTTTTCTTTTTGTAGATTCCTTTCTTCCATTTTACTGTGAATGACAGCTGTGACCCCCCCCCCCCCCCCCACTATAAATAATAGATCTGCCCTCTCTGCGGCTGGTCACCTGCGCAGGGCTTTATCCTGCAGGAGTCCTGACGCAGCATCTCCCCGGCTCCTATTATGAGATTGTGCTGAGTGTCCGGCACTAATGTGCGTCCCCCGAGGACTGGGCTGTAATAAGCTCTATAATCCTCCAGGTACATTATATGTGATGGACGCAGCAGAGGTACCGGGGGGACTCATGTAGAACTGAGTCATTAATGGCCGGAGGGGGCCCTTGGATAGAGGGGGGGGCCCAATCCTAGTTGTTCACACTCTTTGGGCTGTGGAAAGACCCCCCTGCAGGTCTCCGCTCCAGGTGGGTCAGTAAAATGGCCCCAATCAGCAAAACCAGTGACCATGATGGTGTCCGCACCTTCCTGGCTATGAATCAGATTTCAAGTGGCAGCCAGCAGAATTCTGAATGCTGCTCTAGATGTGACTAGAGTGCACATTTTACTGGTGCAGCTTTGAATGTTACTGGAGCACATGATATAATTCTACAGCTTTTTGAATGGAGTAAAGAATGCAATGGTCCACCTTTGAATGTGACAGTGCAGCTTTGGATGTGACTGGAGGAGATGCTACTGTAGGATATGATGCTAAAGCTTTGGCTGTGACTGAAGGAGGAGATGCAAGGGTGCAGCTATGGCTGTGAGTGGAGGAGATGGTGCAGCTTACTGTAGGATATGATGCTAAAGCTGTGGCTGGGAGAATGTGTGCTGCTGCAGCTTTGGATGTGACTGGAGGAGAAGATGCCACCTTGCGACTTTGGATGTGACAGGGGGAGATGTTATGCTGCAGCTTACTGTAGGATATGATGCTGCAGCTTTGGCTGTGACTGGAGGAGAATGTGTGCTGCTGCAGCTTTGGCTGTGACTGGAGGAGGAGGTATGAAGTCGCACAGGATTTGCAATGGATTTATAATTGGCGCGGTGTAATTACACATCAGTGAGTCAGACTTCTCGGTCTTCTCCTTCGTCGCTGTCCCTGAACGACCCTGTGGTGTGAGTGTCTGAGCCGAAGATTTCTAGAAATGTGTTTAAAATCCTCTGTGCTGCTGGCAATAAACTGTTCCCCCAGACCTAGTGCTCAAAAATCATGATGATAAAATATGCTGTGTACGGGCAAAGAAGATAGTTACAATTAAATCAGAAAATTAAAAATGTCTTTTCTTTTCCTTCCAGACCCCTGTGCCCCCAATGTGCAGGTAACAAAGATGGCTTTGATATGCGATGACGCCCCAGGACCCATCACTATGGACTTAACAGGTGGGATTCCTATAACCTGGTGTAATAACAATGTCACAAAACTAAGACGACGACGACTGATCAGAGATACTGAGGTTACTATCTGCGTAATTGTGTAATGTAAGCGTCACATCTCCCACAACTCAACACAACAGAGCATGTGCAGTGATGGAGGTCTGAAGCACCTGCATAGACAGAGGTAAACTATACAATTCTGCTGCCTACAGTCGCCACTAGGGGGAGCTCCCTGTATACAGAGATACAGGATAAGATTCTGTCTGTCGCCACCACTAGGGGGAGCTCCCTGTATACAGAGATACATGATAAGATTCTGTCTGCAGTCACCACTAGGGGGAGCTCTCTGTATACAGAGATACATGATAAGATTCTGTCTGCAGCCACCACTAGGGGGAGCTCCCTGTATACAGAGATACATGATAAGATCCTGTCTGCAGTCACCACTAGGAGGAGCTCTCTGTATACAGAGATACATGATAAGATTCTGTCTGCAGTCACCACTAGGGGGAGCTCCCTGTATACAGAGATACATGATAAGATTCTGTCTGCAGCCACCACTAGGGGGAGCTCCCTGTATACAGAGATACATGATAAGGTTGTCTGTCGCCACCACTAGGAGGAGCTCCCTGTATACAGAGACACATGATAAGGTTCTGTCTGTCGCCACCACTAGGAGGAGCTCCCTGTGTACAGAGATACAGGATAAGATTCTGTCTGCAGCCACCACTAGGGGGAGCTCCCTGTATACAGAGATACATGATAAGATTCTGTCTGCAGCCACCACTAGTGGGAGCTCCCTGTATATAGAGATACATGATAAGATTCTGTCTGCAGCCACCACTAGGGGGAGCTCCCTGTATACAGTGATACATGATAAGATTCTGTCTGCAGCCACCACTAGGGGGAGCTCCCTGTATACAGAGACACATGATAAGGTTGTCTGTCGCCACCACTAGGAGGAGCTCCCTGTATACAGAGATACAGGATAAGATTCTGTCTGCAGTCACCACTAGGGGGAGCTCTCTGTATACAGAGATACATGATAAGATCCTGTCTGCAGTCACCACTAGGAGGAGCTCTCTGTATACAGAGATACATGATAAGATTCTGTCTGCAGTCACCACTAGGGGGAGCTCTCTGTATACAGAGATACATGATAAGATTCTGTCTGCAGTCACCACTAGGGGGAGCTCTCTGTATACAGAGATACATGATAAGATTCTGTCTGCAGTCACCACTAGGGGGAGCTCCCTGTATACAGAGATACATGATGAGATCCTGTCTGTAGTCACCACTAGGGGGAGCTCCTTGTATAATGAAGATTCTGTATTAATATTCTTCTTCTTTTTACGTCTGATCGTCAATCTGCATAGCTGTAATTTCCAGGCGGCGCTCCTCCTCCTCCTCCTCCTCCTCCTCTTCCTCTTCCGTGTGGAAGGAGCCGTTAATCCTCTTGGTTCGGTCCTTCCCATGCGGCAGCGGCTCCTCAATGGAACATTAATCTCCTCACCGGCTGCTCAGATCTGACGTCTTGTTTTTATCAGATCCGGCTGCTGCTTGAAGGAGAAACCAGGGATTTCTGTCTCCGGATGAGGAGCTCAGGAAAGATGCGGCACGGCCGAGGCGCGGCGCCCCCTGCATGCTAATGACACTGCCAGCCTCACAAGGGGAAGGTGTAGAAGCAGATTAATAGGGGGCGTACGAGGCGCCATCCTGGGTGCTGTGACCTGGCCGTGTCCTGCATCTGTTCAGCATTATAGTAATTCTAGTAAACGCAGGATATTTCTAGGATTTATTTATCTTTTTACTATTTTAAATGTTTTTGTATTGCACCTCTTATAAAGTGCGGTGTAATGAATCCTGCGCCCCATCCCGAACACCAACTTCTCCCCACTGCCCATCAGCCCAGCTGGAGACATCGGGTTCGGTATATGGAAGGAAATTGGGGCATTGCTCTGTTCTTTTTAACTGGTATCTTCCTCACCTTCCAGCAGCCTGTAATTCTCCTGTTTCCTGTGTGGATCCCCTTTATAAATATTCGGAGCCCCCTCAGTCCCTGTGACATCTGTTTGGAGCAAAGTAGTATATAGGGAGGAGGGGGATGCAGGTGCTCTCTTTCAGGCTAGGCTCTAGTATATAGGGAGGAGGGGGATGCAGTTACTCTTTCAGGCTAGGCTCTAGTATATAGGGAGGAGGGGGATGCAGTTACTCTTTCAGGCTAGGCTCTAGTATATAGGGAGGAGGGGGATGCAGGTGCTCTCTTTCAGGCTAGGCTCTAGTATATAGGGAGGAGGGGGGTGCAGGTGCTCTCTCTTTCAGGCTAGGCTCTAGTATATAGGGAGGAGGGGGATACAGGTGCTCTTTCAGGCTAGGCTAGGCTCTAGTATATAGGGAGGAGGGGGATGCAGTTACTCTCTTTCGGGCTAGGCTCTAGTATATAGGGAGGAGGGGGATACAGGTGCAGGTACTCTTTCAGGCTAGGCTCTAGTATATAGGGAGGAGGGGGATGCAGGTGCTCTCTCTTTCAGGCTAGGCTCTAGTATATAGGGAGGAGGGGGGTGCAGGTGCTCTCTTTCAGGCTAGGCTCTAGTATATAGGGAGGAGGGGGATACAGGTGCTCTCTTTCAGGCTAGGCTCTAGTATATAGGGAGGAGGGGGATGCAGTTACTTTCTTTCAGGCTAGGCTCTAGTATATAGGGAGGAGGGGGATGCAGGTGCTCTCTTTCAGGCTAGGCTCTAGTATATAGGGAGGAGGGTGATACAGATTGCTCTCTTTCAGGCTAGGCTCTAGTATATAGGGAGGAGGGGGATACAGGTGCTCCCTTTCAGGCTAGGCTCTAGTATATAGGGAGGAGGGGGATACAGGTGCTCTCTTTCAGGCTAGGCTCTAGTATATAAGGAGGAGGGGGATACAGGTGCTCTCTTTCAGGCTAGGCTCTAGTATATAGGGAGGAGGGTGATGCAGGTGCTCTTTCAGGCTAGACTCTAGTATATAAGGAGGAGGGGGGTGCAGGTGTTCTCTCTTTCAAACTAGGCTCTAGTATATAGGGAGGAGGGGGATGCAGGTGCTCTCTCTTTCAGGCTAGGCTCTAGTATATAGGGAGGAGGGGGATGCAGCTGCAGGTGTTCTCTTTTGGGCTAGGCTCTAGTATATAGGGAGGAGGGGGATGCAGGTGCTCTCTCTTTCAGGCTAGGCTCTAGTATATAGGGAGGAGGGGGATGCAGGTGCTCTCTCTTTCAGGCTAGGCTCTAGTATATAGGGAGGAGGGGTATGCAGCTGCAGGTGTTCTCTCTTTTGGGCTAGACTCTAGTATATAGGGAGGAGGGGGATACAGGTGCAGGTACTCTTTCAGGCTAGGCTCTAGTATATAGGGAGGAGGGAGGTGCAGGTACTCTTTCAGGCTAGGCTCTAGTATATAGGGAGGAGGGGGATACAGGTGCAGGTACTCTTTCAGGCTAGGCTCTAGTATATAGGGAGGAGGGGGATGCAGGTGCAGGTACTCTTTCAGGCTAGGCTCTAGTATATAGGGAGGAGGGGGATACAGGTGCAGGTACTCTTTCAGGCTAGGCTCTAGTATATAGGGAGGAGGGGGATACAGGTGCAGGTACTCTTTCAGGCTAGGCTCTAGTATATAGGGAGGAGAGGGATGCAGCTGCAGGTACTCTTTCAGGCTAGACTCTAGTATATAGGGAGGAGGGGGGTGCAGGTGCTCTCTTTCAGGCTAGGCTCTAGTATATAGGGAGGAGGGGTATGCAGCTGCAGGTGTTCTCTCTTTCAGGCTAGGCTCTAGTATATAGGGAGGAGGGGGATGCAGTTACTCTCTTTCGGGCTAGGCTCTAATATATAGGGAGGAGGGGGATACAGGTGCAGGTACTCTTTCAGGCTAGGCTCTAGTATATAGGGAGGAGGGGGATGCAGGTGCTCTCTCTTTCAGGCTAGGCTCTAGTATATAGGGAGGAGGGGGGTGCAGGTGCTCTCTTTCAGGCTAGGCTCTAGTATATAGGGAGGAGGGTGATGCAGCTGCAGGTGTTCTCTCTTTCGGGCTAGGCTCTAGTATATAGGGAGGAGGGGGGTGCAGGTGCTCTCTTTCAGGCTAGGCTCTAGTATATAGGGAGGAGGGTGATGCAGCTGCAGGTGTTCTCTCTTTCGGGCTAGGCTGTAGTATATAGGGAGGAGGGGGATGCAGGTGCTCTTTCAAACTAGGCTCTAGTATATAGGGAGGAGGGGGATACAGGTGCTCTCTTTCAGGCTAGGCTCTAGTATATAGGGAGGAGGGGGATGCAGTTACTTTCAGGCTAGGCTCTAGTATATAGGGAGGAGGGGGATGCAGGTGCTCTCTTTCAGGCTAGGCTCTAGTATATAGGGAGGAGGGTGATACAGATTGCTCTCTTTCAGGCTAGGCTCTAGTATATAGGGAGAAGGGGGATACAGGTGCTCCCTTTCAGGCTAGGCTCTAGTATATAGGGAGGATGGGGATACAGGTGCTCTCTTTCAGGCTAGGCTCTAGTATATAAGGAGGAGGGGGGTGCAGGTGCTCTCTTTCAGGCTAGGCTGTAGTATATAGGGAGGAGGGGGATGCAGGTGCTCTTTCAGGCTAGGCTCTAGTATATAGGGAGGAGGGGGATGCAGGTGCTCTCTTTCAGGCTAGGCTCTAGTATATAGGGAGGAGGGGGATACAGGTGCTTTCTTTCAGGCTAGGCTCTAGTATATAGGGAGGAGGGGGATGCAGCTGCAGGTGTTCTCTCTTTCAGGCTAGGCTCTAGTATATAGGGAAGAGGGGGGTGCAGCTGCAGGTGTTCTCTCTTTCAGGCTAGGCTCTAGTATATAGGGAGGAGGGTGATGCAGCTGCAGGTGTTCTCTTTTGGGCTAGGCTCTAGTATATAGGGAGGAGGGGGATGCAGGTGCTCTCTCTTTCAGGCTAGGCTCTATTATATAGGGAGGAGGGTGATGCAGCTGCAGGTGTTCTCTTTTGGGCTAGGCTCTAGTATATAGGGAGGAGGGGGATGCAGGTGCTCTCTCTTTCAGGCTAGGCTCTAGTATATAGGGAGGAGGGGTATGCAGCTGCAGGTGTTCTCTCTTTTGGGCTAGGCTCTAGTATATAGGGAGGAGGGAGGTGCAGGTACTCTTTCAGGCTAGGCTCTAGTATATAGGGAGGAGGGGGATACAGGTGCAGGTACTCTTTCAGGCTAGGCTCTAGTATATAGGGAGGAGGGGGATGCAGGTGCAGGTACTCTTTCAGGCTAGGCTCTAGTATATAGGGAGGAGGGGGATACAGGTGCAGGTACTCTTTCAGGCTAGGCTCTAGTATATAGGGAGGAGGGGGATACAGGTGCAGGTACTCTTTCAGGCTAGGCTCTAGTATATAGGGAGGAGAGGGATGCAGCTGCAGGTACTCTTTCAGGCTAGACTCTAGTATATAGGGAGGAGGGGGGTGCAGGTGCTCTCTTTCAGGCTAGGCTCTAGTATATAGGGAGGAGGGGTATGCAGCTGCAGGTGTTCTCTCTTTCAGGCTAGACTCTAGTATATAGGGAGGAGGGGGATACAGGTGCAGGTACTCTTTCAGGCTAGGCTCTAGTATATAGGGAGGAGGGAGGTGCAGGTACTCTTTCAGGCTAGGCTCTAGTATATAGGGAGGAGGGGGATACAGGTGCAGGTACTCTTTCAGGCTAGGCTCTAGTATATAGGGAGGAGGGGGATACAGGTGCAGGTACTCTTTCAGGCTAGGCTCTAGTATATAGGGAGGAGAGGGATGCAGCTGCAGGTACTCTTTCAGGCTAGGCTCTAGTATATAGGGAGGAGGGGGATGCAGCTGCAGGTGTTCTCTCTTTCAGGCTAGGCTCTAGTATATAGGGAGGAGGGGGGTGCAGGTGCTCTCTTTCAGACTAGGCTCTAGTATATAGGGAGGAGGGGGATGCAGGTGCTCTCTCTTTCAGGCTAGGCTCTAGTATATAGGGAGGAGGGGGATGCAGCTGCAGGTGTTCTCTCTTTCAGGCTAGGCTCTAGTATATAGGGAGGAGGGGTATGCAGCTGCAGGTGTTCTCTCTTTCAGGCTAGGCTCTAGTATATAGGGAGGAGGGGGGTGCAGGTGCTCTCTTTCAGACTAGACTCTAGTATATAGGGAGGAGGGGGATGCAGCTGCAGCTTTCTTCCCTTTCTCTTTGAGCTTATGGGACAATAAGTGAGGAGACATCTGATTGGATGAGAAGTTAATGGTCATATAGGAAGACCCCGCCCACTCACACTCGGCTGGAGAGACAGAATGCGCAGGATGAAAAGCCGGGGGAAGAGGAAACCTTGAGCCATCGTCTGTCTGCACTGCATGTGATGGACATCTATAGCTGATTATGGAGGGATTGTGATTAAAGACTAACTTTTTGGACTGAACAATCGGACATTGTAAGGGACCAAGAGCTTCAGTGGGACAAAGTCTGATCGCCTCCACTTAGAGGACCCCTTTAAGGATGACGTCTAGTTCATAGATTTGGCCGCACAGCTCCCGAGGGACGAGTGGTTTTATGTGACTCTTCTCCTTTAATATGGGACCGTGCAGTGTAATGAATATCCCTCGTGTCTGACATTTCTCACGGTGTCCTCTTTATCATTGCTGTATAACGCCCCCTCCCCCATGATGTTATAGGTACAAAAGAATGTCCCCGCTCGCTAACAGCCGCTCCTACTGATGGTTTCCACTTAGTATCCGCTGGAGCACAACTCCTATCATGCTGACTTGATATTTGCTCTACACTGGGGCTCATGATCGCCCCCTGCTGAGTAATGTATGAGCTGCCAAGAAATGTGGAGGAAGGGACCTGACAACAGAATTCAGCCCATTTCTGCCCTACAATCATTGCCGTCACCTATTCTTACATATTCTAATGATGAAGGAAAAAACAACTTTTTGCAACTTTTTGAGCGAGTTCTTAGATATGAACGTTCTAAAATGTGCCCTAAAATGGGCGTGGCTTTATCCGTATGCGATCACGAGATCGGGGTGATATTTCATCATGTGTCATCAGCACGGCTCAGAAATGGCTCCAATCGTTCAGCAGTGTTGGGCTCCGTTCACACACGTGTGCGCTGCTTTGTGCAGAGCAGTTTCGGCTATGGAGTCACTTCGGACTCTGCCTCCGTTTCGGGGGTTTTTTGTCTCTTTCAGATGTGGATAAAAGCTCAGGCGTCCATGTTTTTATGCACATTGGAAAAAAGCCGGACAGAGGGCAGGTGTGAACTGACTCCTTCTGCTTCATTATAATAAATGGTCCGGAGACACGGTATATCCGTGCGCACCAAGCGTTACATGGTGACAAACCCGCCCCTGCGACAGTGTGGAGAAGCTCACCCCAGAGGAGAGCGGAAGTGTTAGGTAGTGATACAATGTAATCCGCCTCCGGAATCTGGCGGGTGCAATGTAATCCGCCTCTGGAATCTGGCGGGTGCAGTGTAATCCGCCTCTGGAATCTGGCGGGTGCAATGTAATCCTCTTCCGGAATCTGGCGGGTGCAATGTAATCCGCCTCCGGAATCTGGCGGGTGCAGTGTAATCCGCCTCCGGAATCTGGCGGGTGCAGTGTAATCCGCCTCCGGAATCTGGCGGGTGCAGTGTAATCCGCCTCCGGAATCTGGCGGGTGCAGTGTAATCCGCCTCCGGAATCTGGCGGGTGCAGTGTAATCCGCCTCCGGAATCTGGCGGGTGCAGTGTAATCCGCCTCCGGAATCTGGCGGGTGCAGTGTAATCCGCCTCCGGAATCTGGCGGGTGCAGTGTAATCCGCCTCCGGAATCTGGCGGGTGCAGTGTAATCCGCCTCCGGAATCTGGCGGGTGCAGTGTAATCCGCCTCCGGAATCTGGCGGGTGCAGTGTAATCCGCCTCTGGAATCTGGCGGGTGCAGTGTAATCCGCCTCTGGAATCTGGCGGGTGCAGTGTAATCCGCCTCTGGAATCTGGCGGGTGCAGTGTAATCCGCCTCTGGAATCTGGCGGGTGCAGTGTAATCCGCCTCTGGAATCTGGCGGGTGCAATGTAACAGACGCTCTGCATTGTGCCCCCCTGACACTGTGCGGGGGGAGCTCATCAGTATTTTACACACAGGTCTTTATGTTGTTGGACCTTCCCCTCCATGTAAATGAGCGCAGCTCCTGCAGGAAAAAGCTGTCAGAACCAGGAAAACCGAGAATCCGCGACCTCTACAGACCCCAAATCTACACAAGTGCAGGCGGACAGGTCCGGTGTGATTGTGAAGTGGTGTATAATCCCTACCTGCAGCTTCCGGATGGGTGTAGTAGTGCAGTGTTTCTGCCAATCCTGTAATTTCCAGTCTGGGTGACTACTATACAGTAGACTGCCTCTCCATGCTGCACAGACTGTATTTTGGGCTTGTGATTAATTTCGTTATATATCTGTATAGAAGGCAGAACTTTATTTTTCTGATGCAAAGCACCAAATCCTCTGCATAGGCAGAAAGGGTTAGATCCCATTATTCATTCATAGGCGTGTTCTTCGGTAAACTGTAAGTGCGCCCCCTCCATGAATGAGATGCCCCCGCACATGAAGGGTCACAGGACTCATGGCAGCGTCGCCTTCTCTTCTCCGGACAATCATCTTCCAGACGTCCCAAACAATGTGAGGGGCTTCATCAGAGTGAATAACGTCGTCGTCCCCCCCCCCATCCTTCCTACAATCTCCAGAGCAGCAGGGAGCATAATCGACCACCAGTTCTTGGGATTGCTGGGGACCATGGTGGTCGGACCCCCAGCAATGGGAAAGTTGGAGGATCACTTTCAAACTTGAGAATTCTCCTCTTTTAAGAACTGAATCGATAGCCCAGTACTCTAGTGACCTCTAGTGGTGAGACTACATTACTACAGACCTCTCTTCTAAACACCCAGTTTTTAATGTGCGATTCTCCAATTTTTACTAAATTACAACACCCAACATGTCCTGACAGTCTGGTATGATGAAAGCTGTAGTTTTCCAACAGGAGGAGATTGGTAATACATGCCTTTATATTATAGTGCTACATTATCTGACTTTCCGGATTACAGGTCCGTATGCTTTTGATTTTGGCATTAATCTGATTTTTATTTATTTTTTTTGCAGGCAACGTAGCGGCACTTAAGGACGTTATGTTTGTACTGAAGGAGGGCGCAAGCTACAAAGTCAAAATTACCTTCAAAGTAAGTGACACCATTTCTATTGCTGTAATGTCCAGACTCTTCTGATCCCATTATCCCCCTATAACAAGATTTAGTATTAAAACTAAACAGTCTGGGAATTCCTATCCCATAATAAGAGTTTCTCTTTATTTGTGTGCCTATGACCACACTCCCTGCGCTTACTGCCCAGTGTGATCACGAGGACTAGAAGTGTTGTCATAGGGACATATGTACTTTTTTTTTTTTTTTTTCCCCCTAGATTTTAAACATTAGACTGTAGGTGTCCTTTAAAAGCTTTTTCCAGGGATCCACTAATTTTCTGATATTTTTCTAGGTGAACAAGGAAATAGTTTCTGGGTTGAAGTATGTACAGCACTCCTTCAGGAAAGGAATTAGAGGTAAGTGAATGATGGAAAAGTAGTCCCTAAGAAAACGTGTTGCCGGGTGTTTTATATACACCAGTGAGGTTAAGGGATGCACTATTGGGGCAACAGATGGAAGCAATACAGATGGAGAAGGTTTTATTACAGCCCAGGACATTGGTGCAATAAATTCTACTCTAACCGTCTGTCGCCCTCTAGTGACCAAAAAATAGTAGACGTAAAGAATTTTTGGGTCCGGTTGTAAGTGTATAACAGAACCATGATTTTTTTTTTTTCTTGACAGTTGATAAAGAGACGCACATGGTCGGCAGCTACGGACCCCGCTGCGAGCCTTACGATTTCCTAACTCCTCTAGAAGAAGCCCCCAAAGGAATGCTCGTCCGGGGGACGTACCACATGAAATCCTGGTTCACAGACGACGACAAATGCGATCACTTGTCCTGGGAGTGGAACATCAATATAAAGAAGGAATGGAAGGAATAGAGGAGGCTCGACCCTCCCCTGCGGCGTCCTAATGAGGGGGCGGATAATGCCACATATTAAACATTGTACAAGAAGTATCATGATTTCTACATCTGTTTTCTAATAGTTACTTGTAGTTTCTAAGAAAAGAATATACAAACCTGTAAAGACAGTATTTAATAAAATGATGGATCTTTAACAAGTTTTTTTTTTCTGGAAACTGTCCAGTGGGTTCCTGGACAAAAAGGAGTGATTCACAAATACAGTTTTTGACCTTAAAGCATTTGTGAGTTTGTTTCAATTAAGGGTTTGATGTTGGTCATCATTAAATTGCGCGAAGATCTTCTTCTTCTTCTTCTTCTTCTTCTTCTTCTTCTCTTTTTTTTTTTTTTTTTTATAACTGTGATGAGGTTAAGGCCCTCCCTCCTCACGCACCTTTCGACCTTTTTTTCTCGCGCACCTTTCGACCTTTTTTTCTCGCGCACCTTTCGACCTTTTTTTCTCGCGCACCTTTCGACCTTTTTTTTCTCTCGCACCTTTCGACCTTTTTTTTCTCTCGCACCTTTCGGCCTTCTCTCGCGCACCTTTCGGCCTTCTCTCGCGCACCTTTCGGCCTTCTCTCGCGCACCTTTCGGCCTTCTCTCGCGCACCTTTCGGCCTTCCTCTTCGTGACCTTCCTCTTCCTCTCACGCTCCTTATTGTATTTTTTTTTTCCATTGTGCTTTAGTTCTGTCCATTGCCCATTGGTCCTTCATCCATTTGTTAATTCATTTTCCCAATGTCCCTAATAATGGGCATCCTAGCAAGAATGAAAATCTCATCCTATTCCATCTTATAGACAAAGCGTGGTGTGCAATGTTTCTTCAGAATGTCTTGTTTTCTGGTTGGAGCTTCAGGCTACTTCATGACCTTCATCTCATGTTTGTCTCCATCCACGTCTTCCTCGATTGCTTTTGTAGACGTAATATATTTCCCCATGAGCTGGTTCTACCATGTTCAGAATAAGAAGAAGCTTCAGTCGGGTCATCTTAAGACTTCACCAGCACCAGTGAGCCACCACTTGGCAACAGACTACGGTTCCCCTCAACTCTTGTGCGTTATGGCCAATTTGCCAGATTTATAGTATATGATGTCACCCATAGCTATGGTCATGGTCAACTGAGACCCCCCACATTCAGCTGGGTATCATTCTTTTCAGCACAATCAGTTTGCTTTAAATATTGGAACATCATTCTCTCGGACTAAACCACCACGGTCTCGATCCATCTGAAGACCTTGGACCTCTGATGATGGAGAAGTTGGGCCAGGATGTAACTTTCGTAGATGATTCATGTTTTTTAGCAATGGAATAATCTATTCTTCATCCTGATGAACAAACTATAAATACATTTTATGTTGTTGGTGAAAAAAAGAACAAGACCTGACGTCGTCTTCTGGAATAAGGAAAGAACAAACACCGGTGTTGCATTGCGACAGTGAAGAAGAAATACATGGAAGAACAAAAAAAAGTCTCTTAGATCCGAGTGATCTGTGGGAGCAAAGAGTTCGTTGACTTGAGGGTCAACCTCCTAAGATATAGAGAATAAATGTTCCTTGTAAACCCCCATAGATTTCCTTAAGGTATCAGCTATTTTAGTTCCTGAATACTTCTATACTGTAGCAAAGTAGTGTCGTCTGTTGCTTTGTGACCACGTCATAAACAAGTCTGTGCAGCAAAGAGGAGCAGTGTACGGTATAGTGAACAGAACTGTCTGTGACCATATAGTTGTGATGATGACAAGCGGACAACCATATTCTAGGTCAATAAGGTAACATACTAATGCGTTCATGGCCGTGTCCAGAGCGTGTACTCCTGCTGTACACGGGCTCTGCTGTATCGCCAGCTATCAGCGTGAAAAATGTAATAGTTCAAAGTGTTATAAATGATGAGGCGGATAAAAGGCAATAATGGGGTTAAGCAGAAGAATATTGATCGGATGTAAGTGGCTGCAGACAAGGAGTAATGACTTCTGCCGCTCCAGGATGCAAAAATAATGAGAAGAGGGAGCGAAGAAATCACATTCTGCCTATTCATCATTGTGTTATGTAATTAGATCCGATACGCGGGAGTGAGCGAGAGGGGAAACAGGTGCCAGACAGGAGGTATACTGTATATAGGGGCAGTATTATAGTAGATATATTCCTGTACATAGAAGCAGTATTATAGTAGTTATATTCTTGTACATAGGAGCAGTATTATAGTAGTTATATTATTGTACATAGGAGCAGTATTATAGTAGTTATATTCTTATACATAGGGGCAGTATTATAGTAGTTATATTCTTGTACATAGGGTGCAGTGTTATAGTAGTTATATTCTTGTACATAGGAGCAGTATTATAGTAGTTATATTCTTATACATAGGGGCAGTATTATAGTAGTTATATTCTTGTACATAGGGTGCAGTGTTATAGTAGTTATATTCTTGTACATAGGAGCAGTATTATAGTAGTTATATTCTTGTACATAGGGGCAGTATTATAGTAGTTATATTCTTGTACATAGAGGGCAGTATTATAGTAGTAATATTCTTGTACATAGGGTGCAGTGTTATAGTAGTTATATTCTTGTACATAGGAGCAGTATTATAGTAGTTATATTCTTGTACATAGGGGCAGTATTATAGTAGTTATATTCTTGTACATAGGGAGCAGTATTATAGTAGTTATATTCTTGTACATAGGGGGCAGTATTATAGTAGTTATATTCTTGTACATAGGGAGCAGTATTATAGTAGTTATATTCTTGGACATAGGAGTAGTATTATAGTAGTTATATTCTTGGACATAGGGGCAGAATTATAGTAGTTATATTCTTGTACATATTGGCAGTATTCTAGTAGTTATATTCTTGTATATAGGAGCAGTATTATAGTAGTTATATTCTTGTACATAGGGGGCAGTATTATAGTAGTTATATTCTTGTACATAGTGGGCAGTATTATAGTAGTTATATTCTTGTACATAGGGGGCAGTATTATAGTAGTTATATTCTTGTACATAGGAGCAGTATTATAGTAGTTATATTCTTGTACATAGGGGGCAGTATTATAGTAGTTATATTCTTGTACATAGTGGGCAGTATTATAGTAGTTATATTCTTGTACATAGGGGGCAGTATTATAGTAGTTATATTCTTGTACATAGGGGGCAGTATTATAGTAGTTATATTCTTGTACATAGGGGGCAGTATTATAGTAGTTATATTCTTGTACATAGGGGGCAGTATTATAGTAGTTATATTCTTGTACATAGGGGGCAGTATTATAGTAGTTATATTCTTGTACATAGGGGGCAGTGTTATAGTAGTTATATTCTTGTACATAGGGGGCAGTGTTATAGTAGTTATATTCTTGTACATAGGGAGCAGTATTATAGTAGTTATATTCTTGTACATAGGGGGCAGTATTATAGTAGTTATATTCTTGTACACAGGGAGCAGTATTATAGTAGTTATATTCTTGTACACAGGGAGCAGTATTATAGTAGTTATATTCTTGTACATAGGGAGCAGTATTATAGTAGTTATATTCTTGTACATAGGGGGCAGTATTATAGTAGTTATTTTCTTGTACATAGGGGGCAGTATTATAGTAGTTATATTCTTGTACATAGGAGCAGTATTATAGTAGTTATATTCTTGTACATAGGAGCAGTATTATAGTAGTTATATTCTTGTACATAGGGGGCAGTATTATAGCAGTTATATTCTTGTACATAGGAGCAGTATTATAGTAGTTATATTCTTGTACATAGGGGGCAGTATTATAGCAGTTATATTCTTGTACATAGGGAGCAGTATTATAGTAGTTATATTCTTGTACATAGGGGGCAGTATTATAGTAGTTATATTCTTGTACACAGGGAGCAGTATTATAGTAGTTATTTTCTTGTACATAGGGGGCAGTATTATAGTAGTTATATTCTTGTACATAGGAGCAGTATTATAGTAGTTATATTCTTGTACATAGGAGCAGTATTATAGTAGTTATATTCTTGTACATAGGGAGGAGTATTATAGTAGTTATATTCTTGTACATAGGGGGCAGTATTATAGTAGTTATATTCTTGTACATAGGGGCAGTATTATAGTAGTTATATTCTTGTACATAGGGAGCAGTATTATAGTAGTTATATTCTTGTACATAGGGGGCAGTATTATAGTAGTTATATTCTTGGACATAGGGGCAGAATTATAGTAGTTATATTCTTGTACATATTGGCAGTATTCTAGTAGTTATATTCTTGTATATAGGAGCAGTATTATAGTAGTTATATTCTTGTACATAGGGGGCAGTATTATAGTAGTTATATTCTTGTACATAGTGGGCAGTGTTATAGTAGTTATATTCTTGTACATAGGGGGCAGTGTTATAGTAGTTATATTCTTGTACATAGGGGGCAGTGTTATAGTAGTTATATTCTTGTACATAGGGAGCAGTATTATAGTAGTTATATTCTTGTACATATTGGCAGTATTCTAGTAGTTATATTCTTGTATATAGGAGCAGTATTATAGTAGTTATATTCTTGTACATAGGGGGCAGTATTATAGTAGTTATATTCTTGTACATAGTGGGCAGTGTTATAGTAGTTATATTCTTGTACATAGGGGGCAGTGTTATAGTAGTTATATTCTTGTACATAGGGGGCAGTGTTATAGTAGTTATATTCTTGTACATAGGGGGCAGTATTATAGTAGTTATATTCTTGTACACAGGGAGCAGTATTATAGTAGTTATATTCTTGTACACAGGGAGCAGTATTATAGTAGTTATATTCTTGTACATAGGGAGCAGTATTATAGTAGTTATATTCTTGTACATAGGGGGCAGTATTATAGTAGTTATATTCTTGTACATAGGGGGCAGTATTATAGTAGTTATATTCTTGTACATAGGAGCAGTATTATAGTAGTTATATTCTTGTACATAGGAGCAGTATTATAGTAGTTATATTCTTGTACATAGGGGGCAGTATTATAGCAGTTATATTCTTGTACATAGGAGCAGTATTATAGTAGTTATATTCTTGTACATAGGGAGCAGTATTATAGTAGTTATATTCTTGTACATAGGGGGCAGTATTATAGTAGTTATATTCTTGTACACAGGGAGCAGTATTATAGTAGTTATATTCTTGTACATAGGGAGCAGTATTATAGTAGTTATATTCTTGTACATAGGGAGGAGTATTATAGTAGTTATATTCTTGTACATAGGGGGCAGTATTATAGTAGTTATATTCTTGTACATAGGGGCAGTATTATAGTAGTTATATTCTTGTACATAGGGAGCAGTATTATAGTAGTTATATTCTTGTACATAGGGGGCAGTATTATAGTAGTTATATTCTTGTACATAGGGAGCAGTATTATAGTAGTTATATTCTTGGACATAGGAGTAGTATTATAGTAGTTATATTCTTGTACATAGGGGCAGAATTATAGTAGTTATATTCTTGTACATATTGGGCAGTATTATAGTAGTTATATTCTTGTACATAGGAGCAGTATTATAGTAGTTATATTCTTGTACATAGGGGGCAGTATTATAGTAGTTATATTCTTGTATATAGGAGCAGTATTATAGTAGTTATATTCTTGTACATAGGGGCAGAATTATAGTAGTTATATTCTTGTACATATTGGGCAGTATTATAGTAGTTATATTCTTGTACATAGGAGCAGTATTATAGTAGTTATATTCTTGTACATAGGAGCAGTATTATAGTAGTTATATTCTTGTATATAGGAGCAGTATTATAGTAGTTATATTCTTGTACATAGGGGGCAGTATTATAGTAGTTATATTCTTGTACATAGGAGCAGTATTATAGTAGTTATATTCTTGTACATAGGGGGCAGTATTATAGTAGTTATATTCTTGTATATAGGAGCAGTATTATAGTAGTTATATTCTTGTACATAGGGGGCAGTATTATAGTAGTTATATTCTTGTACATAGGGGGCAGTATTATAGTAGTTATATTCTTGTACATAGGAGCAGTATTATAGTAGTTATATTCTTGGACATAGGAGCAGTATTATAATAGTTATATTCTTGGACATAGGAGTAGTATTATAGTAGTTATATTCTTGTACATAGGGGCAGAATTATAGTAGTTATATTCTTGTACATATTGGGCAGTATTCTAGTAGTTATATTCTTGTATATAGGAGCAGTATTATAGTAGTTATATTCTTGTACATAGGGAGCAGTATTATAGTAGTTATATTCTTGTACATAGGGGCAGTATTATAGTAGTTATATTCTTGTACATAGGAGCAGTATTATAATAGTTATATTCTTGTACATAGTGGGCAGTGTTATAGTAGTTATATTCTTGTACATAGGGGGCAGTGTTATAGTAGTTATATTCTTGTACATAGGGGCAGTATTATAGTAGTTATATTCTTGTACATAGGGGGCAGTATTATAGTAGTTATATTCTTGTACATGGGGGCAGTGTTATAGTAGTTATATTCTTGTACATAGGAGCAGTATTATAGTAGTTATATTCTTGTACATAGGGGGCAGTATTATGGTAGTTATATTCTTGTACATAGGAGCAGTATTATAGTAGTTATATTCTTGTACATAGGGGGCAGTATTATAGTAGTTATATTCTTGTACATAGGGGCAGTATTATAGTAGTTATATTCTTGGACATAGGAGCAGTATTATAGTAGTTATATTCTTGGACATAGGAGTAGTATTATAGTAGTTATATTCTTGTACATAGGGGCAGAATTATAGTAGTTATATTCTTGTACATATTGGGCAGTATTCTAGTAGTTATATTCTTGTATATAGGAGCAGTATTATAGTAGTTATATTCTTGTACATAGTGAGCAGTGTTATAGTAGTTATATTCTTGTACATAGGGGGCAGTGTTATAGTAGTTATATTCTTGTACATAGGGGCAGTATTATAGTAGTTATATTCTTGTACATAGGGGGCAGTATTATAGTAGTTATATTCTTGTACATAGGGGGCAGTGTTATAGTAGTTATATTCTTGTACATAGGAGCAGTATTATAGTAGTTATATTCTTGTACATAGGGGGCAGTGTTATAGTAGTTATATTCTTGTACATAGGAGCAGTATTATAGTAGTTATATTCTTGTACATAGGGGGCAGTATTATGGTAGTTATATTCTTGTACATAGGAGCAGTATTATAGTAGTTATATTCTTGTACATAGGGGGCAGTATTATAGTAGTTATATTCTTGTACATAGGGCAGCACTTTGAACACATTTTATAAGTGGTCATAAACTTGTAAAAAACTCATGAAAGAATAAAGCTATGTTAAAACCAAGCACACCGTTGTTTTTCTTATGAAATTCTCAATAAGTTTGATGTGTCACATGACCCTCTTCCCATTGAAAAAAATTAAGTTGGATCCAAAATGTCCCACTTCAAAATGTCCGCCATGGTCACCACCCATCTGGAAAAGTTTTCCCCCTCCCATATACTAATGTGCCACATACAGGAAGTTTATATCACCAACCATTCCCATTTAATTTAGGTGTATCCATATAAATGGCCCACTCTGTATAATAAACTTTTCAGAGGAGACAATAAGTCTGATCCGCGTCCAGTTGCCTCCGGCACAATCACTGTGTATTTGGAGTGAACATCGCTTTCTTTTCTAAATGTCCCAATCACTTACAGGCGCAGCGGAGGATCCATCTGTAGAACATTAGGTTCTGTCTCTTTGCCAAATTGCAAAAGGGCATTAAATGATGGTTAGGTCGTCCCTGGAGACATCCTATATGGGGAATAAAGTAATAAAGCATTAACGATCCCTCGTACACAGAGTCTGCAGGATGGGTGCTGGGGTTTTCTGTACAGTACAAGCCTAAAATGATTATTCAGTTTAATTGACTGTTTACTTAAAGGGGTCCTCCATTATCATGATATGCAGGGAGTGAACAAAGGGGTCAATGGTGGGAAGAGGGAGGATTGGAACATAGCCAATTCCTGTGCTTGTTTTGAAATCATTATAACCGCTGCCTGCAGCCACCACTAGGGGAAGCTCACTTGCAACTTCTGTGGAATTTAGTAATAGTTATGCATAGCTATCCATATGCAGTGAGCACCTCCTAGTGGTGACTGTGTAAATCTGTATGTAGTGAGCTCATCCTAGTGGTGGCTGTATAAATCTGTATGTAGTGAGCTCCTCCTAGTGGTGGCTGTATAAATCCATATGCAGTGAGCACCTCCTAGTGGTGGCTGTGTAAATCTGTATGTAGTGACCTCCCCCTAGTGGTGACTGTATAAATCTGTATGTCGTGAGCTCCCCCTAGTGGTTGCTGTATATATTAGTATGTAGTGCGCTCCTCCTAGTGGTGGCTGTATAAATCTGTATGTAGTAAGCTCCCCCTAATGGTGGCTGTATAAATCTGTATGTAGTGAGCTCCCCCTAGTGGTGGCTGTATAAATCTGTATGTAGTGAGCTCCCCCTAGTTGTAGCTGTATAAATCTGTATGCAGTGAGCTCCCCCTAGTGGTGGCAGTATAAATCTGTATGTAGTGACCTCCCCCTTGTGGTGGCTGTATATATATGTAGTGCTGGGTTGTGCACGCGTCTTCTTGTGCAAAGTGGCTTCGGAGAGAAGTGGCAGTTATTTCAGAGGCCGTTAGTCAGGGCAGGAGTCAGGTAACCAACACTTTGATCACTTACTCTCTTTTAACTATGTTTCTGTTAGCTCTCACTTTTTCCTCTATAGTCCTCCACTTTCTAGTATCGCCTTGACTAGCCCAGGGGGATGGGGATGACTCGGGACCCGGGCCTTTAGCCTGGCCTTAGGGATGTCGCGGTGGTCGGCTCCCGGGCCCGTACCCTGGGGTCACTCTTTAAAAGGGTGGATGGTTTGTTTATTTTATAAAAGTTCGTGACGCCACCTGTGGCTTCTGGTGAGGATCACCAGCGCTGCGCAGTCCACTGAGGCCGGTGATAAGGCAGCTCGATGGTATAGCTCCGCACAGGTGGAGCTAGGCCTCATGGCAGTGTACGGAAGGGGATGCAGGACAGGCGAGACCGAGCCGGGTCAGAGCAAGAACGGGGACGGACACGATAGTCACTTCAGTACCTTTTACTGGTAGAAATTCAGGCACGTCCCGGAGCACTGTAGGGTGAAGGGTGCATGTCAGGATCCTCCCCAATGAGCGGGTTTTGGGCCTCCTATTTCTTGACTCTGCCTACTAAGTTTCTGACCTGCCTGGAGCTAGGCCTAACTTTGTCTCTGTCCTGCGCTGGCTGACCTTGTGATAGGGCCTTCTCTTGGAGTACACGCTCCCGGTATGCGGGGCCTAAGCATCTCCTGGCTCTGTTACGTATCAGCTCTCTAGCGATCCTGGGACCTGTAGTTCTCCAGGGATTCCGGTTATGCCTTACTGGGTCATAGAGATCCTGGTAAGCTTCAGACCCGGTGTCCGGTAAATTCTTCGGGGTGAGCAAGTTAAGCTCCTCTGCCCCTTATGTACTAACTCTCCACTCGCCTTCGGCCTACTCGGGCCCTCACTAGGCTATACACACTAACGCCAGCTTGCCGCGCTTCACCGATCTTATGGCGCCGGCACACCTAAAGCTCACTATTCTGAGCTACAACTGAGTCTGGACTGTGCTCCACTGCAGACTGACCTCTCTCAGACTTCTTTACTGCAGGAATTCTCTCAACAGACTTTGCTCTCTGTCGACTCCAGACTAGACTCACCACTGCCTGGCTCCACCTTCCCTATTTATCTATCCCTATCGGGCTCCCTCTGGTGGTCTGAGGTAAAAGGCGGAGCTGTGTGAATGGTTATGGGGGCCTCTTGTGGAGGAATCCATCAATGCACACTTCTAGGATCTGTGATACCAAGCGCAGCTGGGCGTCACAGCCTCAAATCCCTACACCTAGTAAGGAACCCTTCATCTCTCCCTCCATCCTCCCCATTCATCTCACCTCCTCCTCAGAATTATTCCTCAACATTCAATCCTGGATCTCCAAACACAGACAGCCACCTCATGCTCTCTCTTGCTCCCACCTGCTAACACTTTCTCTGCTCCTCCTCACTGCTAGAGATATCTCTCCAAATCCTGGTCCTCCTCGCCATATCCCCACAGTTACTTCTACCTCCTATCCACGACCTTCCACAAACTGTCGCAACCCTTCTAACCTCATACCCATCCAACTAATCCCCACTTCCTCAGTTGCACTAACAGGAGCTCTATGGAACGCTCGCTCCGTCTGCAACAAACTTTTCTACCTCCACGACTTTTTCATTACAAACAAACTTTCCTTCCTCGCCATCACCGAAACCTGGCTCACCCCCTCTGACACAGCCTCCCCAGCTGCACTTTCATATGGCGGATTCCACCTTTCCCACACCCCCCACCCCAACGGCAAACATGGCGGAGGCATAGGTTTTCTCCTGTCAGATACCTGCGCTTTCACCCAAATCCCACTGCCACCCTCCGTCACACTCCCCTCTTTTGAGGTGCACTGTGTGCGCATCTATTCCCCCTCTAACCTCCAACTAGCCGTCATTTACCGACCCCCAGGGCTAGCCACCACTTTCTTAGACCACTTCACCACCTGGCTGCTTCACTTCCTTTCCGCTGACATCCCCACTATCATAATGGGAGACTTCAACATCCCCATTGACACTTCCCACTCATCTGTCTCTAAGTTCCTATCCCTCACTTCCTCCTTCGGCCTTGCTCAATGGTCTTCTGCAGCTACTCATAAAGATGGCCACACACTGGACCTCATCTTCACCTGCCTCTGTTCCCTATCTAATCTCTCTAACTCACCTCTCCCTCTCTCTGACCATAACCTCCTCACATTCTCTACCCTCTCCTCTCCAGGTCAACAATCCCCACTCCACAAACTTACACACACTCGCAGAAACCTCAAACACCTTGACCTACACTCACTCTCTGAATCCCTCCTCCCTCTTACAGACATAAATTCCTTACACAATGCAGATGTTGCTGCCGCTTCATATAACACCACAATAGCTGCAGCTCTCGACTCGATCGCCCCTCTCACCTCGATCGCCCCTCTCACACATAACCAAAGCTCGCACAATCAACAGGCAACCCTGGCACACCAAACTTACTAAAGAACTGCGACGGGCCTCCAGGGTTGCGGAGCGGAGATGGAAAAGGTCTCACTCCATCGAGCATTTCATCGCATTCAAACAATCCCTCAATATTTTCAAGTCCACACTCACTACAGGAAAACAAACCTACTTCTCATCTCTCATATCCTCCCTGTCTCACAACCCTAAACAGCTATTTAACACTTTCAATTCTCTCCTTCGTCCCCCAGCACCTCCTCCCTCTTCATTCATCTCAGCGGAAGACTTTGCCTCATTCTTCAAGCAGGAGATTGACATCATCAGACAAAGCTTTTGCCTAAAGTCCGCACAACCCCTCCTCATATCTACTCAACCTTCCTCCTCCAAACCCCACTTCTCCACCATTACAGAAGGTCAAGTCTCCTCTTTACTCTCCAAATCACACCTCACCACCTGCGTACTTGACCCAATCCCATCCCACCTCATCCCTAACCTTACCACAGTCTTCATCCCAACCCTAACCCACCTCTTCAACCTGTCACTAACAACCGGTGTCTTCCCCTCATGTTTCAAACATGCCGCAATCACACCCATCCTCAAAAAGCCCTCCCTTGAGCCATCCTCTCTGACTAGCTACCGCCTCATATCACTTCTCCCCTTTGCCTCAAAAGTACTAGAACAACATGTCCACCTTGAACTGTCCTCCCACCTCTCCTCCTGTTCCCTCTTCGACCGCCTACAATCTGGCTTCCGACCGCATCACTCGACTGAAACTGCCCTGACCAAAGTCACCAACGACCTACTAACTGCCAAATCCAAGCGACACTACTCCATCCTCCTCCTTCTGGACCTGTCATCTGCCTTCGACACAGTCGACCATTCCCTCTTACTACAGATTCTCTCATCTCTTGGCATCACGGACTTGGCCCTATTTTGGATCTCCTCATACTTAACAGACAGGACATTCAGCGTCTCCCACTCACGCACCACCTCCACATCTCGCCCCCTATCTGTTAGTTTCCCCCAAGGTTCAGTTCTAGGACCTCTGCTCTTCTCCATCTACACCTTCGGCCTGGGACAGCTCATAGAGTCTCACGGCTTTCAGTATCACCTCTATGCTGATGCCACACAGATCTACCTCTCTGGACCCGATATCTCCTCCCTACTAACCAAAATCCCACAATGTCTGTCCGCCATCTCATCCTTCTTCTCTGCCAGATTTCTAAAACTCAACATGGATAAAACAGAGTTCATCATCTTTCCACCCTCTCATTTATATCCCCCATCTGACCTATCCATCAACGTCAATGGCTGTTCACTCTCCCCAGTCCCACAAGCTCGCTGCCTTGGGGTAACCCTGTACTCTGATCTCTCCTTCAAACCACATATCCAAGCCCTTTCCATTTCGTGCCGACTCCAACTCAAAAATATCTCCCGGATCCGTGCATTCCTCAGCAAAGACTCTGCAAAAACACTAGTGCATGCCCTCATCATCTCCCGCCTTGACTACTGCAACCTCCTGCTCTGTGGCTTCCCCTCTAACACTCTCGCTCCCCTCCAATCTATCCTAAACTCTGCTGCCCGACTAATCCACCTGTCCCCCCGCTATTCCCCGGCCTCTCCTCTCTGTCAATCTCTTCACTGGCTCCCCATTGCCCAGAGAATCCAGTTCAAAACCCTAACCACGGCATACAAAGCCATCCACCACCTGTCTCCTCTATACATCTGTGATCTAGTCTCCCGGTACTTACCTGCACGCAACCTCCGATCCTCACAAGATCTCCTTCTCTACTCCCCTCTTATCTCCTCTTCCCACAATCGCATACAAGATTTCTCCCGTGCATCCCCCCATACTCTGGAACTCTCTACCCCAACGTATCAGACTCTCGCCTACCATGGAAGCCTTCAAAAGAAACCTGAAGACCCACCTCTTCCGACAAGCCTACAACCTGCAGTAACCACCGCCCCACCACATTACTGCACGACCAGCTCTACCCTCACCTACTGTATCCCACCCATCCCTTGTAGACTGTGAGCCCTCGCAGGCAGAGTCCTCTCTCCTCCTGTACTCGTTTTGTTAAGATTATGTAAATGTTTTTGCTATGTATATCCCTATCACATGTAAAGCGCCATGGAATAAATGGCGCTATAATAATAAATAATAATAATAGTGCGCTCCTCCTAGTGGTGACTGTATAAATCTGTATGTAGTGACCTCCTCCTGGTGGTGGCTGTATAAATCTGTATGTAGTGAGCTCCCCCTAGTGGTGGCTGTATAAATCTGTATGCAGTGAGCTCCCCCTAGTGACGGCTGTATAAATCTGTATACAGTGAGCTCCCACTAGTGGCGGCTGTATAAATCTGTATGTAGTGAGCTCCACCTAGAGGTGGGTGTATAAATCTGTATGTAGTGACCTCCCCCTTGTAGTGGCTGTATATAAATCTGTATGTAGTGAGCTCCACCTAGAGGTGGGTGTATAAATCTGTATGTAGTGACCTCCCTCTAGTGGTGGCTGTATAAATCTGTATGTAGTGATCTCCCTCTCGTGGTGGCTGTATAAATCTGTATGCAGTGAGCTCCCTCTAGTGGTGGCTGTATAAATCTGTATGTAGTGAGCTCCACCTAGAGGTGGGTGTATAAATCTGTATGTAGTGACCTCCCCCTTGTAGTGGCTGTATATAAATCTGTATGTAGTGAGCTCCTCCTAGTGGTGGGTGTATAAATCTGTATACAGTGAGCTCCCTCTAGTGGTGGCTGTATAAATCTGTATGTAGTGAGCTCCACCTAGAGGTGGCTGTAGAAATCTGTATGTAGCGAGCTTCCCCTTGTAGTGGCTGTATATATTAGCATGTAGTGCGCTCCCCCTAGTGGTGGCTGTATAAATTTGTATGTAGTGACCTCCCCCTTGTAGTGGCTGTATATATTAGTATGTAGTGCGCTCCTCCTAGTGGTAGCTGTATAAATTTGTAAGTAGTGAGCTCCCCCTAGTGGTGGCTATATACAGCTGTATGTAGTGAACTCTTTTATTAAAAATACAAAACTTACAATCAATAAATAGCAAAATCCAAACCCCAGCAAAAGCAACCGTCCGAGTCCAGCATTACCCCTCCAGTCAAAGCAAAAGTCAGAGTCCAGCATTACCCCCCCAGCCAAAGCAACACCCCCCCCCCCCCCAAAAAGAAAACAAAACTCTGTCTTCTTCTTTCTCAGAGAAGCTTCCTCCTTCCATCTTTCTCTCTTATGCTGCTTTCTGTCCTTTAGGCTATGTGCCCACGATGCAGAAATGCTCCGGATTTTTCCTGAGCGTTTCTGCATCTCCCTGGCAGAAAAAAACGCGTGCGGATTGTACATGCGGATTGTACATGTGGATCGTACATGCATTTTTCCTGCCAGGGACATGCGGATGTGAAGCATTCTTCACTTGCATTTCCGCATGCGGGTTGACAAGTGCTTTCCAAGCGATTAGCATCACCTGGAAAGTGCTTGACAACTTGGTTACACTATATAAATCCATGCAACCGGCATGGATTTATATAGTGTGACCGTAAAAGAATGGTAAAAAATAAAAAATAAATCTATACTTACCTTCTGATGGCCCCCGGAGTCTTTATTCGATGCGTCCTGGCTGCCGGCAGCTCGCGGTACACTGAAGGACCTGCTGACGTCAGCGGTCGCGTGACCCGTCACATGACTATGACGTCAGCGCAGGTCCTTCAGTCCATCGCGATCTGCCGGCAAGTGAAGACAAGGAGAGCGGGGGCCATCAGAAGGTAAATATAATATTTATTTTTTATTTTATTCTTTTTTTTACAGGTTCTATGGTACCCGGGTCCGGAGGAGAGTCTCCTGTCCTCCAGACCCGGGTACCATCCGCACATTGAAACGCATGGATTCCGCATGTCCTTATCTAGTGAAGCGGATTCCATGTGTTCCAATGCAAGTCAATGGTGGCGAAAACGCTGCGCTTCTGCAAAATAATTGGTAGTGCTGCGTTTTTTTCCGCAGTGATAATCCGCAGTGGAAATTTCCGCAGCATGTGCACAGCACATGCGGATTATCATTGGGGGACATGGCCGGCCTTCTACCAAGCGTTTTTTAAGCGTTTCTGCATCGTGGGCACACAGCCTTACTCTTGTCTTGTCACTTTTTGATCCTTCCAGATCTCCTCCTTCCCAGGTTACCTCACCCAAGGAGAGAAGAAACATTTTATTAATGCACACGCACATACACACATCTGTCCTTCGGCGGTCCCTGTCCTGTCCCTACCTATCTACCTGTCCCTACCACTTACCTGCGTATCTAGGCCCTAGGATACATTAAATGCGAACCCTCTCCAGAGAAGAGAGGCCCTCGCTGCACCCAGCCTGTCATACTCCAGAGAGCGCACCTTCACCAGGCCACCCAGAATATTCCTAACAATCTCGTCCCGGGGGAGGATTTTCTGCTGAGTTGACACTAAGCACCGTGTGTTCCACGTGTAAAACCTGACGACTAAACTGACTAGAAATAAAGTGCCCCGATCTCGGCCACCCTGGGATCTGAATGCCTCATACGCCCACTCCGCATAGGAAAGGTGTGCCAGCCGAGGCCAGCTTATGGAAGCACCTACCCCATTGTAGACCCCTGTATTTAAAGGACACTTAAGGAGGAAGTGCTCCATGCTTTCCAGCCGTTGCAACACTCCTCAAGGGTACAACCCCAGTCTTCAGAGTTCCTACACTTCAGGTTGTCCCTTACATACAGTTTCCCATGGAAGCAGCGCCAAGTTAAGTCCCAAAACTTCAAGGGGACCCGTGTAGAATTCAATAACCTCTCCCCGCCCTCCAGATCCCGACTTGGGCAATCTTTGAGCACCAGAGGCTTCTGGAAATGGGTCAACTAGACCCTCCTGTCAAGGAATTTCCTCGACATGGTCCTGATCTCCCACATTCCCAGACCCCACCAGCGGATTACCTTCAGAACTGGGGTAATGTAAGCCGGGAGATGTCCATGCGGTGTGCGTAGGTCCTTCACTTGCCCTCCTGTCTCCCATTTCTGGAAGAAGGGCCGAAGCCATCCCCTGCAGGAGAATACCCACGAAGGAGCCCTCTCTGACCAGAGGTTGGCGATGTTAGTCTTGATGAAAGTGTTTACTAGAAACACCACTGGGTTAACCATACCCAACCCTCCTAGTCTCCTTGTGCGATATGTGACCTCTCGTTTGACTACGTTCAGCCTGTTTCCCCATAACATCTGGAAAAACAGGCTGTAGACCCGTGTCCAGAGAGGCTCTGGCAACATGCAAACACTGCCCAGGTATATTAACAAGGGTAGCAAAAAACCCTTAACCAGGCTAACCCTTTCCCTCAAGGTCAAAGACCAACCCTTCCATTGGTCTACCTTCTGGGCGGCGATCTTAAGTCTGCCCTCCCAATTTTACTGGGGCTAGTCCCGCGGGCCAAATTCGATGCCTAGAATTTTTGCCGATGCCTGGGGCTCTGGAAGAGTGTCTGGGAGACCAAAGCTAGGGTCTCCCCCTCCCAGCCAGAGACTCTCACACTTTTCCTGATTAATCCTGGACCCAGAAGCCTCCGAGTAGCGACCAACTTCAGACATGACCCACTCCGCCTCCTCAACCGAGGACACGAAAAGGGAGACGTCAGTGGCATACTCTACCACCCTCAGAGTGGCTTCTGGGGCCGCCTGGTCCATCCTGACTCCCGCCAACGGCCCGAGCTCAATCCTCCTTAAAAGGGGATCTATCGCGAACACGTATAACAGCGGGCTCAACGGCGGACCCCAGACCCCACCTCAAAAGCGTGGCCAGACCAACCATTCAAAAGCGGGAAAGTCTCTGCCCCCGCACACAAGATCTTTAGCCAATTTACAAACCCCCCAGGCAGACCGTACCTCAGAAGGAAGGACCAGAGGTAATCGTGGTAAACCCGATCAAAAACCTTCGCCTGGTCTAAAGACAGCAAATACCCCTTCCAGTGGCTCGCCCTACCCTGCTCCACTGCCTCTCGGACACCGAGTACTGCCCTAAAAAGAGGGACGAATTCAGCTTCCATAGTCCTTTTCTCATCCGAGGAGTTTCTGCAACATTCAGAGAAAAAGAAATCAGACAGTGATCAGAGAACTCCACCTCAACAACGGACACTGCTGAAGAGATGGCTTCCTCCTTCAAAAAAAACCTGTCTGTCCTAGACTTGCAGCTACCTCTATGAAAGGTGAAATCACAGTGACCTGGGGTGTGCCGGATGTGGACATCCACCAGGCGAGTGTCACTAGCTTCACTAGCTATGCTTTTAAGAGTATTACTATCATAAGCCAGCCCGTCAATGGAGCCTCCCCTATCACGAAGCCTTGTGACAGTATTAAAGTCATCTCCAAAGACCACCTGCCAGCTCGTAAAAAGATAGGGCTTAGTATACGGTCCCACTTTGACTGTGGACCATAGATGTTAATAAGCCGAAGCTCCTGTCCCCTCGTGAAGACGTCTAAGACCAGGCACCTCTCCATTTCTTCCATGATAACTCTCCGGCATTCAACTGATGCAGCCTTAAAAAGGACTGCCACCCGGCTACACGGCTCGGCCGCAAAGGACCAGTACGAGGACCCGCACCTCCACTCGCTCTCCGCCTTGTGTATGGCCCCCATATCCGTAAGTCTGGTCTCCTGCAAAAACAAAATTTCAGCCACAAATCGGGTGAGAAAATCAAAGGCCGCAAATCTAGCCGCATCAGACTTTATACTAGCGACATTAATGGATGCCAGAGTCAACGGGGTGGGTGCCGCCATCATGAGTGATCGAGTTAGATGGCCTTCTTCATCTTTTTTCCTAGCCTGTACATCTCCGGACGATGAAGCTCCCCCCCTCTTCTTTTCAGAGAGACAGAGGTATCCATGCCTCCCACCTCTTTCTCATCTCCGGACCCAGGGATGGCCCCACCTCCCGAGGAAGACACACCCTCTGGAGAAGGGACCCCACCCCCTCCCAAGGACCCTTCCGATGTTACCTCCGGAACATCACCCCCAACTCCTGTCTCAGCAGGGTCGTCAAGGGCTTGGAACCGGTTGGAGAGGGGGATCAGAGGGGAGTCGGTGGGACCTCTCTTAGGCACCTTGGTCAGGGAGGGAGAAGATTTTCTCCCTCCCTTCTTTTTTTTACTTTTGGCACTCTTGGTACCCTTGTCACCCATTTCTTTTGGCTGTTCCCCTCCGTCCTCATCAAAACTTTCATATTGGGAGGCATCTGAGAGATCAGCCACTTCCTCTTTCTCCATCCGTCTGATCTCCTCATTCACCGCTACCTCCCCCGGGGCCTCAGTGACATGGGCCGCCGCCTCGGAGGAGGGGGCAGCCATTACCCCAGTTTCCCGAAGCTCCTCCTGCCCCCTGCCCTCCTGACGCCTTGCCTGCCTCCACTGGTAAGAGGGGCCCCTATCCCTGCCATTCCTCACCGGCCCCTCAGCTCCTCCCCCGCTACCACCTCCAACCTCTGCAGAAGTTGCACCGCCAAGAACTTCCTCGCGGCTCCCCTCCGCCCGGCCGGCCATGGCATTAGAGAAGGAACGAGGGCAGTGGCTGAATTGGTGACCTAGATCACCACACAGGTGACATCGAATGACACCACAGGATGTGGCGAGGTGACCCACCTGGCCACACAAGTCACATTTCTGCACCTTACAGCCCGCGCTGAAGTGGCGAGGATCACGTCACCTGTGGCAGACCTTCGGCTGCCCCTGGTAGAAGACCAGAATCCGATCCCTTCCCAGGAAAGTCGAGGAAGGAATGTGGGTGACAGTGCCCCCTGAACGCTTCAACTTCACCATGAAGGTCCTTCCTCCTGACCAGATGCCAAAATTGTCCCGGTTCTTCTTAGGGACCTCCACAACCTCGCCATACTGGCTCAACCAGGTCATTATGTCAATGGCAGAAAGAGACTCATTACACGTTAAAACGGTCACTTTCTTCGGCCCACTTTGGTGAGAAATTGCCTCCACGGCAAACCCTCGCCAGCCGGGCTCCTCTTTTACCATCTCATAATTCGACCAAAAGAGCTCCAAGCCCTCCGGCCGAACAAAGCTGATATCAAAGGTGGAGGACCCAAAAGGATGTATCAGAGCAAAGATGTCAATAGCCCTGAAGTCCATCTTCATGAGGAGCTTCACCACATTTGTCCTGGATGGACACGCCTCATCGCCCCTCCAGCGAAGATGAACCACATTTCTCCTGGAGACCCCCTGCCCGGCTGTCGGGAGGGACCACACAGTCCCCCCTCCCCCTTTTCTCTTGGAAGGCAGCTAGACCAAACTCTGCAGCCGCATGCCCACTCTCGCCCCCTCTGCTACCGCCAGCAGAGACGGCGACCTGCGTCCTATGTCTTGTACTCTCCCCGCTCCCTCGCACCGGACCCACTGCAGGGCCCGGGCCGGGGTGGGTAGCGGGCTCCACACAGCGGGACCGGGAGGTCCCGGGAAGGGGGACAAACACCAACCTCTCCTCCAATGTTTTCTTCCTTTTTTTCAGTTTTTTTCTCCCCTCCTGGTTGCCTCGTCCCCGCAGACCTCATCCCCAAACTTCAGGTGAGTATAAATTACTAGGGACTCTAGCTGACGGATCTGCCGCGAGACGAGGCAACCCCCACTACTGCTGTTATCGCTGCTACTATCATCCGCATCAACCCCATCATCCTCTGAAATACTATTGTCTGGTGGGAGTGGGACCTGCTCTGGATCTATCCTGCTGTGTGTGGCCTGGAGATCACTTATCAAGCCCCCAGGTGGGTACGGTGCCTCCTCCATTTCCACATGGTCCACCTGGGTCGGACGCCGAGATCCCTCTGGCTCCTTTGCAGCAGCCATGTTGTGGAACCGGTCCTCATTTTCCAGCTTTTCCCAAAAGGGCCCGCTGTTGTGCAATATGGCCGCTCTCAGGGCTTCCATGTCCTCAATGCATATCCCCAGGCTGGATATCCTGGCTGTTAGGGAAGACTTGTCTGTGCGGGAGGCTCTGTCTGCAGCCAGCCTCGCCTCCTACATCTCCTCCCCGAGCCTTCTCAGGGTCTTCCCGGCCTCCTTATACGCACAGAGGTACACATGGATGCGGGAGCCATAGCTGGTAACCGCCTCCCGTGAGGCCCTCGTGCCCCAATCTTTCTGCATCACCGCTGCAGCACCTCTGCGAGTACTCTGCTCACCTCCGGGAAGAGACACCGCCGTGGCCCTCGCCTCAGCATTAGGGGCTTTGCAGCCCTCCTGGGTTTTCCTGGGCTCCTCCATGCTTTGGGCCTTGCTGGATCTGGTGACCCGCTGTGCCGCTAGCAATGTGCTCCCACCCCTCGCCAGCTTAGACCGAGGGGTGGGAGATGGGGACTCAGCCCCACAGTTCATCCACTAAACCCCTCTCTTTCCTGGGTCAGAGAGGCGGGGATTTCTGGATGTAAAAAAAACTGGTGGCTCCTATGGAGCAAACGAAGCAACACCTTCCTCTCAAAGACTACAGGCTCCTAGTGGTGGCTGTGTAAATCTGCATGTAGTGAGCTCCCCCTAGTGGTGACTGTATAAATTTGTATGTAGTGAGCTCCCGCTAGTAGTGACTGTGTAAATCTGTATGTAGTGAGCGCCCCCTAGTGGTGGCTGTGTAAATCTGTATATAGTGAGCTCCTCCTTGTGGTGGCTGTTTAAATCTGTATATAGTGCACTCCTCCTAGTGGTGGCTGTATAAATCTGTATGTAGTGAGCTCCCCCTAGTGGTGGCTGTATAAATCTGTATGTAGTGAGCTCCTCCTAGTGGTGGCTGTGTAAATCTGTATATAGTGAGCTCCTCCTTGTGGTGGCTGTTTAAATCTGTATATAGTGCACTCCTCCTAGTGGTGGCTGTATAAATCTGTATGTAGTGAGCTCCCCCTAGTGGTGGCTGTATAAATCTGTATGTAGTGAGCTCCTCCTAGTGGTGGCTGTATAAATCTGTATGTAGTGAGTTCCCCCTAGTGGTGACTGTATAAATCTGTATGTAGCGAGCTCCACCTAGTGGTGGCTATATAAATCTGTATGTAGTGAGCTCCCCCTAGTGGTGGCTGTATAAATCTGTATGTAGTGAGCTCCTCCTAGTGGTGGCTGTATAAATCTGTATGTAGTGAGTTCCCCCTAGTGGTGACTGTATAAATCTGTATGTAGCGAGCTCCACCTAGTGGTGGCTGTATAAATCTGTATGCAGTGAGCTCCCCCTAGTGGTGGCTGTATAAATCTGTATGTAGTGAGCTCCCCCTAGTGGTGGCTGTATAAATCTGTATGTAGTGAGCTCCTCCTAGTGGTGGCTGTATAAATCTGTATGTAGTGAGCTCCTCCTTGTGGTGGCTGTTTAAATCTGTATATAGTGAGCTCCCCCTAGTGGTGGCTGTATAAATCTGTATGTAGTGAGCTCCCCCTAGTGGTGGCTGTGTAAATCTGTATGTAGTGAGCTCCCCCTAGTGGTGGCTGTATAAATCTGTATGTAGCGAGCTCCCCCTAGTGGTGGCTGTATAAATCTGTATGCAGTGAGCTCGCCCTAGTGGTGGCTGTATAAATCTGTATGTAGTGAGCTCCCCCTAGTGGTGGCTGTATAAATCTGTATGTAGTGAGCTCCTCCTAGTGGTGGCTGTGTAAATCTGTATATAGTGAGCTCCTCCTTGTGGTGGCTGTTTAAATCTGTATATAGTGCACTCCTCCTAGTGGTGGCTGTATAAATCTGTATGTAGTGAGCTCCCCCTAGTGGTGGCTGTATAAATCTGTATGTAGTGAGCTCCCCCTAGTGGTGGCTGTATAAATCTGTATGTAGTGAGCTCCTCCTAGTGGTGGCTGTATAAATCTGTATGTAGTGAGTTCCCCCTAGTGGTGGCTGTATAAATCTGTATGTAGCGAGCTCCACCTAGTGGTGGCTATATAAATCTGTATGTAGTGAGCTCCCCCTAGTGGTGGCTGTATAAATCTGTATGTAGTGAGCTCCTCCTAGTGGTGGCTGTATAAATCTGTATGTAGTGAGTTCCCCCTAGTGGTGACTGTATAAATCTGTATGTAGCGAGCTCCACCTAGTGGTGGCTGTATAAATCTGTATGCAGTGAGCTCCCCCTAGTGGTGGCTGTATAAATCTGTATGTAGTGAGCTCCCCCTAGTGGTGGCTGTATAAATCTGTATGTAGTGAGCTCCTCCTAGTGGTGGCTGTATAAATCTGTATGTAGTGAGCTCCTCCTTGTGGTGGCTGTTTAAATCTGTATATAGTGAGCTCCCCCTAGTGGTGGCTGTATAAATCTGTATGTAGTGAGCTCCCCCTAGTGGTGGCTGTGTAAATCTGTATGTAGTGAGCTCCCCCTAGTGGTGGCTGTATAAATCTGTATGTAGCGAGCTCCCCCTAGTGGTGGCTGTATAAATCTGTATGCAGTGAGCTCGCCCTAGTGGTGGCTGTATAAATCTGTATGTAGTGAGCTCCCCCTAGTGGTGGCTGTATAAATCTGTATGTAGTGAGCTCGCCCTAGTGGTGGCTGTATAAATCTGTATGTAGTGAGCTCCCCCTAGTGGTGGCTGTGTAAATCTGTATGTAGTGAGCTCCCCCTAGTGGTGGCTGTATAAATCTGTATGTAGCGAGCTCCCCCTAGTGGTGGCTGTATAAATCTGTATGTAGCGAGCTTCCCCTAGTGGTGGCTGTATAAATCTGTATGTAGTGAGCTTCCCCTAGTGGCGGCTGTATAAATCTGTATGTAGTGAGCTCGCCCTAGTGGTGGCTGTATAAATCTGTATGTAGTGAGCTCCCCCTAGTGGTGGCTGTATAAATCTGTATGCAGTGAGCTCCCCCTAGTGGTGGCTGTATAAATCTGTATGTAGTGAGCTCCCTCTAGTGGCGGCTGTATAAATCTGTATGTAGTGAGCTCCCCCTAGTGGTGGCTGTATAAATCTGTATGCAGTGAGCTCGCCCTAGTGGTGGCTGTATAAATCTGTATGTAGTGAGCTCCCCCTAGTGGTGGCTGTATAAATCTGTATGTAGTGAGCTCGCCCTAGTGGTGTCTGTATAAATCTGTATGTAGTGAGCTCCCCCTAGTGGTGGCTGTATAAATCTGTATGTAGTGAGCTCCCCCTAGTGGTGGCTGTATAAATCTGTATGTAGTGAGCTCAACCTACTGGTGGCTGTATAAATCTGTCGTCATTGAGCCCTCCCTACTGGTTGCTACAGATATCTAATGATAAAAAGTGTATTATTTTGGACTTTTAATACACATGCAGTATGTCCATGGCTATGCAGATCCTGGTAAAATTGGTATAGATATATATCTTTTATAAAAGACACAACCACTTAAAGAGTATAGGCCCTGGATTAACCATTTAGCTGTTTACTGTTATAAGCAGCACCCCACTTATCTACAGGTTGTTTCTGGTATTGCAGCTTGTCCCCAATCACTTTAATAGTACAACAATGATAAGAACTCTTCAAGCAGTTACCAGAAGGAAATGGTCACCAAAACACATTTTCATTACATTTTATTCTCACGGGTCAGATCGTTCACTGACCACCTTTATATCTCGGTTACAGAAACTTTGGCACCCCATGTAATTCCACATGATCTAACCAATACCCTCCTTTAAAAATTTGGCTCATTTTCCAAACTTCAAAATAATGAATATAGTGAAATACAATTAATATAATGAAAATAGTGAAATTACACATTTACCAAAAAATTGTCAAAATGACAATAAAAATGCTAAAAAAATGTAAAAATTTATGAATGACCTGCTACGCACATAATGAACACCAGAGGGAGCTGCGATCTGATATAATTGCTGGACTACAAGGCATTTAGTTGCTCAGTCTTATATTTATTTAAGAATTGTAATATATATATATATATTTTTTTAAAGTTGGGGGGTCTTTGTCAAAAAAGTGACTGAACGGCACAAATGAAAAAAAAAAATTAATTCTTTTGCAAAAGCAGCACCACAAAATTTGCAACATTTTGCCACCAGAAAAATGGTGCAAAAGAGTTTAAAAAATTACTATAAAAATAATTTGGTACAGTCATATCATGAAAGGTTTTGCCAAACAGAAAACTCAGCTCTGCTACATCTGCAATAATAATAATAAAAATAATAATAATAATAATAATAATAATAATAAAAATAATAATAATAATAATAAAAACATAAATAAGAATTTCATCAAAAGGGGGGTCTTGCATGGTCAACGACAACATGGAGTCAAAGGGAGTGCAAGTGTGATAGTGTCATACAATAGTTAAAAGATGACAAAAGACAAGAGATAATAATAAAAAAAAAAAAAATAATAATAATTTTTTGGGGGAATATTAATAAAAAATAAAATATTAAATAGCAAAAAACATTAAAAATAAAAATTAAATAGCAAATAAAAATTAGCATTTTTGTTTTTTGAGGAATGCTACTAGTGATCCTGGCAAGTTTCTCTCGACATCAGTCCCCATCGCCCTTCAAGATTTGGCAGCCCAAGGATTGATAGGACGAGGTCAATATTTGAACAGTGTCCGCTGTGTGTTACATAAACCAGTAGCAATGCTCCACGCGAGCCTGCCGCGTCCTCGTCACCACCACCGTGGCTTTATCTGCTCCCACCCTACTTATAGTCCTTCTTTCAGTGTACGGGAAGGACAGACTGATCCCCCCTTCTCCATACACCATGAGGTGGTCCCACCTGCTCCTCAGCCTCCTCTTGGGCCTCTACATCAAAGCTGAAGACTCCGCCAACACCACTTCTGCCGAGTCCACCAGCGAGGAGAAGACGGATGAGCTCCTGGAAGAGGAGAACGTCCTGGTCCTTAACGAGAAGAACTTTGACAATGCCCTCAGGACCTATAAGTACCTGCTGGTGGAATTCTGTAAGTATTGGCAGGACCCCTTTAAATTTTTAGGTTCCCCGCTAGGTTGCGATCATATCTCAATATGTTCAGGAGTCTTGGAAAGTTGGGCGGCAATCAATATGGCAACTCCTGCATTGTTATTCCGCTTACCTGAAGTCCTTAAAGGGATTGTCTCTAATGGGACAATCCCTTTAAGGGTAACTCTGCTTAGTTATACAATTTACCTATAGAGGGTGCAAAGTTAGCTGTCTAGACCAAAGGCCTAAAAAAAAAAACTCTGCTAATTAAGACACCAGCATTAAAAATGGCACATGGTAGGTGGGGGGGGGGCATGTTACAAACTTTGCATTGGCGTCCAGGACCTTCAGGTTTCTCCTCCTGGTAAATGAAATCAAGGTAGTTCCAAAAAATGACCATAATAATTCCCTGATAGTGTACCATATGTTACATAAAGCCATGGGATACTGCTCATAGAATGCAGCTGCAGCACAGGATTCTGCCACTAGATGGCGACTTTTTTTTTTTTTGCACCCCAGAGGAATTCATTAGGAAATTGTGTAAAAAAAAAAAAAAATGAAAAATTATCAGAAAATTATATGTAAACTCCCAGTAAAGAAAAATGGTCTACCTTAAAGGGGTTAAAAAAAAAGCATCTTTATGAGACGACCCTTGACCATATATCTTACATCAGAGGTGAGCCCCCATATTTATGACCCCCCAAATTGGGGCTCTGATGTGTTCTTTTATATTTCTTCTACTCATTGACAGCCAACAGAGTTACTGAAAATTCTAAAAAAAATAAATAAATTGTGTGTATATATATATATATATATATATATATATTAATAAACTTCATGGAGCAGATTTTCCAAGTTTCCTGGGAAAGGGACAGGTGCTCGTGTCATTCTATATTCGGCCTTCAGCGCACAGCTGCGCGTTTTCCCAAAAGTCCCGTTATCTCCATAGCCGTGCCGGAAAGCAAACGGTGAATCCACCATCATAATAAAATCTAGATTCCTCTATAGCGCCACCACTGGGGAAAAATTGGTACTACACAGTTGCATTGAAGTCAAGGGGCCGTCAGTGTAATGTTTAGATGTGCCGGGTCCTCCAGGGACTTCTCTCCAATAGAGCGGCTCATCTGATAAAGGGTTGGGCGCTCTCTCCACCAGGAATATTCAATGGTGGTAATTTATATTTTTCACAGATGCCCCATGGTGCGGCCACTGCCAGGAACTGGCCCCCAAATATAGTAAAGCTGCGGAAACCCTGAAGGAAAAAACATCGGAGGCTCGGCTCGCCAAAGTGGACGCCACCGAAGAAAAAGATCTCGGAAATGAGTTTGGTGTCAGTGGATATCCCACCTTAAAGTTCTTCCAAAATGGAAACAGAACCGGTCATATCGATTACGGAGGTAACAATCGATAATAGAAAGATGATAGATAGATGATTAATAGATATAGATGATAGATAAATAATAGATAGATAATAGATAGATAGATGATAGATAGATGATAGATAGATAATAGATATAGATAGATAACAGATAGATGATAGATAATAGATAGATAATAAATAGATAATAGATAGATGATAGATAGATAGATATAGATAGATAATAGATAGATAGATAATAGATAGATAATAGATAGATAGATAATAGATAGATGATAGATAATAGATAGATAATAGATAGATGATAGATAGATGATAGATAATAGATAGATAATAGATAGATGATAGATAATAGATAGATAATAGATAGATGATAGATAATAGATGATAGATAGATGATAGATAATAGATAGATAATAGATGATAGATAGATAATAAATAGATAATAGATAGATGATAGATAGATAATAAATAGATAATATATAGATAATAGATAGATAGATAATAGATAATAGAAAGATGATAGATAATAGATGATAGATAATAGATAGATGATAGATAGATAATAGATAGATGGATGATAGATAATAGATAGATAGATGATAGATAATAGATAGATAATAAATAGATAATAGATAGATAATAGATAGATAGATAATAGATAGATAATAGAAAGATGATAGATAATAGATAGATGATAGATAGATAATAGATAGATAATAGATATAGATAGATGATAGATAATAGATAGATGATAGATAATAGATAAATGATAGATAGATAATAGATATAGATAGATGATAGATAGATGATAGATAATAGATAGATACTAGATAGATGATAGATAATAGATAGATAATAGATAGATAGATAATAGATATAGATCGATAGATGAAAGATAGATAATAGATATAGATAGATAATAGATAGATAATAGATATAGATAGATGATAGATAGATAGATAATAGATAGATAATAGATATAGATAGATGATAGATAGATAATAGATAGATGATAGATAGATAATAGATAGATAATAGATATAGATAGATAATAGATAGATAATAGATAGATGATAGATAGATAATAGATAGAGGATAGATAGATAATAGATATAGATAGATGATAGATAGATAATAGATAGATGATAGATAGATAATAGATAGATAATAGATATAGATAGATAATAGATAGATAATAGATAGATGATAGATAATAGATAGATAATAGATATAGATAGATAATAGATAGATAGATAGATAATAGATAGATAATAGATAGATGATAGATAATAGATGATAGATAATAGATAGATAATAGGTAGATGATAGATAATAGATGATAGATAGATAATAGATAGATAATAGATAGATGATAGATAGATAGATAATAGATAGATAATAGATAGATAGATAATAGATAGATGATAGATAATAGATAATAGATGATAGATAGATAATAGATAGATAATAGATAGATGATAGATAGATGATAGATAATAGATAGATGATAGATAGATGATAGATAATAGATGATAGATAGATAGATAATAGATAGATAATAGATAGATAGATAATAGATAGATGATAGATAATAGATAATAGATGATAGATAGATAATAGATAGATAATAGATAGATGATAGATAGATGATAGATAATAGATAGATGATAGATAGATGATAGATAATAGATGATAGATAGATAATAGATAGATGATAGATATAGATAGATAATAGATAGATAATAGATAGATAACAGATAGATGATAGATAATAGATAGATGATAGATAATAGATAGATGATAGATAGATAATAGATAGATAATAGATAGATAATGGATAATAGATAAATGAAAGATAATGATTTATCTATTAAACAGAAAACAATCTCTTTGCTTGCAGGCAGGAGAGACACTGAGGGCCTCGTCAGATGGATGCTGAGGAGGCTGGAACCTGCGGCCGTGGTGGTGGAGACGGCATCAGCCGCTGAGGAGTTTATCAAATCTCATGGGAATACAGTGATTGGTTTCTTCAAGGTAAACTCTACTGTCCAATGCCCCCAGGAGGAAGCCATCAGCCCCAGACCCTAGTACCCAAGGAGGCCCAGAGGCCCCTCTGCCACTTGGTCGATCAGGTCCAGGAGCTTCAGGTTAGACTTCTGATCCCGCAAGGCTCTGAAGACCAACAGGTCTTCAAGGTGAAAGGACAAGAGGGTTCGAAGAACTTTCTGGGAGTCTTGGATCTGCTCTCTGATCTCCCAAGGCTGAGACAGTGGATAGATCTGTAAAGTCATTGTCAAGTTTTTCATAACATTTTTTTTCCTTTTCCAGGATCCTAAAGATGCCGACCTAAACCTATTCAACGAGGTTGCGTCAAACACTGAAGACTTCTCCTTCGCCGTGGCTCACAAAGAAGAAATATTTGGGAAGTTCGGAGTTACTACAGACAGCGTCATCTTCTTCAAGAGTGTAAGAGCTTTTCTATGGTGGAGTATGTCCCGTCATCCAGGTCTGATCCCAGTGGGTGGCACAGCTTAGGGGCACTGAAGCCTCTAGGTTTTGGGTTCGCCAAAATAATGATAGGACCATTAATCGTAGTTGAATGACTGGCATCCTCGACCCAAAGCTTCTTACAGATGGGTCATAACTGAATTCCTACAACCCCTAAACACATTATGACTTTTTTTTTTCTAGACTGAAGAGAAATATGAATATCAGGGCGATGAGGAGCTGGGCTTCGACAAAGACGAGCTGGTTAGGTTTCTTATGGTCAACAGTATGGATCAAGTGGTCGAATACAATGATGAGGTAAGTACAAAAGTAAAGCACTTACCTGCAATACTTCTGTTCACCTGCGGGGGAGCTGTAAGGAATTTGAGCAGGTTCTTTTATAGATCACATCTGATTACTGATTCCAATATGACAATTTTAACAAAAGATGATGGTTCAAGAGGAAGAACCCCTTTAAGATTAGCGTTACTTCTCTAAGTATTAAAAGTATACATGTTAAAATTAATAATCAAAAACTTTCTTTTTTACGTCTTTATTTTTACTGAACAGACATCGCAAAAAATCTTTGCAGCCAAGATTCCCAACCACTTACTGCTCTTTATTAATAAGACCATTGAAGATCAATTTCCACTTTTGGAGAATTTCCAACAGGCAGCCCCTGATTTTAAAGGAAAGGTATGATTTATGGATGGATACATTTAAAGGGACACCCCCCTTTAAAAACTAACCCCACTTCATATACATTTAAAGGGACACCCCCCCTTTAAAAACTAACCCCACTTCATATACATTTAAAGGGACACCCCCCCTTTAAAAACTAACCCCACTTCATATACATTTAAAGGGACACCCCCCCTTTAAAAACTAACCCCACTTCATATACATTTAAAGGGACACCCCCCCTTTAAAAACTAACCCCACTTCATATACATTTAAAGGGACACCCCCCCTTTAAAAACTAACCCCACTTCATATACATTTAAAGGGACACCCCCCCTTTAAAATCTAACCCCACTTCATACACATTGCCCCTCTCACCAAACTCAGCGCAGAACTCGGAGCTCATTCAGACAAGTCGTAACATTCTAGCGCAGCCAGGAGACTTGTAACATCCGTATGTGCCCTTCATTTTCAGGATCAATGCCATCACGTTATAAAATGTGGAATACCCCATTAAGTTTTGGTACTTTTTTTTTTTCACTTATGTTTTTTTTTTTTCGATCTCAGATTTTATTTGTGGTGATTAATTCTGACGGACCTCACGCCGGAGTCCTGGAATATTTTGGACTCACAAATGAAGATATTCCCACCATCCGTTTAATCAACATCGATCAGGTGAAGAAGTTTGCCTTCAACGCCGAAAAAATAACAGCCGAGACCATCAAAGAATTTTGCCAGGGAGTACTCGACGGTAAAATAAAGGTACGGAAAATCTATGCAACAAAATCATGAGATTTATTATTTTTAGCTTATATTAATGGTTAATTTTAGACGTTTCCTCTTTTCAATTTAGCAAAATTTGTTAAGTGAAGAACTTCCCGAAGACTGGGATAAGAAGCCGGTGAAAGTTCTTGTGGGGAAGAATTTCGAAGAAGTTGCGTACGATGAGACCAAGAACGTATTTGTGGAATTCTGTAAGTTTCAACGATGATATGAAGGTGATAATAAATATTATCCTATGGTTCAGCCTGTACTATACTCCAGAGCTGTATTCACAGTTCTGCTAGTAATCTTTTAAAACAAAACATCTTCCTAATAGAATTTTTGGCAAAACTGAGGTTCAGTGCAGTATAAGTAATGTATGTACACAGTGACTGCACCAGCAGAATAGTGAGTGCAGCTCTGGAGTATAATACAGGATGTAACTCAGGATCAGTAATGTAATCTATGTGCACAGTGACTGCACCAGCAGAATAGTGAGTGCAGCTCTGGAGTATAATACAGGATGTAACTCAGGATCAGTAATGTAATGTATGTACACAGTGACTGCACCAGCAGAATAGTGAGTGCAGCTCTGGAGTATAATACAGGATGTAACTCAGGATCAGTAATGTAATCTATGTGCACAGTGACTGCACCAGCAGAATAGTGAGTGCAGCTCTGGAGTATAATACAGGATGTAACTCAGGATCAGTAATGTAATGTATGTACACAGTGACTGCACCAGCAGAATAGTGAGTGCAGCTCTGGGGTATAATACAGGATGTAACTCAGGATAGGTAATGTAATGTATGTACACAGTGACTGCACCAGCAGAATAGTGAGTGCAGCTCTGGAGTATAATACAGGATGTAACTCAGGATCAGTACAGGATCAGTAATGTAATGTATGTACACAGTGACTGCACCAGCAGAATGGTGAGTGCAGCTCTGGAGTATAATACAGGATGTAACTCAGGATCAGTAATGTAATGTATGTACACAGTGACTGCACCAGCAGAATAGTGAGTGCAGCTCCGGAGTATAATACAGGAGGTAACACAGGATCAGTAATGTAATGTATGTACACAGTGACTGCACCAGCAGAATAGTGAGTGCAGCTCCGGAGTATAATACAGGATGTAACTCAGGATAGGTAATGTAATGTATGTACACAGTGACTGCACCAGCAGAATAGTGAGTGCAGCTCCGGAGTATAATACAGGATGTAACTCAGGATCAGTAATGTAATGTATGTACACAGTGACTGCACCAGCAGAATAGTGAGTGCAGCTCCGGAGTATAATACAGGAGGTAACACAGGATCAGTAATGTAATGTATGTACACAGTGACTGCACCAGCAGAATAGTGAGTGCAGCTCTGGAGTATAATACAGGATGTAACTCAGGATCAGTAATGTAATGTATGTACACAGTGACTGCACAAGCAGAATAGTGAGTGCAGCTCCGGAGTATAATACAGGATGTAACTCAGGATCAGTACAGGATCAGTAATGTAATGTATGTACACAGTGACTGCACCAGCAGAATAGTGAGTGCAGCTCTGGAGTATAATACAAGATGTAACTCAGGATCAGTACAGGATCAGTAATGTAATGTATGTACACAGTGACTGCACCAGCAGAATAGTGAGTGCAGCTCTGGAGTATAATACAGGATGTAACTCAGGATCAGTAATGTAATGTATGTACACAGTGACTGCACCAGCAGAATAGAGAGTGCAGCTCTGGAGTATAATACAGGAGGTAACTCAGGATCAGTAATGTAATGTATGTACACAGTGACTGCACAAGCAGAATAGTGAGTGCAGCTCTGGGATATAATACAGGATGTAACTCAGGATCAGTAATGTAATGTATGTACACAGTGACTGCACCAGCAGAATAGTGAGTGCAGCTCTGGGGTATAATACAGGAGGTAACTCAGGATCAGTAATGTAATGTATGTACACAGTGACTGCACCAGCAGAATAGTGAGTGCAGCTCTGGAGTATAATACAGGATGTAACTCAGGGTCAGTAATGTAATGTATGTACACAGTGACTGCACCAGCAGAATAGTGAGTGCAGCTCTGGAGTATAATACAGGATGCAACACAGGATCAGTAATGTAATGTATGTACACTGTGACTGCACCAGCAGAATAGTGAGTACAGCTCTGGAGTATAATACAGGAGGTAACTCAGGATCAGTAATGTAATGTATGTACACAGTGACTGCACCAGCAGAATAGTGAGTGCAGCTCTGGAGTATAATACAGGATGCAACACAGGATCAGTAATGTAATGTATGTACACAGTGACTGCACCAGCAGAATAGTGAGTGCAGCTCTGGAGTATAATACAGGATGTAACTCAGGATCAGTACAGGATCAGTAATGTAATGTATGTACACAGTGACTGCACCAGCAGAATAGTGAGTGCAGCTCTGGAGTATAATACAGGATGTAACTCAGGATCAGTAATGTAATGTATGTACACAGTGACTGCACCAGCAGAATAGTGAGTGCAGCTCTGGAGTATAATACAGGATGTAACTCAGGATCAGTAATGTAATGTATGTACACAGTGACTGCACCAGCAGAATAGTGAGTGCAGCTCTGGAGTATAATACAGGATGTAACTCAGGATCAGTACAGGATCAGTAATGTAATGTATGTACACAGTGACTGCACCAGCAGAATAGTGAGTGCAGCTCTGGAGTATAATACAGGATGTAACTCAGGATCAGTAATGTAATGTATGTACACAGTGACTGCACCAGCAGAATAGTGAGTGCAGCTCTGGAGTATAATACAGGATGTAACACAGGATCAGTAATGTAATGTATGTACACAGTGACTGCACCAGCAGAATAGTGAGTGCAGCTCTGGGGTATAATACAGAATGTAACTCAGGATCAGTAATGTAATGTATGTACACAGTGACTCCACCAGCAGAATAGTGAGTGCAGCTCTGGAGTATAATATAGGATGTAACTCAGGATCAGTAATGTAATGTATGTACACAGTGACTGCACCAGCAGAATAGTGAGTGCAGCTCTGGAGTATAATACAGGATGTAACACAGGATCAGTAATGTAATGTATGTACACAGTGACTGCACCAGCAGAATAGTGAGTGCAGCTCTGGAGTATAATAGAGGATGTAACTCAGGATCAGTAATGTAATGTCTGTACACAGTGACGGCACCAGCAGAATAGTGAGTGCAGCTCTGGAGTATAATACAGGGTGTAACTCAGGATCAGTAATGTAATGTATGTACACAGTGACTGCACCAGCAGAATAGTGAGTGCAGCTCTGGGGTATAATACAGGAGGTAACTCAGGATCAGTAATGTAATGTATGTACACAGTGACTGCACCAGCAGAATAGTGAGTGCAGCTCTGGAGTATAATACAGGATGTAACACAGGATCAGTAATGTAATGTATGTACACAGTGACTGCACCAGCAGAATAGTGAGTGCAGCTCTGGAGTATAATAGAGGATGTAACTCAGGATCAGTAATGTAATGTCTGTACACAGTGACGGCACCAGCAGAATAGTGAGTGCAGCTCTGGGGTATAATACAGGAGGTAACTCAGGATCAGTAATGTAATGTATGTACACAGTGACTGCACCAGCAGAATAGTGAGTGCAGCTCTGGAGTATAATACAGGATGTAACTCAGGATCAGTAATGTAATGTATGCACACAGTGACTGCACCAGCAGAATAGTGAGTGCAGCTCTGGAGTATAATACAGGATGTAACTCAGGATCAGTAATGTAATGTATGTACACAGTGACTCCACCAGCAGAATAGTGAGTGCAGCTCTGGAGTATAATATAGGATGTAACTCAGGATCAGTAATGTAATGTATGTACACAGTGACTGCACCAGCAGAATAGTGAGTGCAGCTCTGGAGTATAATACAGGATGTAACACAGGATCAGTAATGTAATGTATGTACACAGTGACTGCACCAGCAGAATAGTGAGTGCAGCTCTGGAGTATAATAGAGGATGTAACTCAGGATCAGTAATGTAATGTCTGTACACAGTGACGGCACCAGCAGAATAGTGAGTGCAGCTCTGGAGTATAATACAGGGTGTAACTCAGGATCAGTAATGTAATGTATGTACACAGTGACTGCACCAGCAGAATAGTGAGTGCAGCTCTGGGGTATAATACAGGAGGTAACTCAGGATCAGTAATGTAATGTATGTACACAGTGACTGCACCAGCAGAATAGTGAGTGCAGCTCTGGAGTATAATACAGGATGTAACACAGGATCAGTAATGTAATGTATGTACACAGTGACTGCACCAGCAGAATAGTGAGTGCAGCTCTGGAGTATAATAGAGGATGTAACTCAGGATCAGTAATGTAATGTCTGTACACAGTGACGGCACCAGCAGAATAGTGAGTGCAGCTCTGGGGTATAATACAGGAGGTAACTCAGGATCAGTAATGTAATGTATGTACACAGTGACTGCACCAGCAGAATAGTGAGTGCAGCTCTGGAGTATAATACAGGATGTAACTCAGGATCAGTAATGTAATGTATGCACACAGTGACTGCACCAGCAGAATAGTGAGTGCAGCTCTGGAGTATAATACAGGATGTAACTCAGGATCAGTAATGTAATGTATGTACACAGTGACTCCACCAGCAGAATAGTGAGTGCAGCTCTGGAGTATAATACAGGAGGTAACTCAGGATCAGTAATGTAATGTATGTACACAGTGACTGCACCAGCAGAATAGTGAGTGCAGCTCTGGGGTATAATACAGGAGGTAACTCAGGATCAGTAATGTAATGTATGTACACAGTGACTGCACCAGCAGAATAGTGAGTGCAGCTCTGGAGTATAATACAGGATGTAACTCAGGATCAGTACAGGATCAGTAATGTAATGTATGTACACAGTGACTGCACCAGCAGAATAGTGAGTGCAGCTCTGGAGTATAATACAGGATGTAACTCAGGATCAGTAATGTATGTACACAGTGAGTGCAGCTCTGGAGTATAATACAGGATGTAACACAGGATCAGTAATGTAATGTATGTACACAGTGACTGCACCAGCAGAATAGTGAGTGCAGCTCTGGGGTATAATACAGAATGTAACTCAGGATCAGTAATGTAATGTATGTACACAGTGACTCCACCAGCAGAATAGTGAGTGCAGCTCTGGAGTATAATATAGGATGTTACTCAGGATCAGTACAGGATAAGTAATGTAATGTATATACACAGTGACTGCACCAGCAGAATAGTGAGTGCAGCTCTGGAGTATAATACAGGATGTAACACAGGATCAGTAATGTAATGTATGTACACAGTGACTGCACCAGCAGAATAGTGAGTGCAGCTCTGGAGTATAATAGAGGATGTAACTCAGGATCAGTAATGTAATGTCTGTACACAGTGACGGCACCAGCAGAATAGTGAGTGCAGCTCTGGGGTATAATACAGGAGGTAACTCAGGATCAGTAATGTAATGTATGTACACAGTGATTGCACCAGCAGAATAGTGAGTGCAGCTCTGGAGTATAATACAGGATGTAACTCAGGATCAGTAATGTAATGTATGTACACAGTGACTGTACCAGCAGAATAGTGAGTGCAGCTCTGGAGTATAATAGAGGATGTAACTCAGGATCAGTAATGTAATGTATGTACACAGTGACTGCACCAGCAGAATAGTGAGTGCAGCTCTGGAGTATAATACAGGATGTAAGTCAGGATCAGTAATGTAATGTATGTACACAGTGACTGCACCAGCAGAATAGTGAGTGCAGCTCTGGAGTATAATACAGGATGTAACTCAGGATCAGTAATGTAATGTATGTACACAGTGACTGTACCAGCAGAATAGTGAGTGCAGCTCTGGAGTATAATACAGGATGTAACTCAGGATCAGTAATGTAATGTATGTACACAGTGACTGTACCAGCAGAATAGTGAGTGCAGCTCTGGAGTATAATACAGGATGTAACTCAGGATCAGTAATGTAATGTATGTACACAGTGACTGTACCAGCAGAATAGTGAGTGCAGCTCTGGAGTATAATAGAGGATGTAACTCAGGATCAGTAATGTAATGTATGTACACAGTGACTGCACCAGCAGAATAGTGAGTGCAGCTCTGGAGTATAATACAGGATGTAAGTCAGGATCAGTAATGTAATGTATGTACACAGTGACTGCACCAGCAGAATAGTGAGTGCAGCTCTGGGGTATAATACAGAATGTAACTCAGGATCAGTAATGTAATGTATGTACACAGTGACTCCACCAGCAGAATAGTGAGTGCAGCTCTGGAGTATAATATAGGATGTTACTCAGGATCAGTACAGGATAAGTAATGTAATGTATATACACAGTGACTGCACCAGCAGAATAGTGAGTGCAGCTCTGGAGTATAATACAGGATGTAACACAGGATCAGTAATGTAATGTATGTACACAGTGACTGCACCAGCAGAATAGTGAGTGCAGCTCTGGAGTATAATAGAGGATGTAACTCAGGATCAGTAATGTAATGTCTGTACACAGTGACGGCACCAGCAGAATAGTGAGTGCAGCTCTGGGGTATAATACAGGAGGTAACTCAGGATCAGTAATGTAATGTATGTACACAGTGATTGCACCAGCAGAATAGTGAGTGCAGCTCTGGAGTATAATACAGGATGTAACTCAGGATCAGTAATGTAATGTATGTACACAGTGACTGTACCAGCAGAATAGTGAGTGCAGCTCTGGAGTATAATAGAGGATGTAACTCAGGATCAGTAATGTAATGTATGTACACAGTGACTGCACCAGCAGAATAGTGAGTGCAGCTCTGGAGTATAATACAGGATGTAAGTCAGGATCAGTAATGTAATGTATGTACACAGTGACTGCACCAGCAGAATAGTGAGTGCAGCTCTGGAGTATAATACAGGATGTAACTCAGGATCAGTAATGTAATGTATGTACACAGTGACTGTACCAGCAGAATAGTGAGTGCAGCTCTGGAGTATAATAGAGGATGTAACTCAGGATTAGTATGCATTAATTCTAGGTAATGGTATTCAAATAAGTAGTTTACTTCCATTTTGAAAGGGGCTGTCTTTATGAGAAAACCCCTTTAAAAAGATTGTAAAAGAAGGCAATCTATGAAATGGTTAGCTACTGAAGGCACATTTGCCCTTTTCACTTTAGCAGGAATGTGTTAGTAAATTTACCCCTCCTGTGAACCAAATGTGATACTGTCTCAGGATAACTCGTGTAACTCTTCCGTCCTAGATGCTCCTTGGTGTAGTCACTGCAAAGAGCTAGAACCCATCTGGGAGGAGCTCGGAGAAAAATACAAAGACCATGAAAATGTCATCATCGCTAAAATAGATGGCACCGCAAATGAGATAGATGGGCTGAGAGTAAGAGGTTACCCGAACCTGAGGTTCTTCCCCGCTGGATCAGAAAGAAAGGTTAGAGGATTGTTTCAGAAACCACATACAAATAGTGTAAAGCTCATTTATATATAGTATAGAAAATATAGAAAATTTTCTGGATAACATCAACAAGTAAAAACCTAAAGAAATTAACTGGAATGTAAATTGGTGTGCATGCAGCATATAAGAGCACGTTCACACGAGGCCATTAAACAGAAAAAAACAAAGACAGAAACACAATACACAAATATCCTGCGATAAATAAATAAACCGCAATAGTGCATGAAAATAATATAGGGTACTTAGTTAACAACTTAACGTAATTTTGATCAAAATAATGCAAAAGCCATCCCACCTCGTCACGGTGACCATATTTGGGACAGTCTTAAACTGTAAGGTTTTAAATATTAGAGTTGTCAAGTGACATGCATGTGGATAAGGGCTGAGAGACTGAACCCAACTAGTGGACACTAAGTCCTTATCCACATGCATGGACTTGGCAAACGGTAAGGTTTTAAATATTGAAGTTAGGACTGTCCAAAATAGGGTCACCGTGACGAGGAGGGATGGCTTTTGCATTATTTTGATCAAAATTACGCTAAGTTGTTAACTAAGTACCCTATATTATTTTCATGCACTATTGCGGTTTATTTATTGCAGGGTATTTGTGTATTGTGTTTCTGTTTTTGTTTTTTTTACCATCAACAAGTAGGCTAGCTGCTCTTTCACTTTTTTTTTTATTTTAATTCCAATTAGGACATGTGTGTTTACAAGGCTGCTGTCCTGTTTATTCAGAAACACATCCAGATAAAGTGACAGTATTTAGCACAGGTTCACACCTGTGCACTAAAAATACTAGACCGATATCTAACTTGCTATATACAGGAATTTCAGTTTAGTAATTTGAGTGCACAGGAGTGAATCTAAGCTAAATAGAGTCACTTTATTTGGATGTTTGTTGCATTATATATATACAGTTGAGCTCAAAAGTTTACATACCCTGGCAGAATTTGTCCTTTCTTGGCCTTGTTTCACAGAATATGAATGATAACAGAAAACGTTTTTCTCCACTCATGGTTATTGGTTGGGTGAAGCCATTTATTGTCAAACTACTGTGTTTTCTCTTTTTAAATCTTAGTGACAACCAATAACATCCAAATGACCCTGATCAAAAGTTCACATACTCTGGTGATTTTGGCCTGATAACATGCACATAATTTGACACAAATGGGTTTGAATGGCTATTAAAGGTAACATCCTCACCTGTGACCTGTTTGCTTGTAATCAGCGTGTGTGCATAAAAGCTGAGTGAGTTTCTGGGATCCAGACAGACTCTTGCATCCTTCATCCAGCCACTGACGTTTCTGGATTGTGAGTAATGGGGAAAGCAAAAGAATTGTCAATGGATCTACGGGAAAAGGTAGTTGAAGTGTATAACACAGGAAAGGGATACAAAAAAATATCCAAGGAATTGATAATCACAGTTTGAACGCTGCTCACTGGCATTAACAAATGGAATATCAGGGGCTCTGTAAAAACCAAATCACGGTCAGGTAGACCAACAAAAATTTCGGACACAACTGCCAGGAAAATTGTTCGGGATGCAAAGAAAAACCCACAAATAACATCAGCTGAAATTCAGGACTCTCTGAAAACTAGTGGTGTTGCTGTTCCAAGATGCACAATAAGGAGACACTATAAGAAAAATGGGCTGCATGATCAAGTCGCCAGAAGAAAGCCATTACTGCGCAAATGCCACAAAGTATCTCGCCTACTATACGCCAAACAGCACAGAGACAAGCCTCAAAACTTCTGAAACAAGGTAATTTGGAGTGATGAGACCAAAATTGCATTTTTTGGCCACAACCATAAACAATACATTTGTAGAGAGGTCAACAAGGCCTATGATGAAAGAAACACCATTCCTACAGTAAAGCACGGAGGTGGATCGCTCATGTTTTGGGGATGTATAAGCTACAAAGGCACAGGAAACTTCGTAAAAGTTGAAGGAAAGATGAATGCAGCACGTTATCAGCAAATACTGGAGGCAAATTTGCACTCATCAGCCCGGAAGCTGCGCATGGGAAGTACTTGGACGTTCCAACATGACAACGATCCAAAACACAAGGCCAAGTTGACCTGTCATTGGCTACAGCAGAACAAAGTGAAGGTTCTGGAGTGACCATCTCAGTCTCCTGACCTCAATATCATTGAGCCACTCTGGGGAGATCTCAAGCGCGCAGTTCATGCTAGACAGCCCAGGAATTTACAGGAACTGGAGGCTTTTTGCCAAGAAGAATGGGCAGCTTTACCATCTGAGAAAATAAAGAACCTCATCCACAACTACCACAAAAGACTTCACGCCGTCATTGATGTTAGAGGGGGCAATACACGGTATTAAGAACTGGGGTATGTGAACTTTTGATCAGGGTCATTTGGATGTTTTTGGTTGTCATTAAGATTTAAAAAGAGAAAACACAGTAGTTTGACAATAAATGGCTTCACCCAACCAATAACCATGAGGGGAGGAAAAGTTTTTTTGTTATCATTCATATTCTCTGAAACAAGACCAAGAAAGCAAAAATTCTGCCGGGGTATGTAAACTTTTCAGCACAACTGTATAAAGTTACAATATTTAGCACATGTTCACCTCTGTGCACTTAAAGTACTAGACTGACACCTGTATATATCTAGATAGTTCAGTTTAGTATTTTTAGTGCACTGAGGTGAATCTGTGCTAAATATTGTAAGTTTATACATATATAACATAATATCCAAATAAAGGCACTATACAGTTATATGAAAAAGTTTGGGCACCCCTATTAATCTTAAGCTTAATGTTTTATAAAAATTGGTGTTTTTGCAACAGCTATTTCATTTTGATATATGTAATAACTGTTGGACTCAGTAATGTTTCTGCCTTGAAATGAGGTTTATTGTACTAACAGAAAATGTGCAATCTGCATTCAAACAAAATTTGACAGGTGCATAAGTATGGGCACCCTTATCATTTTCTTGTTTTAAATACTCCTACCTACTTTTTACTGACTTACTAAAGCACTTTTTTTGGTTTTGTAATCTCATTGAGCTTTGAACTTCATAGCCAGGTGTATGCAATCATGAGAAAAGCTACTTAAAGTGGCCACTTGCAAGTTGTTCTCCTGTTTGAATCTCCTCTGAAGAGTGGCATCATGGGCTCCTCAAAACAACTGTCAAATGATCTGAAAACAAAGATTATTCAACATAGTTGTTCAGGGAAAGGATACAAAAAGCTGTCTCAGAGATTTAATCTGTCAGTTTCCACTGTGAGGAACATAGTAAGGAAATGGAAGCACACAGGGACAGTTCTTGTTAAGGCCAGAAGTGGCAGGCCAAGAAAAACATCAGAAAGGCAGAGAAGAAGAATTGTGAGATCAGTCAAGGACAATCCTCAGACCACCTCCAGAGAGCTGCAGCATCAACTTGCTGCAGATGGTGTCACTGTGCATCGGTCAACTATACAACGCACTTTGCACAAGGAGAAGCTGTATGGGAGAGTGATGCGAAAGAAGTCATTTCTGCAAGCACGCCACAAACAGAGTCGGCTGAGGTATGCTAAAGCACATTTGGAGAAGCCAATTTCTTTTTGGAAGAAGGTCCTGTGGACTGATGAAACCAAGATTGAGTTGTTTGGTCATACAAAAAGGCGTTATGCATGGCGGCAAAAAAACACAGCATTCCAAGAAAAACACTTGCTACCCACAGTAAAATTTGGTGGAGGTTCCATCATGCTTTGGGGCTGTGTGGCCAATGCCGGCACCGGGAATCTTGTTAAAGTTGAGGGACGCATGGATTCCACTCAGTATCAGCAGATTCTTGACAATAATGTTCAAGAATCAGTGATAAAGTTGAAGTTACGCAGGGGATGGATCTTTCAGCAAGACAATGATCCAAAACACCGCTCCAAATCTACTCAGGCATTCATGCAGAGGAACAATTACAATGTTCTGGAATGGCCATCCCAGTCCCCAGACCTGAATATCATTGAACATCTGTGGGATCATTTGAAGAGGGCTGTCCATGCTCGGCGACCATCAAACTTATCTGAACTGGAATTGTTTTGTAAAGAGGAATGGTCAAAAATACCTTCATCCAGGATCTCATTAAAAGCTACAGCAAGCGACTAGAGGCTGTTATTTTTGCAAAAGGAGGATCTACTAAATAATTAATGTCACTTTTCTGGTGAGGTGCCCATACTTATGCACCTGTCAAATTTTGTTTGAATGCAGATTGCACATTTTCTGTTAGTACAATAAACCTCATTTCAAGGCAGAAACATTACTGTGTCCAACAGTTATTACATATATCAAACTGAAATAGCTGTTGCAAAAACACCAATTTTTATAAAACAATAAGCTTAAGATTAATAGGGGTGCCCAAACTTTTTCATATAACTGTATTTAGCTCAGGTTCACTCCTGTGCACTCAAAGTAGTAAGGTAAAATCACTTTATGGCTAGATAGATATTTCTTTTTAGTACTTTGAATGCACAGGAGTGAACCTTTGCTATAGTCCATTTATTTAGATGTTTGTTGTGTTATATATGTATGAAGTTACAATATTTAGCAGACATTCACCTCTGTGCACTCACAGTACTAAACCGATATATCAAAAATCAGTCAAGAAGCTGCCGTTTTACATAACTGGGTACGGCACTGAACGACAGAGTTAAAAATAAAAAGCTAATAAAAAACGCAGCATAAAAGGTGCTGGATTATATATTCAGTAAACAAATTATACTGTAAAATTAAAAAAAAAAAAAAAACTAAAAATACCACAAACTTCACATAACTTGGTTCCTTGTAATCAGCGGTATATAGAAGTATTCATCACTGTAACTTATGCATGAAACAATGACGTACTCCAGAACTTAGCGTTTTTATCAGCAGCTGTGTATTTTCATGCAAATTATGTACATTTTAAGTGACAATTTTATTTTCTACGTAGATGATTGAATATACTAAGAATAGGACAGTGGAGCTGTTTTCTAAATTTATCGATAGCGGTGGAGTGCTACCCCAGGATGAAGAAGAAAAGGTTTGTTATTTTTGTAGTTTTTATTTCTTACAAAGTTTGTTAAAATTTTGACTTTTTTCTTTTAAAACCTTTTTTTTTTTTCTTTTTTTTTTTTACAGATAATAGAAGATTTGAAGGCAGATCAACAAAAAGATATTTTAGTGGAAGAAGTAACTCCCGAGAAGTCCAAAGATGAACTGTAGTGATGTAACTTATGCGGTATTAATAGACATTATGTGGACGTTCAAATGAGTAAAACAATTCTCCGAAAACTGAATGTTTACCAATTTATATAAGCCTAAAATAAAGTGTTTTTACAGTACTAACATGTATTTAACTATTGTGATTGATGCAACTAGTGTGATTTCTAAATGGTCCCTGATCTTCCAGACTTGGTTTTGTTTGATAGATGTAATCAATAGATGATCTTCAAATCACTTAGTAGAAAAGTGAGGTTTTTAATCCCCAGAAAAAAAAGTTACTAGTGTCAGCCACTAGGTGTCCCCCTTCTTTCTAACTTGCGGGAGTGGGTCTTTGTCTTCCCCCACAGGAAGCGGGGGCGGTTCTCCATCTCCCCAAGAAGCAGGGGCAGGTCTTTGTCTCCTCCCCAGGAAGTGGGGGTGGGTCTGTCTTCCCCCCACAGGAAGCGGGGGCGGTTCTCCATCTCCCCAAGAAGCAGGGGCAGGTGTTTATCTCCCCCACAGGAAGCAGGGGCGAGTCTATGTCTTTCCCCACACAGGAAGTAGGTGCAGGCCTTTATATTTTCTCTGTGCCTGATCTCCTGTCTGTCAAATTATACATGGGTATAATAGAAAACGGTTTTCCGTTCCGGACACAAGTCACTGAACAATGGTGATGTAAGAAAGTGCCAGCACTTATAGATCTGGCAGAATGCGGATGCATATTAATCACACCCTGAAAGACTGGATGGCAAGCTACAGCTCATGAGAATCTGAATTATTTCTGTACATAATAAATTTATATTTGTGGGTGAGGACGGTAGGAAGACCATTTTTTTTTTTAACACTTTGTAAAACAGCACGTTCGCTCAGCCAATAACAAAAAAAAAAAGAGAAAACAGAAAAGAAAATGCAGTGGTCACCAAAAGTAAAATTAAATCCCATGACCATGCTTAGCGCAATGAAGAAATGTCTAAGAAACTGAGTTGAACAGCTACAATGTTTGGCTCCACTTGCCACTTCATCTAGGCCAGTGGTGGTGAACCTGGGGCACACGCGCCATTTCCTCAGCAGCCGAGCCGCGGCCTGATGGGAGCCAGGCGCGCGGCCTGAGGAGAGTGGTTGCGGCGCTAGTGAAGCCCTGAGGAGGGTGAGGAGAAGGTGCACGTGCCCACAGGTAGGACTGTAATATGTGTAGTCCAGATCAGCGTTGGAACGGGCAGAGGTGAGTAGTTATTCTAATCGGGGCCCATTGCGATGTGTGGAGCCCACCGTGCCGCATGGGGCGGTTATACTGTATGGAGGGCTGTGTGGAGCCATTACACTATATGGAGGACAATATGGGGCCATTATACTGTATGGAGGGCTGTGTGGAGCCATTATACTATATGGAGGACTATGTGGGGCCATTATACTGTATGGAGGGCTGTGTGGAGCCATTATACTGTATGGAGGACTATGTGGGGCCATTATACTGTATGGAGGGCTGTGTGGAGCCATTATACTGTATAAAGGACTATGTGGGGGGCCATTATACTGTATGGAGGGCTGTGTGGAGCCATTATACTGTATGGAGGACTATGTGGAGCCATTATACTGTATGGAGGGCTGTGTGGAGCCATTATACTGTATGGAGGACTATGTGGGGCCCATTATACTGTATGGAGGACTATGTGGGGCCCATTATACTGTATGGAGGACTATGTGGGACCATTATTCTGTATGGAGGACTATGTGGGGCCCATTATTCTGTATGGAGGACTATGTGGGAGCCATTATACTGTATGGAGGGCTGTGTGGAGCCATTATACTATATGGAGGACAATGTGGGGCCATTATACTGTATGGAGGGCTGTGTGGAGCCATTATACTGTATGGAGGACTATGTGGGGCCATTATACTGTATGGAGGGCTGTGTGGAGCCATTATACTGTATGGAGGACTATGTGGGGGGCCATTATACTGTATGGAGGGCTGTGTGGAGCCATTATACTGTATGGAGGACTATGTGGAGCCATTATACTGTATGGAGGGCTGTGTGGAGCCATTATACTGTATGGAGGACTATGTGGGGCCCATTATACTGTATGGAGGACTATGTGGGACCATTATTCTGTATGGAGGACTATGTGGGGCCCATTATTCTGTATGGAGGACTATGTGGGAGCTATTATACTGTATGGAGGGCTGTGTGGAGCCATTATACTGTATGGAGGACTATGTGGGGCCATTATACTGTATGGAGGGCTGTGTGGAGCCATTATACTATATGGAGGGTTGTGTGGGGCCATTATTCTGTATGGAGAGCTGTGTGGGGCCATTATACTGTATGGAGGACTATGTGGGGCCATTATACTGTATGGAGGGCTGTGTGGAGCCATTATACTGTATGGAGGACTATGTGGGGCCCATTATACTGTATGGAGGACTATGTGGGACCATTATTCTGTATGGAGGACTATGTGGGGCCCATTATTCTGTATGGAGGACTATGTGGGGCCCATTATTCTGTATGGAGGACTATGTGGGGCCCATTATACTGTATGGAGGGCTGTGTGGAGCCATTATACTGTATGGAGGACTATGTGGGGCCATTATACTGTATGGAGGACTATGTGGGGCCATTATACTGTATGGAGGGCTGTGTGGAGCCATTATACTGTATGGAGGGCTGTGTGGAGCCATACTGTATGGAGGACTATGTGGGGCCCATTATTCTGTATGGAGGGCTGTGTGGAGCCATTATACTGTATGGAGGACTATGTGGGGCCATTATACTGTATGGAGGACTATGTGGGGCCATTATACTGTATGGAGGACTATGTGGGGCCATTATACTGTATGGAGGGCTGTGTGGAGCCATTATACTGTATGGAGGGCTGTGTGGAGCCCATTATTCTGTATGGAGGGCTGTGTGGAGCCATTATTCTGTATGGAGGACTATGTGGGGCCCATTATTCTGTATGGAGGGCTGTGTGGAGCCATTATTCTGTATGGAGGACTATGTGGAGCCATTATACTGTATGGAGGGCTGTGTGGAGCCATTATACTGTATGGAGGGCTGTGTGGAGCCATTATACTGTATGGAGGACTATGTGGGGCCCATTATTCTGTATGGAGGACTATGTGGGGCCCATTATTCTGTATGGAGGACTATGTAGGGCCATTATACTGTATGGAGGACTATGTGGGGCCCATTATTCTGTATGGAGGGCTGTGTGGAGCCATTATTCTGTATGGAGGACTATGTGGGGCCCATTATACTGTATGGAGGGCTGTGTGGAGCCATTATTCTGTATGGAGGACTATGTGGGGCCCATTATTCTGTATGGGGGACTATGTGGGGCCCATTATTCTGTATGGGGGACTATGTGGGGCCCATTATACTGTATGGAGGGCTGTGTGGAGCCATTATACTGTATGGAGGGCTGTGTGGGGCCATTATACTGTATGGAGGGCTGTGTGGAGCCATTATTCTGTATAGAGGGCTGTGTGGAGCCATTATTCTGTATGGAGGACTATGTGGGGCCCATTATACTGTATGGAGGGCTGTGGGGAGCCATTATACTGTTTGGAGGACTATGTGGGGCCCATTATTCTGTATGGAGGACTATGTGGGGCCCATTATACTGTATGGAGGGCTGTGTGGAGCCCATTATACTGTATGGAGGGCTGTGTGGGGCCATTATACTGTATGGAGGGCTGTGTGGAGCCATTATACTGTATGGAGGACTATGTGGGGCCCATTATTCTGTATGGAGGACTATGTGGAGCCCATTATACTGTATGGAGGGCTGTGTGGAGCCATTATACTGTATGGAGGACTATGTGGGGCCCATTATTCTGCATGGAGGGCTGTGTGGAGCCATTATTCTGTATGGAGGACTATGTGGGGCCCATTATACTGTATGGAGGGCTGTGTGGAGCCATTATTCTGTATGGAGGACTATGTGGGGCCCATTATTCTGTATGGAGGACTATGTGGGGCCCATTATACTGTATGGAGGGCTGTGTGGAGCCATTATACTGTATGGAGGGCTGTGTGGGGCCATTATACTGTATGGAGGGCTGTGTGTAGCCATTATTCTGTATGGAGGGCTGTGTGGAGCCATTATTCTGTATGGAGGACTATGTGGGGCCCATTATACTGTATGGAGGGCTGTGGGGAGCCATTATTCTGTATGGAGGACTATGTGGGGCCCATTATTCTGTATGGAGGACTATGTGGGGCCCATTATTCTGTATGGAGGACTATGTGGGGCCCATTATTCTGTATGGAGGACTATGTGGGGCCCATTATACTGTATGGAGGGCTGTGTGGAGCCCATTATACTGTATGGAGGGCTGTGTGGGGCCATTATACTGTACGGAGGGCTGTGTGGAGCCATTATTCTGTACGGAGGACTATGTGGGGCCCATTATTCTGTACGGAGGACTATGTGGAGCCCATTATACTGTATGGAGGGCTGTGTGGGGCCCATTATACTGTATGGAGGGCTGTGTGGGGCCATTATACTGTATGGAGGACTATGTGGGGCCATTATACTGTATGGAGGACTATGTGGGGCCATTATACTGTATGGAGGACTATGTGGGGCCATTATTCTGTATGGAGGACTATGTGGGGCCATTATTCTGTATGGAGGACTATGTGGGGCCATTATTCTGTATGGAGGACTATGTGGGGCCCATTATTCTGTATGGAGGACTATGTGGGGCCCATTATTCTGTATGGAGGACTATGTGGGGCCCATTATACTGTATGGAGGGCTGTGTGGAGCCCATTATTCTGTATGGAGGGCTGTGTGGGGCCATTATTCTGTATGGAGGACTATGTGGGGCCATTATTCTGTATGGAGGACTATGTGGGGCCATTATTCTGTATGGAGGGCTGTGTGGAGCCCATTATACTGTATGGAGGGTTGTGTGGAGCCATTATACTGTATGGAGGGCTGTGTGGAGCCCATTATTCTGTATGGAGGGCTGTGTGGAGCCATTATTCTGTATGGAGGACTATGTGGGGCCCATTATACTGTATGGAGGACTATGTGGGGCCATTATACTGTATGGAGGACTATGTGGGGCCATTATTCTGTATGGAGGACTATGTGGGGCCATTATTCTGTATGGAGGACTATGTGGGGGCCATTATTCTGTATGGAGGACTATGTGGGGCCATTATTCTGTATGGAGGACTATGTGGGGCCATTATTCTGTATGGAGGGCTGTGTGGAGCCCATTATTCTGTATGGAGGGTTGTGTGGAGCCATTATACTGTATGGAGGGCTGTGTGGAGCCCATTATTCTGTATGGAGGGCTGTGTGGAGCCATTATTCTGTATGGAGGACTATGTGGGGCCCATTATACTGTATGGAGGACTATGTGGGGCCATTATACTGTATGGAGGACTATGTGGGGCCATTATTCTGTATGGAGGACTATGTGGGGCCATTATTCTGTATGGAGGACTATGTGGGGCCATTATTCTGTATGGAGGGCTGTGTGGAGCCCATTATTCTGTATGGAGGGCTGTGTGGAGCCATTATTCTGTATGGAGGACTATGTGGGGCCCATTATTCTGTATGGAGGGCTGTGTGGAGCCATTATTCTGTATGGAGGACTATGTGGGGCCCATTATACTGTATGGAGGACTATGTGGGGCCATTATACTGTATGGAGGACTATGTGGGGCCATTATTCTGTATGGAGGACTATGTGGGGCCATTATTCTGTATGGAGGACTATGTGGGGCCATTATACTGTATGGAGGGCTGTGTGGAGCCATTATTCTGTATGGAGGACTATGTGGGGCCCATTATTCTGTATGGAGGGCTGTGTGGAGCCATTATTCTGTATGGAGGACTATGTGGAGCCATTATACTGTATGGAGGGCTCTGTGGAGCCATTATACTGTATGGAGGGCTGTGTGGAGCCATTATACTGTATGGAGGACTATGTGGGGCCCATTATTCTGTATGGAGGACTATGTAGGGCCATTATACTGTATGGAGGACTATGTGGGGCCCATTATTCTGTATGGAGGGCTGTGTGGAGCCATTATTCTGTATGGAGGACTATGTGGGGCCCATTATACTGTATGGAGGGCTGTGTGGAGCCATTATTCTGTATAGAGGGCTGTGTGGAGCCATTATTCTGTATAGAGGACTATGTGGGGCCCATTATACTGTATGGAGGGCTGTGGGAGCCATTATACTGTATGGAGGACTATGTGGGGCCCATTATTCTGTATGGAGGACTATGTGGGGCCCATTATTCTGTATGGAGGACTATGTGGAGCCCATTATACTGTATGGAGGGCTGTGTGGAGCCATTATACTGTATGGAGGACTATGTGGGGCCCATTATTCTGTATGGAGGACTATGTGGGGCCCATTATTCTGTATGGAGGGCTGTGTGGAGCCATTATTCTGTATGGAGGACTATGTGGGGCCCATTATACTGTATGGAGGGCTGTGTGGAGCCATTATTCTGTATGGAGGACTATGTGGGGCCCATTATTCTGTATGGAGGACTATGTGGGGCCCATTATACTGTATGGAGGGCTGTGTGGAGCCATTATACTGTATGGAGGGCTGTGTGGGGCCATTATACTGTATGGAGGGCTGTGTGTAGCCATTATTCTGTATGGAGGGCTGTGTGTAGCCATTATTCTGTATGGAGGGCTGTGTGGAGCCATTATTCTGTATGGAGGACTATGTGGGGCCCATTATACTGTATGGAGGGCTGTGGGGAGCCATTATACTGTATGGAGGACTATGTGGGGCCCATTATTCTGTATGGAGGACTATGTGGGGCCCATTATACTGTGTGGAGCCCATTATACTGTATGGAGGACTATGTGGGGCCATTATACTGTATGGAGGACTATGTGGGGCCATTATACTGTATGGAGGACTATGTGGGGCCATTATTCTGTATGGAGGACTATGTGGGGCCATTATTCTGTATGGAGGACTATGTGGGGCCATTATTCTGTATGGAGGACTATGTGGGGCCATTATTCTGTATGGAGGACTATGTGGGGCCATTATTCTGTATGGAGGACTATGTGGGGCCCATTATTCTGTATGGAGGACTATGTGGGGCCCATTATTCTGTATGGAGGACTATGTGGGGCCCATTATTCTGTATGGAGGACTATGTGGGGCCCATTATACTATATGGAGGGCTGTGTGGAGCCCATTATACTGTATGGAGGGCTGTGTGGGGCCATTATACTGTATGGAGGGCTGTGTGGAGCCATTATACTGTATGGAGGGCTGTGTGGAGCCATTATACTGTATGGAGGGCTGTATGGAGCCATTATACTGTATGGAGGGCTGCATGGGGATTACAGTTGGAGAATCATGCTGTGATGGGGGTCACCATTCTTTGTTGGGGGGATGGAGGGAGAGTGGGTACAGTAGGGCCGTTATACTGTGCGTGTGGAGGAATTCACTGCGGGGGTGTCATACTGGGTTTGGGGACAGTTTTGTTTTCATCATACTTTACCTGTATTTTTCAAGGATTTTTATCCTTTATTACATATTTAAATCGGGCATATGCTTTTTACTGCTCTTACATAACATTATATTATTCCACTATAAATTCCAAAAGTTAATTGTTTTATTTGATAAGGAAAAACTTTCTCAATTGTAGTTTTTTTTTTTTTTTTAACAAATATGAAGGTTGGCCCGTGACTTTGTCCAGGCTTTTAACTTTGGCCCTCTGTGTAGTTGAGGTTGACATCCCTGCCTTAAAGGGTTATTCTTATCATGATAAAGGGTTACAATTGCAAAGAGATTGTAAAAACAAACAACTTTGCAATGTTAATTTTGATTAAAAATCCTCTGCAATCGGTGGCTGGTATCTTAGGCTTGGGAGTGCAGCGCTTACAAGCTCTCTGCTAGACTCTATAGAGCGCTAATATAGTTTTTCTAAGAAAAAAAAAAAACAGTATTCAGGTTAAAATTGCCATGTTGACACTTTGGGATAAATAAATGGGTTTTGGATTACAGTTTGGGCACTCGGTCTCCAAAAGGATCGCCACCACAGATGACAATCTCCGAATAGCATTATATACAAAATTGTATCACTTTATTAACAATATACAAACATTATACAATTAAAACAAATTATTGCAAATCTATCCTGATGTATAAAAGACCTACTGTTTCAGAAAAGGAATTCAATCATAAACCTTGCTTGTGTTTTACTAATCCAGGTGAAACTTTTCTAGTTTTAAATGTGTCCCAACAAGTTGGACTCAATCATTTCCATTAAGGCCGGACTGTTTTTCCAACATAATAAAATCCACACTCGCAGAAAAAAAAACTGCTGCACCGAGAAATCAAGGACCTGAATCATTATCACATTTGGGCTTTTTTTTCCCCTCAAGTTTTTGGTGTTTTACATTTGCATCTAAGATTTTTGATATGGGAGAAAATTAAAAATATTTCATAGATGTCCACCTGTTTTTTTGTTAGTTATTGCGGACGGTGTTTTGTGCAAATGTACTTCAGTCTCCCCCTTCACCCCCAGAATGATTTTATGTATAGCTGGAATGTGACTTTTTGCACTTTAAAAAATAAATAAATAAAAAATCGGAGCGGAGCAGCTCCGCAGAATCCAGTTGTCGCCGCTTCTTCCGATGGATCCACACCCCGTCACCCGCCTGACGTCACACTACGCCAGACGGAGCACGTGATACAGATCTACCCTTTGCACCAACCTGACGTTCTGCACCCCTTCTAGGACGCGTAAGGACAGATCAGCACAGTTCTACACAGTCACCTTCTGTCCACACGGGTACAGAGAGGCACCAGGGGGTAGGACAAGGTGGTCCAGTCACTGATGTAGCCCCACACTCCTGACAGGCTGAGAGGCTCTTTCACTACTCCAGTGAAGCAGAGCCTTGTCAGCCTGGATAGAGCTTATATCGGGCGAGAAACCAGCCAGGTAGCCCGTCGTTGACCAAACAATAGACGTGAGGTTCGAGATAAAAGACCAGCCCAAGATTAAATTATATATTTAAATCGCCATAAGGGCTCACTAAACAATCTACTATATACACACGGTTATACATATACAGTGGTCAGAGTTACAAATACAAAAGCATGGTACATGAAGCATCACAGATCTTAAAGTCAATTACCGGTAGATGGAAAGTATGGCTCGGGGGTTGGGCGACCACATGGGGAAGAATGTGTGCCCTGCTTGGTTTCTGGACTTGTCCCTCATGTCACAAGCTTCCCCAGGGAAAAAAGGGAAACACCATAAAAATGAACAAATAGAAAGGCCTATATCTTTGGAACCGTATGGCAGATAAAATAACTACTGGCCACTATTGTGTAAGTGGTGACAGGTCCCCTTTAAGTCCATGGGTTGGCAAATGTATGATACATGTACTATACATTGTCAGGAGGTGCGAGATGCCAGAATACATCTTTAAAATGTTAACAGCCGCCTTCACTTCCCAAACACCTCCCCAAAAAACACACATCAAGCATGGGTATATATGACAGCTTATTTTATTGATCTCCAAGTACCTTTAAAAAAAAAATTACAAGACATGATCTGTGGGGTTTTGATCAGTGAAAGGTGTGTTCAGAAAAGCAGCTGTGCTTTTTATTTTTTTTTATTTTTGTTTTTTTCTTTTTTTGCTAAAGACAAATGTACATATTTACATAGGAAATCTCTTTAGAAAAAGTGAAAAAACATGAATAAAAAATTCTTTTAACACGTCCCCTGGATAAAAAGCATTATGAAGTTTCATCGAGTAAGTACATATAAAGGCACTCTGTGACAAACATCTATATGTAAGTAGACGAAACGCGGATACATGTGTAGAATAGATATTTCCCCCACAGACATAACAAGTACCAATGACATTTTCATAAAAAAAAAAAAAAATAATAATAATCCTGCTGCTAAAATAACATACTTTGGCTTTAAATCTGATTTATGGAATCTAAAGTACGGATTATAACAAAGCGAAAGATATGTTAAAATAAATAAAACAGCCGTACAGACTATCGCTTACAAATTTATGACTCCAAAAATGTAGGAAAAAAGTTGAGACTTAAAGGAGTTGTCCAGTGGATGAAAATCTCTTCAATTAGGCAGAAAAAAAATAATTCAACCCCCCCACAGCTCCCATTCAGATGACACTTTCTGGGACACTGCTGGTCTCTACACAACAGGACAAGAGGAATGCCCACTCAGCCAATCACTGACTGAGGCTGGACACCTCTGTGGCCAGTGATTGGACGAACTGGAAATGCCGGTCCAACCAAAGACAACCAGGAAGTACAGACCCTCTGGGACACACCAAGAACAGGAGCTTATGTAGGGGGGGGGGGGTAAGGATCAGTAAGGGTGAGATTTACTATTAATTATATTTTTTTATTTATTTTTTACTAATGTGAGAAACAGGACAACCCCTTTAAAAGGGGCATTTTCATTGCATGAAGTTATTGAGATCAATGTGGTTTTAAGCACAGAGACCCTTACTAATCGGTTCTGGCAATCAGTGGGGGTCACTGTGGTAAGACCCCACTGATGTAAAAGTGCTCATCTAACCTGTGGATTGGCGATAACATCTTGTAAATGGTATACCCCTTTAAGTTCACGTGCTGGCAAATAATTACCCTGGGGGAAAAAATGGGAACCTTAGCCCCAATTCATGGACCAAATTGGAAAAAATATATATTTTTTTAATTTAACCCAACTAAAAGAAGGAAAAAAAACAAGTATGGTATATAGGTGTGTGTGTGTATATATATATATATATATATATATATATATATATATATATATATATATATATATATATATATATATATATATATATATATATATATATATATATATATAAATCCATTAAATGGGAAAATTTGCACAAATATTCTTCAAAGGGAATAAGGAATAATTACTTTAGATTTCATTTCTCACGTTGTTCCATGGAATAATATTAAAAAATCCTTTTTAATACGTAACGGGAAACATAACCGCCAAATTAATATACTAAAAGAAAAAAAATAATCTACAAAAAAAAAAAAAAAAAAACCCCAAAATAAAGGTAATTTTAATTCTTACAATACTCACATTCATTTACATAATAAAAAGTTTTCCGCTCAAAGGTTTTATTCTCTAGTTTTATGTACATGACCTCTGAAACACAATGGAGGGATAATTTATAATGTAAAAATAACCCTATTTTCGGTGGATGTAACAAAAAAAAAAAATCTGCAAGCCCCGATATAGAGCAGTGGCAATGTACAAAGAACATGCAATATATATTATACTATATATTAGAAAACATAATATACACAAAATAGCTTCAATTCACAACTGTATTTCATGAACAGAACTTTACAGGAACCTTTCCTCGGAAAATAGTTACATCTGTGGCGCTGGATACAAATAAGGCCGCGATCAATAACTTGCAATAAAACGTTTAGGACAAATTCCATTTACATTAAAGCACCATTTAGTCTTATTTTCGTCTGATTTATACTCTTGTGTGGGTCATAAGTCGTCCCTTCTATAGAGAGATCACATTTTTCATTTTGGCGTTTAACGTCATACAAGATTTAATAGATTCTATTTCATGTTCTAAAAAACAAACAAACTATAAATTAAAATTTGGTACAATGTATTACAATGAACTGGCAGTCAAAAAAAAAAATCTTCAAAAGGGGGAAGTGGGGTGGGGTGCACTATTTTCAGGACCACCCCACTCTTCATCCAGCATCAGAGGAGTGCAGTGGCAGCTTCAGAGCAGCGCTAACAAGCGCTACAGCAAACAGCTTGTAAGCGCTGCACTCCTTGCCTAAGAAATCAGCCACTTCTCAGACTGCAGTGGTGATTAGTAACCAAGGAAATGAGCTGTAAACTAGAGTTAAAAAAAAAAATCATCACCCTTGAGAAACTTTTTTTTTTTTACTAAAACTCCTTAATGTACAAGCGTTTTGCAATTAAATAAAAAAAAAAAATAATTCAGATTCTGCAGCGAAATTCGGACCCCACCTAATAAGTGCACGTTCACATATATATGGAAGTTGGTGAATGACAATTTTACCTTCAGATACGGCAGAAAAAGTTTAATTTTTTTTCTTTTCTTCCTACTCCTCTCTGTTCCAGAGATATGGCCTCATCTTTCCAGTATACAAATTTAGGTCATGGCAGCCATGTGGGTGTGGTCTTCACAAAGAGCCAAGCACCACACCCACTTGGCTAAAAAAACAACAACAACTAGATTTACACACAGGAAAGGAGACCATATCTCAGGAACGGAAAGGCGCAGAAAGAAAAGAACAACATTGCCGGATTCAGGAGAACAGCGGCATTTACAACAGGTTAAAAAAACTAAAACACACATATTCTTTATACCAGGTAAAGAAATTATTTATGGTATTAGGTCCTCTTTAAAGTGGTCAAAAAATCCTCCCAATAAGAGGCTAGCTTGTAAAAAGAAAATTTAAAAGTGTAGTAAAAGTGCCAGCCCGAAATGGCCTAAAACATTCTTTTGAACTAGCTAACATTATCTTTACTCCAGTCACATCCAGAGCTGCATTTATTCTTTTGCTGCTTGCTTTATTGCAATTTATTGACACATTGTGCTATGTAAAGGTTGATGCACACTCCACAGTTTTTTTTTTATTTTTAATACATTCATAGACATAAAATTAAAGCTAGTTTTACCATATTTAGTTGCCCCTTTTGGAATTACATTGCTTTATGTTCTGTGAAGGGGAAATCATCAGATGCTCCTGTATGATGGAAATGCATGGACTGAATCAATGAAGTTCTCCCCAGAACGGATGGGAATAGAAACTACTATCAAAGATGATGATGATGATTGCACAGTGCCTGTCATATAGTTATAATGTAAGTGACCACAGTTCAGCCTCCCTTACTGTATACTGATAATCTCATTAGTTTATATAGGAAATTCTAGTGGTAAGGATAGTCTTACCGGAGTGATAGGATACAGCCTAAGCTGGGAATGTGATGCTGTATCGATGCAACATGGGATTTATAACAGCGCCCAGAGGAATAACATGCAGGAAGAAAACTAGGAATCGAGATGGATGCTGAAGGTAGGAAAACAGGAGGCTGAACTACATGGAAGTACTCTATATATAACAGGAGAGAAGAGAATGACAACCAGGTGGGAAAAATAAAAAAAGTAAAAATAAATAGTATTTTAATCCAAAAAAATAAATAAAAATTGGGCGTACTTAATCTCTCGTCTTAACTCCCTCCCCCCCCCCCCCCCCCCCCCAAGGCAATGGTCAATGGTTTAGAGAAAGTAGTAGAATGATGAATGCAGCTCTGGTTGTGACTAGAGTAAAAGACACTCAAAATTGGTAAAAAAGTATCTTAAAAAGAAGACAAAATTTGAGATTCCATCCAGGTTTATATTTGAGGGAAAGTGGAGATGGGTGCCATTTCCAGAGCACCAGGAAAAAACTAAAGTCCAAAACAGGCTACAAATGAAGGTTACAGTAGCCTTTATAGCCACAGAGCTGTGGCGGGCCGGACAGATCCATAATTTAATCACACAAATATCTAATATCGAGCAGTAAGTTCTCCAGGATAAAGATTGATTTTTTAGTATAAATAGATCACTTTAATTTAAAAAAAATAAATAAATTTGAGAACAGATAAAAGCTGCAGAGATGACTTATATTTCTATTTTCAAAAAGACTCAAAATTTGGAAGTTACCTTTTTTGTTGAAAATTCTTTAACATTGCCAGCCATAACCATAACATTTTAGGTACCAACATTACGCTCCATTTACATAAATTCAAGGTGAAAACGCAGGGCCATAAAAAAAATAAAAAGAAACCATAAAATAGAAAGAAAAAAAAAGTGAGAATTGTGGGGGATGGTAAATATTGGAAATTAATGAACGGTAAAATAAAATAAAGCTATACATCTATACACATCTATCTTGTAGCAGATGGTAAAAGTAGTCGCTGATGACCTCACAAGATGGCAGACGTTTTGGAGAGCTCGGCACCGGTGTCTGAGCGCACATAAGAGCACTGTGACGTTGGAAATTATCTTCCTGTTTATTTCAAGGTATCAAAAATATGCAGCTTTCATAAAGCCGGTCCTAATCCGATCTCCAGGTGACTATATTACACAAACCTCTCTCCGGCGAGGGGGCCGCGCGGCCTTGTCTTACATAGGTAGCACCTCAGCTCGTAGTCGGGAGACTCCTGCGCAGCTGTATTTGTAGGGACAGGTAGAGCTCGGAGTGACAGCGATGGGCCCGGACCCTTTCCAGCATAGATTATATCAAGGCTTCATCCATCCACATATAACACTTACACCCCCCCCCCCCAGTCAATTTCCTTCTTAGTCAATTTTTTCCACTTTCCCAATGATTTTCTCTTCATAAATGGGTAAAATGGAGTCGTCGTCCCGCACTTCCTCGAATACCACTCCGCAGTCAAATTCATCGCTTACTTTCTTGAAGTAATACCTGGAATAGGAGACGGGGAAGGCAACATTAAAGCTTTGTGCCCTGCTGGACATTAGTGCAGGAAACTCTTCATCTTGGAGAGATGCCGACAGAAGCTTCCGAAAGGGGATTAGCGCCAAAGAACCGGGAAACTTATATACCTGTTACCAACAGGGCCCCCGTCTGATGGCGACGGGAACAGAGAGGCGACCATGCCAATCTCTGTCAGCTCTCTTACTCTTCAGGGAAGTTCTGAAAAAACAACCGCATGGCGTGGATGGGCCGTAAATATCCAAGATAGGAGAACGTCTTTAATGGACCACTTTATTTTTTGCTTTCGGAACCAATTTTTCAAAAGAGCCACTACATTGAAAAAGTTAAGTTTAACTTTTTCACTAATTTGCCATAAACTAAATTATAATTTTTTGTTTTAATGGACAAGCTAAAATTTTGTATTGGAATTATTTGGTACATGTAGAATTTTTCTTCAATTTTTCACAGCATTCACTAATTGTTAAGGTGCTGATTTGAATTAAAGGAAATATATATATATATAACTTTTTTTTTTTCTTTAAAGTCTATTTTTTGGCATTGGGCAGACACCTGTTGCAGACCTTGCGGCATTCTTTAGTTTTTTTTAATTTCCAAAACACAATGTTGATGCTATAACTATCTGTACAAAGGGCGCGGGGGCTAGTGAGGGGCAATGTCTGATACTTGGTTGAAATTTATGGCAAGTCCTGTAAATATGGCACAAACGTGTCAGCCATCGAAATAACCCTTACAGGTACATCCAAAAACGATACAAATTTTGCTGAAATAATCCGACAGTCTTCAATGAAATCACTAAGTGGACTTCACCCCTTTCACTGCCCGTGTGGGGAAAAATCTGCGTTAAAGATCTGCGGTATAACTTGGCACACCGCAGATCTGTAGCGTATCTGTTCCCATGTGAATGACGTATAAGGTAAAATGAGGCCCGGGCCACTCCAAGTGTGAACGACCCTTTACCTGTAATTTCCTTTCTTGGTAAGCAGCTCCTTGAATTGTCCCAGGGTCACTACTCGACCTTTCACCATGGTCCTGTAGGGAATGGGCTCTCCGCAGAAATAATAGGCCACGACCACGTTATCACCGGGGCCGGAGCTTTTTCCATCTTTCTTCTGAGGCTTCATTCTGGAGTAAGAGATAAGGAGATTGAATGGTTAATTGGGCTCCGAAAGGCTGGCCGGTGCCGGGCTCACCCTCATACGCGCCAATCTAACCAGCTTCTCCATAACAGGCTGCTTTCCCCTCCTTTTTTCTACACTCACTTTGATCCGACTGTCTGGTTGCTCAGCACACGCTGCCTCACAACTAGTCCTGACTTAATCATTTGCGAGGCCGCGCTTTCCTTCCCCTACAAACATTCTGCCATTTCCGGACGGTGTCAGTGTGTAACACTGGGCAGACACAGCGGTGATGACTTTTCGGAGCGCAGCGTGCGTCCGATGAAGGATGGAATGTTCCATTATTTGCTATTGCTTCTGTAATGTTGCTTGGCAACCACAGTCCGACGGGCCGCAGGGGTGACGGGGCTGGCCACCCACCCTCCGTGGACCTTGTATTTAGACTTCATCTCGACAGCAGGACGCACTGCATACGAGGAATCAGCAAGTTCTTAAAGGGGAGGGATAAATAATTACCTTTAAGTGGGTGCTGCTAGGATGATACCAGCAAAGGAACAACTCCCATCATCCCTCTCCTGACCCCAATCCTACTCCTATAATGATTGCATATACGATGTGCACAGGACAGAGACCATCTACAGATCCTCCACATGAGGGAAGACGAGGAGGCAGGGAGGGAAGGGAGGAGAACGCACATATAGGGGGCGCTACGTCGGGACGGGATGGAATCACTGGACACACTGACACATGAAAAGACGATGGGCACATACTGTGACTCTGAGAGGTCCATGTCGGAGACTGCGGGGACCACATTCAGCAGTGGGATATACGGTGGCCTGACAGAGGAGCGCCCCCGTTGGATAACCTCTTGGACATACCTAGAGAACAACCCTCACAGGTTAGAAAAATGTTCCCGTGCGTACCCCAGTACTACAACTCTCAGCATGCATTGGCTGGAAAGAGCGTGCTGATCTGCGTCCCTCCGCAGCGGCAACACCAGCTCTGCCAGATCCTCACAACTAAGACGCTGGGGGAGAGGTGTTTGGTCCTAAAACCTCTTCAATGGCAAGATGTGCACAACACATGAGGATGAACTTCACAGAAAGAGAAACAAAGGGACCTTAAAAAATGCTTATCTATCCTCCTCGCATACAGGCAGTGATGAGTTAATAGACAGGAGCACTGATACTTCTGACCACCATCAGATGAATGGACCCCCCCAATGCCCAGCACCCCCACCACACCCAGATGACTTCCCAAGTGAAAAAATGCTTTTCCCCCTTCGTTTTTCCTTTGGACCAACATATGCAATAGCAATCTGCTCTAATTTGTGCTTTTTCCCTTTTTAATGTTTTTTATGGTATAGAAACACTGGGATTTAAAAGAAAACACAACTGCATTTTTCTAAAGGCTCCCATAGAAAGCTACTAGGAGAAAAGTGCCAAAAAACAGCATCTTCAAATGCACAGCAGGCAGGAGCTGTCATCACATCCACTTTGCTTGAACTGTTATTTGTACACAGCTTTAATGATTTTTTTTTTTTTGAGCGGTTCCACCTTAAAAGACGCCTGGAGAAAAAAAAAACACTAAAAAAAAAAAGTTGCAAGAATCTTCCTATTCATTTCTAGTTTACATACAGTGGGGAAATAAGTATTTGATCCACTGCCGATTTTGCAGGTTTTCCCACCTACAGAGAATGGAGAGGTCTGTAATCTTTATCGTAAGTCACTTCAACTATGAGAGACAGAATCTAAAAATAATCCAGAAAGTCACATTGTATGATTTTTACATAATTAATTTGCATTTTATTGCATGAAATAAGTATTGGATCACCGACCAACCAGCAAGAATTCTGCCTTTCACAGACCGGTTTGTTTTTCTTTAAGAATCCTCCTATTCTGCACTCATTACCTGTATTAATAGACCTGTTTGAACTCGTTACCTGTATAAAAGACACCTGTCCACACAATCAATCACACTCCAACCTCTCCACCATGGCCAAGACAAAAGAGCAATCTAAGGACACCAGGGACAAAATTGTAGACCTGCACAAGGCTGGGATGGGATACAGGAGAATAGGCAAGCAGCTTGGTGAGAAGGCAACAACTATTGGCACAATTATTAGAAAATAGAAGAAACACAAGATGACTGTCAATCTTCCTTGGTCTGGGGCTCCATGCAGGATCTTAATTCGAGGGGTAAGGATGATTCTGAGAAAGGTCAGGAATCAGCCCAGAACTACATGGAAGGACCTGGTCATGACCTGAAGAGAGCTGGATCCAGTGTCTCAAACATTACCGTTAGTAACACACTACGCAGTCATTAATGGAAATCCTGCAGGGCACGCAAGGTCCCCCCTGCTCACACCAGCACATGCCCAGGCCCGCTTGAAGTTCCCCAATGACAATCTTGATGACCCAGAGGAGGCATGGGAGAAGGTCATGTGGTCAGATGAGACCAAAATAGAACTTTTTGGTATCAACTCCACTCGCTGTGTTTGGAGGAAGAAGGAGAACACCATCCCAACCATGAAGCATGGTGGGGGAAACAACATACTTTGGGGGTGCTTTTCTGCAAAGGGGACAAGACAACAGCACCGTATTGAAGGGAGCATGGATGGGGTCATGCATCGTGAGGTTTTGGCCAACAACCTCCTTCCCTCAGTAAGAGCATTGAAGGTGGGTCATAGCTGGGTCTTCTAGCATTAGAGTGACCCGAAACACACAGCCAGGGCAACTAAGGAGTGGCTCCGTAGAAGCATTTCAAGGTTCTGGAGTGGCCTAGCCAGTCTCCAGACCAGAACCCAATAGAACAACTTTGGAGGGAGCTGAAATTCAATGTTGCACAGTGACCACCCTGAAACCTGAAAGATCTGGAGAAGATCTGTATGGAGGAGGGGGCCAAAATCCCTGCTGCAGTGTGTGCAAACCTGGTCAAGAACTGCAGGAAATGTCTGACCTGTGTAATTGCAAACACAGGTTTCTGCACCAAATATTAAGTTCTGTTTTTCTATTGTATCAAATACTTATTTCATTCAATAAAATGCAAATTAATTATGTAAAAATCATACAATGGGATTTTCTGTTTTTCATTTTTAGTTTCTGTCTCTCACAGGTGAAGTGACCTACGATAAAGATTACAGACCTCTCCATTCTCTGTAGGTGGGAAAACCTGCAAAATCGGCAGTGTATCAAATACTTATTTTCCCCCACTTCACTTCTTTAAGCGGCAGCTACTGATGGAAAACACTTCAAACTAAGCAATGTGCAATCAAAAGGCAGTAAAAAACAAACACTTAAAAAGAGATAAAACCTCTCTTCAAAACAACTTCAAGATATGAAAGACTTCTCTTACAACTCCCTAAAGAACAAGCTGTTTGGGGTAGGCCACCAGTACTCTAGCCCTGGAATATCCCTTTTAGGCTGTGGTCACTAACAGAAATCCTCATAACAACAAGTGTATTTCCCATCATAATGAATGCTCCCATTATTTACTTTTATTAAGGAGGATTTTATAGAGGATCAGCTATAAAAAAAAAAAAAAAAAGCCCCTAAAACTGTAAATATGACCTTACTACCAAGTTCACAGGATGGCCAAGAAGCAGGACACGCTGCGATCAGCTCACCCGACCTCCTACATGTTGTGAACATGATTAGTGGCCTATACAGGATCTGCAATTACAGCCAACGCGAAACGTTACGCACCTTTGCTTCACTTGCATTTTTCCAGCTTTTCTTTCCTCCTCTTCCAGCCGCCGACGCGCCTCCTCCAGCTGCGTCAGTGGATTGGGGGCAGGGTTGGGCGGCATGGTGGGGTCTTGGACAAAGGGGTGAGAGGGCTGCACCACGTTGCGCAGCTGAGCGCTGACCCACGGATGGACCGCGCCGGGCCGTTCAATGGAGAGTGGTCTAGGCACGTCATGAGCAGACTGCTTCTTGGCACCTGATGAGCTGCAGGGAAAAAAAAAAAAATGGGACCAGATGCAAAATGTCAAAACCTAAGAACAGTGTTCCCTTTGTGTTACCATCATTTACAGTCCTTGCATGGCTCAGTTTATATCATGCAGCACACTCCAGTCACACCCAAACGCTGAATGCAGCTCTGGATGTGAGTGGAGGATGACCTGCAGTATGTACTGACCTATGGACGGTTTTCTTGTGTCTGCTGATCTCCTTCTCGCCTTCCATTATCCACTGCATTATCTTCTGGTGTCTCTCAGAGTCCTCCGGCACTACGGGCATCTCGTAGTTGGCACTTTCGAGCTTCCCAGACTCCACTTTCTTTGCGTTCCTCTTGGCCAGCATGCTGACTTTACCACTGGAAGAAAAAGCGATTTACGTGATAACAGGTAAAAATATGTCAGGACGTACGTACACCGCCTGTGATTACAGATCCGGTCCTGGTCTGCAAAACCCTTCACTAATCTCTATTCATATCCAGACCTCTGACCTCGCATTCTCCAATTTTGGAGGCTTTATTTTTTGTTTTGTTTTTACACCATGGGAGAAGGTATTTACCAGGCGCAGAATATTATGTGACTAAGTTGTCAGACTACGGAGGGGACAGATACAAGCACCAGCAGAGCTGACATCACATCCAGCAGCCATACAAAAACATAAGAGTGTCCCCGCTGAAATCAACAACTGGCTGCAGCGACCACACAAATTATGGATGTAACGTCATTGCTGCAGGATAGCGCAATCCCGCAGCAGACATTTTTCTCTTCTTCCAAGAGTTCTATTTTTTAAATTTTCCAAAATGTTATTAATATAATATACTTAAAAATAAATAATTTTGAAATTTTTTGCTTTTACATTTATCGTGAGAACGAGCTGGTAACTTTGTTGTGTGGGTCGGTGCAGTTCTACAAGTTATTGGGATCTCTGGCACCAATTCTTACTAGGCCCGGTGTGATTCAAGAATGACGTCACGCCAGTCCTACAGACGATGAAAGAAGGGTCATGGGGGTCTCTGGACGCGGCCGCTGGATCTCTGGATGCAGTTCTAGTACACAAGAATGTTCTAATTCACTGACGGCAAGCAGAGATATTCCAAATGGTGAGGAATTGAATCGCGAAGCATATTAGTAAGTTGCAGACATTTTTACGTAGTCCTATAAGAGGAGTAAGAGGCTTACCTGTAGCCTAAAGAATCCATAGGGTTGGGGGCCATCCCCATGCTATCTGCATAATTGCGGGATTTGGTTGCATAGTTATGAGGGTCTACATTCCAAGAAAAGTTGCTTTGCACTCTCTGTGAGGCCTCGGCTTCTATCTGATCCTTGGGTTTCACCCCGCTGTGGTGGTGAACGTGGTGATAGACGTGCTTGTGGTGATACATGTTGGGCGCTTCTGATTTCGCCCCGGACTTGGTCGAGTGCTTGCCGTGCCCGGGCTGCATTGTTCCCACCGATACGGGGAGGCCTTTACTCGTGTGACCGTCTGGTGAGCGCGGCTTGGGGGAATGGCGGCCAGTGCCCGGAGATTGGCATCCTGGTGTTTTCATGACTCGTTGCACGTGTTCGTCTAGAATGGATTCCGGATTTTCCTCATGGGCGTCTCTGATCTGCATCCCGACGCAGCCCATGTCGGAGTATCGAGACCCGAAGTGATGCACAGGCTGGCTTGAAGGCAATTTGTGGCTAACCATAGAAGGTGCAGAGGAGACGTCCGCATCGTCCCCTTCTTCTTCCTATGGCGGAAAAAAAAAAACAAAGTTGCGTTACTATAACAGGACGGCTATTTTTTTTTTTTTTTTTTTTCACCTCCTTGTCAAAAAGCCAGAACACTTATTTTGTCATCAGTATGAGCATCAGTTGTAGGTTTTAGGGACACCAATCATTTCATCGTATAATGGACTGAAAAACAGGAAACTAAATCTGAGTGCGGTGAAATGGCGAAAAGAAATAAAATCATTTTGCCATTGTTTTTTTTGGGGGGGACTTTTCTTGTTACGCCGCTCCGATTATGGCAATTCCAAATTTGTATAAATTATAGAAGCATATTGTGAAACTGATTATTTCCTATGAAGCCCGCCCACAGATTGGTCTTCATAAGAGACCTCATAAGGCAGACGTGGGGGCCCTTGGCTGCCGCTGTAACCGATGGGCAGCCCATCATCACAGGGGGTGCAGATGGCTGTCAAATGTGAAGGCTCCCATCTTAAAGCCTTTTAAATGCAAAGTTAATCCCGTAATTAATTGTCCATTTTCCAAAAAATAAAGGAAGTTGCCTAGTACAATTTAGCCACTAGGTGGCGCTGTTGCAGCACAGATTTACACTTTCCGCCTGCAGATTATTGCGTAAATGTTGTATCCGCCATTGATGACGCCTCCTGCAGCCAGGGATGCTCCGTGCTGAGTGTTAGAGGCCGACCCATCCAGCCGTGAGAGAAAAGAGCCGGCCGTGTTCACACTATGGGAATGGCAGTAATGAAAACTGATAAGATACGACACGCTGCAGGTAGATGGAGCCGCTCCCACCCACTCATTCCCTGCAGTATAAAGATGGAGGACGTAGCTTTATAACGTGCTGGCCACTTACCGCTCTCACGCGTTTCAGTCGCTCCTCCAGCTTCTGCTCCGCCTCGCGGTCTCTCAGGACTCCTTCCAGGCGACTGATGAGCTCAGCAGCAAATTTTTCAGGATCGACGTGAATATCCTTTGGCATGTGATATGTACGCTACGGAGACAACGAAAACCAAAATCAATGGTGGGGGCAAAAACTGTTGAGAAAGGACTGTAAGCAACTACTTCTACTCAATGACAGAAAGCAGAGGTCTTGGTCAACATAAGGAATTGATACGGAACTTGATTATACAAAGAATATGACTTATTTCCTGCAACTGGAAGACCCCTTTCAGGGTGTAAATGTGGTCTTCCCACCACTTACTGGAATGTGAGGTAGTGGCACGCGTCCATTGGCTTTGGCACTTTCTTGCATTTCTCGGCGATGGTGTTTCCGTAGTCGATACGGTGGAATCCCATCGCTGCAATAAAGAGAAAAACCGGCGTCAATGTGCGGCTACGACGTGCCGAGAGGGGGCAATGTCGCTAATTAATCCCTCCCAGACACAACGTCAACCTGTGTGGGACGTGCACAAAATCTATAAAAACAATAGAAAAAGAAGATGCACGCTACTTACACGCTGCTGTCTGTAAGAGACATGGTGTCGGCGTCGCTCGACATGCTCTGCTGTTCGCTGTCGTTGGCGCTGGTGGCAGGAGCCACGGCGTACCCAGTGTTGACATAGCAAGGGTTAACCGGCTCCCTCCACGACCCCGGCCTAGAAATGGAGATTACAGTAAAATAAGATAAAAATGATCTAATGGTCCACGAATAATAATAAAAAAATCTCATGGTGATAGGTGGTCGCTGACGACATGTTTTATTCCAAGATCTTTTATTTTAGGGCATCGAACCACTTATAAGAAAGTTACAGGGTCGCTCATGTCCATGTCGGAGGCACCACGACCCCACATATTTGCAGAGACACGTGCATGATACCAGACCATCGGTGCACACATCTCGGCAGGTACGTGGGGTCCTAACGCCATCGATCACCCACTCTCTGTATTGCTCCAATAAGTCCAAAGAGAAAAGGAAGCAATTTTGCAAATATTCATTAAATGTTTCCTATTGTTTTGCAAAAACAGTTAGGATGTGGATTTGTGTCTCTCCATGGGGACGGACGACGATCAAAACTTCATACTACTTTTAATATTTTTTTTTCTTGCCTAAATGCCTCCGAAACAGCAAATAATCACTAATCCAGGACTTGTATGTCGGTGGCCACTCCATAAAATCACGGACATGTGCTGAAGGCCAATTTACAGGGTGACAAAGGGGCAGACGCTCCTCGTCATTGCTCCTTGTAAACATGGTAGCGATGACTGACAAACCCCAAACACTTGATGATCGGCTGCAGCCTAGGAGATGATCGGTGGCAGCACAACTTCCTGTGTAAACCAGAAATGTGCTGCCAACAGTGGGCAAACTGTACGGAGAGCAACCGGACGTGTTAAGTATAGTTTGCCCTGTGTAAAAGAACCTTAACCCTGGGGGGCTACGTGGCAACTTTATCAGAGACACAGGATGTGCGGGTCGTGCATGTTCACTACTGCTCCTTTAAGAGAGGACATTGGGACCCCCGCTTTCAAGATTGTTGGGTGGGGGGGGAGACAGCCGCCAGATCCCCAGCGATCAGAGATTTATCACCCAGTCTGTGGATAAGCCATATATATTGCTTACACCACCTCCCTTTTCCATGGGGGTCTCTGCAGCCAGACCCCTAGCAATCACACACTTATCCATCCTGTGCATAGGTGATAAATGCAGCTTATGGACCCCCCCTTTAAGGCCTAGCAAACAATATCCAGGGGGGCCGAACACGGACATGAAAGCACCGAAGCAGCGGGGGATTTGAAGTAATATAGGCCTCATGATATGGTGAAGTCAGTGCAGCATGGAAGGTCATTTCTGTTCTCAAATAGAAAAGCCGGTTGCGAACCCTGAATATAGAGCAATTCAGGATTATAAAAACATGGCCGCCTTCACACACTGCCACACCTGTGCACAGGCAGCGTCCGGTACTGCAGTTCAGCTCTGTTAAGGAAGAGTAAACACGTGTCTTTAATGCCTCGCTCCTTCATGTACAAAACCCGTCCACCTTTTTCTCATTTACCAGTTTTCGCCCTCTGACCCAGAGACACATCTGGAATATTTTATGACGGGCCGATTTTCATTCCGGTGTGTAATATGTGCCTGGTGGCGGGTGGTGACGTGGAGGGAGCGTTATCCGGCTTTTATCTCATCCAGCTGCTGCGTTCATGGATGAAACTTGCATTGCGCAATGTGGACGGGGGTAACCAGAGCTCCGGGGGGACGCGGAGGTGCTGCCTTCGGAGATATCGGATCACCAGAGGAGTGAGCTGAGGGTCTAGGAAGCAGAAGCCTGAAATGAATACCTCCAGCAACTACTCCTCTGTCCATTACTATGTAAAGGGGCACTCCGACCATTGATACCCCTTTACTCCAGGCACCACTAGGGGGAGCTCATCACACATTTTCTATGTGAACGATTAATTTCTATATATAAACAGTATGCAGAGAGCTCCCCCTAGTGGTGACTGCAGGTATCAAACATTCATGAGAGGGAAATGGACGTGTACTCCCCTATCCAGAAGATATGATAAATGTATGATAGCTGGACCAGCTGCTGAGATCCCAAGAACGGCCCAGGTGCCCTGTGTGACTAGAGCGGTACTGAGCATGTGCGACCACTAGTCCTACAGACAGTGAAGGGAGCAGTGGTCCCACATGCTCACTACTGCTGTACTGACACAGACTTTGGGGCCCCATACAATAAATAGCTGTCGGCAAAATGATAGTTCAGCCATCTCCCCCGATCCCTCCGTATACACAAGCGCTGAGTGTCCTGTACAAGAGGGGCGCTGCCAAGACGAAGGGTCCAAAATTAAACATGCCGGATGCATCTTTCCCTCCATGTCTGGGAAGAGTCGGGGCAAGCCCCATACACATTAGACTGTCGGACAAGCACGCACATATAGGCAAGTTCAGGGGCAATGTTTTCTAATTTGTATGGGGTCCTTTTAAGATTGCAGGGAACCGAAAATGTGGACCAATGATTATAGGGGATATAGAGCGCTTATGGGACATCCACTTTAACAGGCCGGCCCCTGGAGCCAGTTGGTCTGAACAATTATGGAAATTGGCGTGGTCACCTATACGAAAACAAAATCCTGTCGGTGCCTATAATGAGTTCAGGCCGTCGTCAGTAGCTCTGAAGTACGAGGCCGGCAGAATACTGGCCTTTCAGCAAACATTTCACAGGGGGGCATCCAGTAACCCGATCTGACGCGCTCTTCCTGATGACTACGGAGATGGTGGTGGAAATGAGCGGCGAGCCGGGAAACGCGTTTCTGTGTAAATAAAAGTTAATGACTTCCCAGGCCTTGTCATGTCGCTCGGGGCTGTCACTGGTACCGGGGTAATTACTCCTAATGATAATTCACTTTCCACCGACCGTGCGGTTAGACATTGGGAGATGGAGAAGGCCCCTCTCTCTGTTCCTCTCTCGCTCCCTTTTTCTGGCCATGCTTTTCTTTCCTGTAAGCTCAGCTGGAGGGGAGGAATTTACAAATGGATCCAGTATGACTAGAAAACGGTTTACGCAAGCGGCTCTTCCCCCACCCCGAGCGCGGCCCACTCGCAAGATACATTTACACAAAGTGGCTGAAGAAGTAAAACGCGCTTTGTGCCTCATTGCAATGTAATGAAACCTGAGCAGCGGGCTGGTGGGAGGCAGCGCACCCCGGACCCACCACAACCACAGATACATGAAGGACAAAGGATGCCGAGCATACTTCTGCCTGTATACTGTACATGTACACGTCTAGAGTCTGCAGGGAGACTTCTGATATTTTATACACTCTCCGTAGAGTCATCCACAGTTGCCTGGTTAAAGCTCTTTCCAGCCCTAGAAAGCTAAAGAATTAACCCCTTTAATTGGGGTTATTGCTCCTGAAATCTGAGTGTGGGCCGTGGATTTCTGCTGCAGACCCCATCATGCCGTAGGGCATATGCACAGGGGGCTTTAGGGTAATGATAGTAATCAGAAGGCACCTACCACGTACATTAGCTCTTTACCCATAAATCATGGCTGTCTTGAAAGGGATTGTCTGTTTCCGACAATTCCCTAAACCAGTGGATTTCCCAACAGTTGAAATCCAAACAGTAATACTTCTTTTCACCTCTGGGGGCACTGCAGGGAAAGTAAACACTTACTTGTAGCGAGTGTTTACTTTCCCCGCAGTGACCCCCCAGAGGTGAAAAGAAGTATTACAAAGAGCTTATTAAAAAATCAACAAATTATATGCAAGGCACGGGCGTGCGACTTACTCCAGAGCGCTCTTTAAACTACTATGGGGGCTTCTTAAAGGGTCCTTAGTGCCAAGTCATTACTTTAGGAAATGGGAAAAACTCATGATTGGTGGTGCGGCGATGGTGTTTCGATCACTCCATTCAGGCCACTAATTTCTTACACAGTGAAGGGAAACCAGTAAAGGTACTATAGCTATGGCATAGTCTAGTGATAAGCCATCACTTTATATAATGAGAAAGCCCCTTTAAGTTTCCAAAATTGGCTAAAAATCACTAAGATATAGCTTTATGATTAGTGAAGGGGGGGGGGTTAAACCTCTGGGATTCTGAAAATGAAGGGGACACGGACACCCCCACCTCCAAACCACCCACAGTAAGGAGGACGGGGGGGGGGGCTACTTTGCTGGGAAAAAATGGTTAAGGAGACTATAGTGCAGTTTCTCCTTTGTTCTCAAGATCCAGAATTCAAAATGGCAGTACCTTATATAATGGTAATACCCCTTTAAATTTCCTAAAAAAAAAAAAAAACACCAAAACTTAAAAATGGGTTTTTTATTCTCTAGCAAACATACTGAGAAAAGAAAACCTTCCTGACAGCGGCAAATAAAATGGCTCTTAAAAGAGAGCCCCCTTAAGACAGCTGTCCCTTCCTACAGGGCTATACTGAGAATCCTAGGCACCGTCATCGCCCCAGAACCGGACTATACTTAAACATGTCATCAGCTCCGAGACTTCTGAAGCCGAATGAAAAGAGCTCTGTAAAAAAAAGAAAAAAAAAAAAATCAAAAGGCAAAACTTCTGGGGCAGCGACCGCACGGCACGCCGCGCTCGAAGATCTGGGGTATAAATATAGTAAATAGCAAAACTCTGTTCCGTTACTTCATGCTAGATGGAAAAATGAGCAAGCTGTCATTTCTGGAGGGATCGACTTTCCATGAAAAAAAATAAAATGAAAAGGTCAGCTGATTCCCCGGATTTGTGTAAAACGAGCGCAGAATTTCCAGAGGGATCAAACGTTTCACTCGCACAAAAAAAAAAAAATTGCTGGAAACTCTGAATCACGCCGGGGAAGACTTTGAAGTCGCGTCTTGTAAGTGAGTAGGAAAGAAGTGAAAGAAGTGGGGGGGGGGGGAGAGAAAAACGACCACGGCCGCATCAGCAAAAGGGGGATCGCCATGGCAATGAGCGCAGAGCTCGTCACCGTCCCCGCGCAGCACATAAAGCCTTTACAGACGCGCCGCCCTTTGATGTGTGATGAGGTCACGCGGATCATAACTCCCATGGTCAGCGGCTGATAAAGGTAAACATGAGCGAGCGGCGGCCCCCGGCGTCAGAGCCGCGTATGTGCAAGCATAACAAACCACAGCGACTAGCCGGCTTCCCAGCTACACGACAGCCGCCGGCGCGTACGGCCACAAACCTGGCCCCATAGCTGATTGCAAGCTATTGCTCCATGTTGTCAGACATTTCAGGACAGGGGCATGCTGAAGGCAGAAAAATGGAACATAGTATTGTTCTCGGTTATCAGACAAATGAGGGGTCGACTATAGGACCTAATCGCTCGCTGTTATCAGCCATTCTACCCGACTATACCAATTTATTGCTCACTGTTATCAGCCGTTTTACCCAAACCATATAAGTTAACTATACAATCTATTGTTCGCTGTTGTCCGCCCTTTTACCCGTCCATACAACCTGACAATAATCTATTTATTGGTCGCCGTTATCAGCCATTCCACATGACTATAAGACCTGACTATATGATCTATAGCTCGCTGTTATCAGCCATTCTAGACAAGCATACGACCTGACCATACGATCTATAGCTCGCTGTTTACAAAGACTGTTATTGTAGTGTTCGTCAATGGGATTAGGGACAGAACTGGATCTAGGGGCACCGCTATGATATACCATCACTTATGTTCGTTGAGGGTCTGTGCTCTGAGACCCCCATCCTATCCTGACAATGAATGAGTAGCCCCATTTAGCACTGCGTCCTCTGAGTTTTTCTTTTCGTGGCGCCCCCTAGCTGTAAAGGAATTACAGTCATCCACACTCCCTTCAATGGCGTTCCCTGCACAACGTGTGACCAGGGCGACACTGAGCAGTGAAAACAGTGCAGTGACCCCTTTATTCTCAAAATCGGTGGGGGTCCCAGAGCTCTGACCCCCAGGAATCATTAAGTTAATGTGTATCCGAGAGATAAACCATCACTTAATGACAAGGCTTTAGGATACCCCCCCCCCCCCAAATACTGGATGGACCTAGAGCTCCTGTTCCCCTGTATATGACTAAACTATAGGATTACACCTATACTTGCTGACCGGAAGTTTAGCACAAAGTATGAGGTCTGCAAGCGGAGATCTTTGGGGGTGGGGACAAAAAATATGGAACTGAAGCAGAAAGTATATTAATGATGGAGATAACAATTAGCAACCAGAGGGAAGACTTCAACCCAGTATAAAAGCATATTAACCATGTCATCCCTATACAGGACAGCATGCCCCTTGTACCCTATAAGCACTTGTTCAGATGTTGCGGGTGATTTTTTCTTTTTGCAGTGGCCTTTGGATTGTAAAAGGTGAAGCATTTCCCTGATAAATGTAAATGGCCGAGGAGAAATACAAGAGTCAGTGCCCTAAACCACGCGTCGCTCCCCGTGGGCTGCATGCGGACGCTTTACATTTTATCATTAATAATCTATTGCAGACGGAGCGATAATAAAGGCCGGGAATGAATCGTGCACCTGCTCCGTCTTGTTACATGGCTGCTGCGGAGCATTTGGTTCTGTGATTTTTTTTTCTTATAAAAGGATAAGAGTCTCGCTTTGGGGGACGCAAAGGGAAAAGAAAAGAAAAAAAAATATTTCAAAAGCAGAGAAACGAATCGTCGTACCAGTACAAAGACAATGTGACTATGGGAATCATCGCATCAGATAGGCTGATTGCAACAGTGAAAGGATCAATAATGCACCACATTTATAAGCATATTGCTTCATTACTTATGTCTACTAGAATTAGGGGTGGCCAAAGTCAGAAGTCTGTGGCCACAAAACTGCAACCCTCCTACTAACTGACATCCCAGCAGCTCCTCTGATTATTTGACCCTGCGGCATCATTACGCTGCGGAGTGACGCACCCGGGACATAGCACCTTCCTAATAGTCAGATGTGACCGCTAGATCAGGATCTTCGCCCAACTCTAATCTTTAAAATATTTGGAAAAATGAAGTATTCTTTTGAAAAAATAAAAGTATTAAAACGGACTATGCAATTACTGTCACCGTTTCCTAGCCTAAATTTGCAAGCAATGACAGGAGATAAGGCATCAGACCCACTGGTTCTCCAGAGCTCTGCCCTGTACAACTGCAAATTGTGACACTTTAAGGGGCTTTATAGGGGCTGATTCTGATGTACTTGCTAGTCGCCAGTCGCACGGACTGAGAACGGAGCAGCAATCAGTGTGCATACACAACATTGCTCTGGGATTGGGGTCCCCAGTCTCGTGATTAAAAAGACCCCTAATGATCAGACACTCATATGCTACAAAAAGGGGGATACATTTTGATTGCAGGACAGACCACTTAAGGTATATGTTCACAAAAAAATCCCTTTAACTGTTAGACAGAAGGCAACTATGGCCATGACCACAGTAGGGTTGCAGACCTTTACTACAAATTTAACCACGCTCCAGCACTTTGACAGCTTACGCTGCAGAGCGAGCTGTCAGTGTCGGGGGCGTGCGTACAGACGTCCTTCACAATATAGTGATCAATGCATGTAGCTGCTAAGTGCATGCTCCCATGACAAAGATGGCGGCTCCTGGGAAGAAATAAGCTCATTTTCTCCCAGCAGCTGCACTTCCAGCTATTTAAATGCAAGGCAATAGCATTTTACGAGGTGACAGGTTCCCTTTAATAGGTTCACCCCCAACCCACGCATGGCCAAAATGTCCATAGGCTTTCCAAAGTTGCAATGTAGGCCTAGACCAACTCATAGGACATGTCAGATCGCCACCAGATGAACGTAGTCCCTACCTGAACTCTCTCCCGTCACTCCGCCGCCTCGCTGGTGCCGTACAATGCGATGTAGCTTCTAAGATAAGTTTCTGGTTGATCAAGTTTGAAGAAACAGATTCTCTTTCGCAGTCGTCATCCCCCACTTGGTCACACTTCCATTCCTCGTCTTCATTAAGAGTAGGTAAATATCCAGGTGGACCCTTCCCCGTCCCAGACCCCGAGCTATGGTCACTGAAAACCTTAGGACTTTCCCCGCCGACGGTTGTGTACTCTAGATAGATGTCAGATTTAAGGAACACTGGGTAAATATTGTCCTCCATCATCGACTGTATCTCCATTTGGGCCTGGTCAAACATGTCCGGTTCAATTTGCTGCCTCAAAACACAATCCTTAATAAAACTTTTCGTTGCTGGTTTGATTTGCCGGGATACGATGCCGTTATTGTCCAGAATGTATTTTTTGTAGATCGCTTTGGCCAGTTTGAGCCTTTTTTCCACCTTGGAGTCACTTGGCTCCAGTTTCCGAAAGCCGCTGCAAGCGAACCAGAAATCAAGCAAATCTCCGCAACTTTCCTGCTGTAAAAAAGTTCGGAACAATTTAATCCCATCCTGGTCGTCGAGCAGAGAGTGCAGCGACTCAGCCCATTTTAAGTATGGTGGCGTCGGAGAAGCGCTGCCCTCAGGTTCGTAACCCAGGTCGAGATCGGGCCGCCTCGGAGTCGCCGTTGAAGTCTCGTTTCTAATCCCATCGGTCTTTGCCGTGTAATAGCTGTGGCTGAACGGCCTGGGATCTGCTGTAACCAGTTCTCCTTCCTCTCCGGGGACCGGCGGTCTGGGTGCATCCTCAGTAAAGCTTCCCCCTAGATCCAAAGGGAAACCTTTCCCCTGGACACTCATCTTGACAGTATGCGATTGCAAAGTAAGAATTAAGGTACGGATTCAATATCTGTTCATTTCGAGACGAAGGTCCCTGATAAACATTAGCCTCCTGCAAAAAAAACAAGAAAACAATAGAGTCAATACATAAGATTTAAAGGGGCAGCACACAAATGCATTAATAGATGGGGGGGACTGCAAGTGAAAAGTGTACACTTGCTATACTGATGAAAAACAAGGGGGCGGAGCTTGACAAAGGGATTCTATTGGGTGATCTTTGACTCCATGTGACATGCTCTACCCCTCAAGGACTGCACTGATAGCGGGGTTAACTTGCTGAAAGGGGGTTGACTTTTTTTTACTCACATGCATGTATTTGGGGCTAAAATAAGAAAAAAAAAAATATCTGTAATTGGGTTTCTTTAATTATTTTGTTTTTTACGGGCTTTGCTTTCTTCACACATTTGATGTGGTATTTGGTCATAAACCAGCTGATTGGAGATCAGGAAAAAAAAAATGAAAAAGTTACAAACGCACTGTTAGGCTGAGTGCCCACCATGTGGATTTAATGCATTTCCGCCATGGAAATGCATTAAAATAGCTTGTTAAAAGGTCTGGCACATAACCCAATGATAATCCCCATGTGCTGTGCACATGCTGCGGAAATTTCTGCTGCGGATTATCATTGCGGAAAAATACACAGCACTACCAATTTGGGCGAAATCGATCCCATTGACTTGCATTGAACCGCATAATATCCGCATGTATACATGAGGATGTTATGCAGTTCAATGCACGGATGGTACCCGGATCTGGAGAAGAGGAGACTCTCCTCCAACCCGGGTACCATGGTACCTGCAAGTTATAAAGTAAAAAATATTCATACTCACCTCTCTGACGGCCCCCGGTCTCCTCCCGGAGGCGTCCTCTCTCCTCGGCATCCCGCGGTGTACTGGCAGAACTAGCGGTGACGTCATTTAGTCAGCTGATGTCACGTGACCATCAGCTGACTAAATGATGTCACCGCAAGTTCTGCCAGTACACCGCGGGACGCCGAGGAGAGAGGACGCGGCCGGGAGGAGACCGGGGGCCGTCGGAGGTGAATAGAAGCTATAAAAAGCAAACGGTGCAACATTTTTAATGAAAGCCAATTACAAAAATGATTTTAGACCCAATTATATGCATTTAAAATAAAAAAAATAAAAAAATAAAAAAAAGGGCTGTTCACCTTTTGGGGCATTTTTTTTTTTTATCAATGCGGCTACTCTTCGGAATCGCGGTCACCGCACTGCCAGTTTCCTTTTCATCACCACATTGCATTTATTGATACTCCATTCACCTCAGGGGTTATTGTTCGCTGTTAAGGCCAATACTAAGGGGTCCCCTGATCTCCATGGTCATCACAGACCACCCTACCTTTTAAAAGAGACCCCTCAGTGATCAGCTTCAATCTATGATGAACTTTGCAGCAAGCGTTTCATTTCCCCGCAGCGCCACCACAGGGGAAAGAAAGCATTACACAATTCTTATAGAAATCAAAGGGCTGTGCGAGTCCTGCAGGGAAAGAGATGCTCTTGGTGGGCAATCTCCGATCAGGTTAATAGAAATTTGCATTGACGCTGGCCTACTTTTAGGAGTCAGGGTAGCCAAAAGCACCAAGAAGTTTGCAAATTGCGCTCTACCCAAAATACTTTGGCTCCAATAGGAAAATTTTCATATCATTGCCATCCTGGGATGAATAGATCCTACCAAAATCTGCGAACCTTCATCGGCCATTTATTCACTTTACACACCCTCTAAACTGGAAACGCTAAGGAGCCTTTCATCTGGCCCTAATTTGCAGCCGGTCACAGGTATAGTCCCTATAATAAGCGACTGTGCTGTTCCCACCGACAGATCCTGCACTTTGAACCCGGAGCGGCGCACGGAGATGAAAGAGGAGCAGATAACGAGGAGTCGTAAACATTTCTCCTAAAGAAATACGTGATGACATAAAAACTCAGCCCGGTCTGATCCGCCGCTATCGACGTGAATCACAGCACAATGTACACACACGGACCCGGCCAAGTCCAACCGAGTCACGTCAAGGCGGCCGAGATGACAAGAAGCAGGTGTAAAAGCTCCGCTCGCCTTCACGTCAACGCATTTTTATTACTTTTACTAGAGTTAAACTAGGATTTATGACGACTGTGTTGGGGAGATGCATCAGAAATTGAATGATCCTCAGGTCGGGGGAGACTATGGCCTTTAATATTCAGGGGACACAGTGGGACAATGCTATACAGCAAAGTACTCAAAGAAAGAGCAAAAGGGGGGTACATACTTATCCCACAGATTTAATATAAAAACAGCCACTGGTAACTATAAAATGACTAAGTGCAAGCTCTTCAGGAGAGAAAGTGCTCAGTATTTTCTATGCCCAGTATGTAAGGCAGTGTGCCCACGTAGCATTTTTCAAGCGTATATGCTGCGGAATTTCCGCAGCGTAAACGCTTGAAAAACGCATGTATATCTGCACCCCATGGTCCCCAATGGGATTCCGCAAGTTCTATGCACATGCTGCGGATTTTTCCGCAGCGTTTATGCCGCGTTCAAAAATCCGCAGCATGTCATTTAATTTTGCGTTTCCGCAAGCGGAATTGCCTTTGTCCAATGCATAAAAAACGCAAGGCAATTCCGCATGTGGAAAACGCGTGATAAACGCGCGAAAAATGCGCGATAAACGCGTGCGGAATTCCGCATGCGTTTTTCCGGGAGAGGACTTGCATTTATGCAGCAGAAATTTTCTGCTTCATAAATGCAACGTGGGCACATAGCCTAAGAGGGTGCAGACAATTTAGGGAGATGTCAGTCCATGTTCTTCACATCATTTGACGCTACAATCTGAAATTTCTCATTAAGGAGCTTCTCTCCATTGCAATTTCCATGGTACGGTCACTGGGACTTACAGGCAGCACATATACCTGGATGTATCACACCACATCCTCCGACTATACATCTATGACTGAATTCACACTGCATGTGCAAAGTCCAGGAACCATCCAAGGAGTCAATCATCCATACAATCCTGACATTTACCTCCAATGTACACGGCAGACCTCAAAATGTCCATAGACCTGAAGCAAACCGTGAGAAACCCTTGGCCAGTAAGTGCCTACAGTTGTCCCAACGGTACAGAAAAGTGCAGCCAACTTTACCAATATATCAAATGCATATAATTTCATCTGTTTAGTGGACTGATCCCACCAAACATAGCCCACAAATGAGGTCAGAGTCTTACAGCAATTGTCCATCCAGCGTACGACTGCACAACTTATTCTGCATCTGCAGGGGAGTCAGGAGCTCCAATAACTTTCTGTCCAGAATTCCCAACACATGATCGTGTCGTAAGACCCCCCGACCAAAACTGCCAATCACACTGCAATACCCCGACCACATTCAGAACAAATCTACTCCGATCAGACATAATACTGAAAAGCCATACCTAGTATTGTGTACTGGGCAGCTACACAGTAAGCTGCGATGCTCTGCGTGTCCCGACACCCTTCTATAATACATGCGATGCTCTGCGTGTCCCGACACCCTTCTATAATACATGCTATGCTCTGCGTGTCCCGACACCCTTCTATAATACATGCGACGCTCTGCGTGTCCCGACACCCTTCTATAATACATGCGACGCTCTGCGTGTCCCGACACCCTTCTATAATACATGCGACGCTCTGCGTGTCCCGACACCCTTCTATAATACATGCGACGCTCTGCGTGTCCCGACACCCTTCTATAATACATGCGACGCTCTGCGTGTCCCGACACCCTTCTATAATACATGCGATGCTCTGCGTGTCCCGACACCCTTCTATAATACATGCGATGCTCTGCGTGTCCCGACACCCTTCTATAATACATGCAATGCTCTGCGTGTCCCGACACCTTTCTATAATACATGCAATGCTCTGCGTGTTCCGACACCTTTCTATAATACATGCAATGCTCTGCGTGTCCCGACACCTTTCTATAATACATGCAATGCTCTGCGTGTCCGACACCTTTCTATAATACATGCGATGCTCTATATGCTCCGACACCTTTCTATAATACATGCAATGCTCTGCGTGTCCCGACACCTTTCTATAATACATGCAATGCTCTGCGTGTCCCGACACCTTTCTATAATACATGCAATGCTCTGCGTGTCCCGACACCTTTCTATAATACATGCAATGCTCTGCGTGTCCCGACACCTTCCTATAATACATGCAATGCTCTGCGTGTCCCGACACCTTTCTATAATACATGCAATGCTCTGCGTGTCCCGACACCTTTCTATAATACATGCAATGCTCTGCGTGTCCCGACACCTTTCTATAATACATGCAATGCTCTGCGTGTCCGACACCTTTCTATAATACATGCGATGCTCTATATGCTCCGACACCTTTCTATAATATGCGATGCTCTATATGCTCCGACACCTTTCTATAATACATGCGATGCTCTATATGCTCCGACACCTTTCTATAATATGCGATGCTCTGCGTGTCCCGATACCTTTCTATAATACATGCGATGCTCTATATGCTCCAACATCTTTCTATAATACATGCGATGCTCTATATGCTCCGACACCTTTCTATAATATGCGATGCTCTATATGCTCCGACACCTTTCTATAATATGCGATGCTCTGCGTGTCCCGATACCTTTCTATAATACATGCGATGCTCTATATGCTCCAACACCTTTCTATAATATGCGATGCTCTGCGTGTCCCGATACCTTTCTATAATATGCGATGCTCTATACGCTCCGACACCTTTCTATAATACATGCGATGATCTATATGCTCCGACACCTTTCTATAATACATGCGATGCTCTATATGCTCCGACACCTTTCTATCGCAACTGCAATGCTCTATACGCCCCGACACCTTTCTATCGCAACTGCAATGCTCTGCGTATCCAACACGGTTCAAGAATACACGCGATGCTCCAGGGCTGTGGAGTCGGGAAGCCAAACCTCCGACTCCTCAATTTCCATGCCACCGACTCCACCATTCATGGCTCATGTTTAAGTGATAAACTGTAGCACAGATTCATCTCAGCTAAAAGTCTAGACCCTTAGATCAGGAATAGGACATTTCATAACTTTCAAAAATTCTTATGAAAAAAATATTTCCCACAAACTGCATTGAACTACTGTACACAATTTATTATATATTTTAGGAGTTAGTCCATTTTATACCGACTCCACAGCCCTGCGACGCTCTGCATGTCCCGACACCTTTCAATCGCAGCTGTGATGCTCTGCGTGTCCCGATACCTTTCTATAATACATGTGATGATCTGTCAATCTCACTTTTTTCTCTCTAATAGTAGTCGGGAGTACGTCATCAACGCCACTACTGTTTTGGAGATGCTGTGATGCCGAGATCTTAGTTTAGTCCTTGTCACAGTTGTGACGTTTTCTCTGCTTCCAACACATCAACTTCAAAAACTGACTGATCACTTGCTGATGATGTATCCCTGCACCCCCAGACTGTCGCCATCATCAGATCATTCATGTAGCCTTTAATGCTATGGCTGATCAATTTTCATCCACTTTAAAATTACCCCAACCATATTGTTACCCCCCATTAACAAGCCAGTGTTACCCCTGTATTTATCTCCCCTGGCAAGTGATACAACGTAACCTCACACCTACATTAAAGAAACAAATCCACAATTCCCACACGCTCCCATCCAAACACCTAAGAGCAGACATGTCATCACCAGAGTCCAGCAAAGGAATGATGATTTATATACAACCATAACTGCTGGGAGTTGTACTTCTGCCTTAAATAGAGACCTATCCTATAAGCGATATATTTAAAGGAATTGTCTATCACGGCTTATGTAACACATCCAGGGTGCAAAATGTGAACAATCCCTTTAAGGCTATAAAACTGCAGAGCAAGTATTAATAGTTACACGACGCGTATTGTAACGGGAAGATCGCAATTTGACGATTGTCAGCGCGGTCAGACGGTGGCCCGAGACTTCACCGCCACAAATCTTAACGTAAGTCACGGACACAACATTTTGAGGAAAAAAAAAACCAAAACCTTAAATGCAATTAATTAAGTGGCCGCAGCGTCAAATCAGTAACCGTCTGCCATTTTGGTCGTACATTTGTGACACTGCCACAAAAAAATAGATGGAAATGTCACCAAGGTTGCAAAAAAAAATTATGCAAATGTGACAGACCACAAAACTTAATTTTGCAACATTTGCAGAAAAGCAAGTAAGTTGCAACATGTGACCTGGGGGGGGCTCTAAAATCAATAAAGGAGGTCTATGCCCCGCACCCGGGATGAGATGAGCGGGCCCGGGAGCTGCAGATACTAGAGGCCGGGGATCTCCGGCCTGTGCTGCGCTCCGCACTCCGCGGCCTCCAGCGCTCGTCTACGAAGTTTCCTCCCAGCAAAGATGACCCCCCTCGGCTCCCGTCACACTCACCTCCCTGGAAACAAGCCGGCTCTCCTCCCGGGATAGTGCGCCGGGCCCTCGTCTTCCTCCGCTCCAGCGCCACCCATCAAGCTTCCGGCGGCGACTGAGGGAGACAGAGGCGAAAACAAAGCGAGCGCTGCGGGCCGGCAGCCATGCCCCGGCGAGCTCCTGCTGGTGAGTGCGCTGCCTGTGTGTGAGGCAGAGAGAGTGAGCAGCCTGGACGTGCGCGCCCCCTGCGTCTCTGCGTCACTAGGAAGGGAGGGAGGAAGGAAGGACGCGCGCACGCGGACGTAGAGGGGAAGGCGCGCTGCCGACAACAGCGACGGCGACGCGCCCTGTCTTCCCGCCACAGGCGCGTGCCCTCGCTTGCCCCGACTGGAAAACCTGTCTTCTCCCCTCTCCAGTCACCATTACTGAGCCTGGTCCTCTCACACAGCGCTGTTCTGAGGAGAAATAGGGAATAAAAAGTCTCTAAAGACAATTTTCTACCCCATAATCCGATCACACAACCCCATATTCAGTATTATATAATCATTTCTTCTAATTTTGCAGTTTAACCACTTCATTCTATCATAAAATCAATAGGACAGTCACTGGTCCTGTCAGAGCGATGGTCTGAGGAGAAATAGTGGGAAAAAAAGTCTCAAGCCATTTTTCTACCTCACATCCCCATAATCGTTATTATACAGGCGTTTCGCCTAGTTTGTTGGGTTGTTTCACTAATTTACTATTCAATCACTTAGCAGAGTCGCTGGTCCTGTCACATAGATCTGCTCTGAGGAGAAATAGGAAAAACATAGTCATGGAAGTCACTTTTCTACCATTAACACATCCCCATAATTGAGATTTTTACAGTCGTTTCGCCTAAATTTTGCATTTTTTCACCTCTTCACACAATGCAAAAGGCGAGTCGATGGTCCTGTCACAGCAATGTCCTGAGGAGAAATAGTGGAGAAAAAAGTCTCAGAAGCCATTTTTCAATCTCACATCCCCATAATCGTTATTATACAGTCGTTTCGCCTATTTTATGCTTGTTTTTTTCACCGATTGATACTTCCATCCAATCAATAGAAGAGTCGACGGTCCTGTCACGTAGCTCTGTTCTGAGGAAAAAAGTCTGGGAAGCCACTTTTCTACCTCCTTTCTCGCATTTCCATAATCAAAATTTTACTATTGTTTCGCCTAATTTGTGTTTCTTTCACTGATTGACTCTTCCATACAATCAATAGAAGAGTCCATGGTCCTGTCACGCAGCTCTGTTCTGAGGAGAAATATAGGAAAAAAAGTCTCAGAAGCCACTTTTATACCTCACTTTCCATTCACGCATCCCTATAATCTAAATTTTTGTTGTTTCGCCTATTTTTTGCTTTTTTTTTTTTTTACTCTTCACACAATGCAAAAGGCGAGTCGATGGTCCTGTCACAGCAATGTCCTGAGCAGAAAAAGTCTCAGAAGCTATTTTTCTACCTCAAACCCCAATAATTGTTATTCAGTCGTTTCGCCTAGTTTTTTTGCGTTCTTTCACCATTTTACTATTCAATACAATCAATAGAAGAGTCGATGGTCCTGTCACATAGCTATGTTCTGAGGAGAAATATAGGGAAAAAAAAGTCTTGGAAGCCACTTTTCTACCTCACCTTCCATTAACGCTTTCTAATAATTTAAATTTTATAGTCGTTTCGCCTAATTTTTGAGGTTTTTCACCCTTCGCTCTTCATACAATGCAAAAGACGAAACAATGGTCCTGTCACAGCAATATTATGAGGAGTAATAGTGGGGGAAAAAAAAGTCTCAGAAGCCACTTTTCTACCTCATATCCTGATCGTTATTATACAGCCGTTTCGCCTATTTTTTTTTTTTTTTCACCGATTGACTCTTCCATCCAATTAATAGAAGACTCAATGGTCCTGTCTCGTAGCTCTGTTCTGAGGAAAAATATAGAAAGAAAAAGTCTCAGAAGCCACTTTTCTACCTCACCTTCCATTAACTTTTTCCCATAATTGAAATTTTATAGTCGTTTCGCCAAGTTTTTGAGGTTTTTCATCATTTTGCTGTTCATAGAATGCAAAAGACGAAACAATGGTCCTGTCACAGCAATATTATGATGGGTAATAGAGGGGAAAAAAAAGTCTCCGAAGCCACTTTTCTACTTCACATCCCGATAATCGTTATTATACAGTCGTTTCGCCTAATTTTTTTTGCGTTTTCTTCACCGATTGACTCTTCCATCCAGTCAATAGAAGACTCGATGGTCCTGTCACGCAGCTCTGTTCTGAGGAAAAATATAGGAAGAAAAAGTCTCGAAAGTCACTTTTCTACCTCACGTCCCAATAATTGTTATTATACAGTCGTTTCTCCTATTTTATGCATTTTTTGTCACAGATGGACTCCTTCATACAATGAATAGAAGACTCGATGGTCCTGTCACGCAGCTCTCTCTGAGGAAAATATAGGAAGAAAAAGTCTCAAAAGCCACCGTTCTTTCTCACATCCCCATAATCAAGGTTTTACTGCCATTTCACCTACATTTTGCTTTCTTTCACCGATTTACTCTTCCATCCAATCAATAGACGAGTCACTGGTCCTGTCGCATAGCTCTATTCTGAAGAGAAACATTGGGAAAAGAGTCTCAGAAGCCATTTTTCTATCTCATGTTCCATTCACGCATCCCTATAATCGAGATTTTAAGCCTTTTCGTCTAAATTTGCATTTTCTTACCGATTTGCTCTTCTGTACAATACAATTGGAGAGTTGATGGCCCTGTCACATAGCACACCTTCCCATAATCGTTATGCCACAGTACTTTTGACTATATTTTGTGTTTTTTCACCGCTTCGCTCTTCAGACAATGCAAAAAGCGATGGTCCTGTCCAGGGGCTGGCTGGCAAATTTTGGCCTAGGGGGCAAGCATACAGCAGTGGCCCATGAGCAGCGGCACAGCCTCACTGCGCAGGTGCGGAACCAGCACCGGACATGTAGAAATGCGCATGCGCCCCACAATAATAGCGCTTTCCGGGAGCAATATTCAAATGCATGGGTGGCGCTGCCCCTGACTGAATAGCAGGATCACACCCCTATGACTAGCAGATAGGACAAATTATATATAATGTTATAAAATCATTATAATACCACTAATTTTAATGAAAAAAAGGTTGTTAGTGATGCACATTGCATCACTAGCAACGCAATGGGGGCAGTGTAGATACAGTGGGGGAAAAAAGTATTTAGTCAGCCACCAATTGTGCAAGTTCTCCCACTTAAAAAGATGAGGTCGGCCTGTAATTGACATCATAGGTCGACCTCAACTATGAGAGACAAAATGAGAAAACAAATCCTGAAAATCACATTCTCTGATTTGGAAAGAATTTTTTTTCAAATTTTGGTGGAAAATAAGTATTTAGTCAATTACAAACAAGCAAGATTTCTGGCTCTCACAGACCTGTAACTTCTTCTTTAAGAGGCTCCTCTGTCCTCCACTCATTACCTGTAGTACTGGCACCTGTTTGAACTTGTTATCAGTATAAAAGACACCTGTCCGCAACCTCAAACAGTCACAGTCCAAACTCCACTATGGTGAAGACCAAAGAGCTGTCGAAGGACACCAGAAACAAAATTGTAGCCCTGCACCAGGCTGGGAAGACTGAACCTGCAATAGGCAAGCAGCTTGGTGTGAAGAAATCAACTGTGGGAGCAATAATTACAAAGTGGAAGACTTACAAGACCACTGATAATCTTCCTAGATCTGAGGCTCCACACAAGATCACGCAAGATCTTTTGGGGTCAAAATGATCTCAAGAACGGTGAGCAAAAATCCCAGAACCACACGGGGGGACCTAGTGAATGACCTGCAGAGAGCTGGGACCAACGTTACACAGGCTACCATCAGTAACACACTACGCCGCCAGGGACTCAGATCCTGCAGTGCCAGACGTGTCCCCCTGCATAAGCCATTACATGTCCAGGCCCGTCTGAAGTTTGCTAGGGAGCATTTGGATGATCCAGAAGAATATTGGGAGAATGTCATATGGTCAGATGAAACCAAAGTAGAACTGTTTGGTAGAAACATAACTTGTCGTGTTTGGAGGAGAAAGAATGCTGAGTTGCATCCAAAGAACACCATACCTACTGTGAAGCATGGGGGTGGCAACATCATGCTTTGGGGCTGTTTCTCTGCTAAGGGACCAGGACGACTGATCCGTGTACATGAAAGAATGAATGGGGCTATGAATCGTGAAATTTTGAGTGCAAACCTCCTTCCATCAGCAAGGGCATTGAAGATGAAATGTGGCTGGGTCTTTCAGCGTGACAATGATCCCAAGCCCACCGCCAGGGCAATGAAGGAGTGGCTTCATAAGAAGCATTTCAAGGTCCTAGAGTGGCCTAGCCAGTCTCCAGATCTAAACCGTATAGAAAACCTTCGGAGGGAGTTGAAAGTTCGTGTTGCCCAGTGACAGCCCCAAAACATCACTGCTCTAGAGGAGATCTGCATGGAGGAATGGGCCAACATACCAGCAACAGTGTGTGCCAACCTTGTGAAGACTTACAGAAAACGTTTCACCTCTGTCATTGCCAACAAGGGATATATAACAAAGTATTGAGATGAACTTTTCTAGGTGACCAAATACTTATTTTCCACCAAAATTTGAAAAAAAATTCTTTCCAAATCAGACAATGTGATTTTCAGGATTTGTTTTCTCATTTTGTCTCTCATAGTTGAGGTCGACCTATGATGTCAATTACAGGCCTCTCTCATCTTTTTAAGTGTGAGAACTTGCACATTTGGTGGCTGACTAAATAGTTTTTTTCCCCACTGTAGTACTTGACAGGTTCCCTTTAAAGCCAGGGATGTCAAATTCAAATACACAGACAAAGTTCAAAGCTAGGACAAAGTCGCGGACCAACCAAGATATTTATTAAAAAATATGTCTACAATTGAGGACTTTTTTCTTTATCAAATATAACGATTAATTTAAAAATGATAGTGGAATATTATATGTTATGTAAAAGCAGTAAAAAGAATATGGCCCAATGGCCTAATTTAAATATGTAATTTAACAGAGGATAAAAATCCTTGAATGAAACAGATAATAATGTATGATGCAAACTAAAGTGCCCCCAAACACAGTATGACACCCCCACAGTGAATTCCTCCACACTCACAGTCTGATCACCCTACTGTGCCCCTCTCCCTCAATCCCCCCAACAAAGAATGGTGACCCCATCACAGTATGATTCTCCAACTATAATCCCCACACAGCCCTCAATACAGTATAATGGCCACAAAGAGTCCTCCATACAGTATAATGGCCCCTCATAGTCCTCCATACAGTATACTGGGCCCCTCATAGTCCTCCATACAGTATAATGGCTCCACATAGTCCTCCATACAGTATAATGGCCCCACATAGTCCTCCATGCAGTATAATGGCCCCACATAGCCCTCCATACAGTATAATGGCCCCACATAGTCCTTCATACAGTATAATGGCCCCACATAATCCTCCATACAGTATAATGACCCCACATAGAACTCCATTCAGAATAATGGGCCCCACATAGTCCTCCATACAGTATAATGGCCACAAAGAGTCCTCCATATGGTATAATGGCTACAAAGAGTCCTCCATACAGTATACAGGGCCCCACATAGTCCTCCATACAGTATAATGGCCCCACATAGTCTTCCATACAGTATAATGGCCCCACATAGTGCTCCATAAAGTATAATGGCCACAAACAGTGCTCAATACAGTATAATGGCTACAAAGAGTCCTCCATACAGTATACAGGGCCCCACATAGTCCTCCATACAGAATAATGGGCCACTCATAGTCCTCCATACAGTATAATGGCCCCACATAGGCCTCCATACAGTATAATGGGCCCCACATAGTTCTCCATACAGTATAATGGGCCCCACATAGTCCTCCTTTCACGGGTGTGTCAGAGGTGACAGACAGTCGCCCTGCAGTGGTTTGCAGGAGGTCGCCTCATTTGGCAATGCAGACAGCTGCCTAGATAGGAGGCTGTGTTGAGGACCCAGCGACTACCTCCCTTTAGTCTGAGTTAATATATACCTGGTGTGTCTAGGTGGGCGTCGCCGGTTATACTTATTTCTACTTGGAACTTGGCTGAAGCAGCATCACATCCTCTTTGGAGTCTTGAGGCCGTGTGCCCTGTTGGAGTTCCTCTAAAGCTAAGTTATTAATTCCCTGTGTTGTCTTCCCCGTTTGTCTTTAGAGTGCTAGCGGAGGTTGACTAGTGCTCATCTCCTTCCACCCCCAGCTTTAGCCTTACGACAGGGATAGTAGGCCGAGGCACGTGATCGGCGATAGCTGTGGAGGCTGTATAGGGACGTTAGGGGGAGACTGAGTGACGCTTGTCCAGATTAGGAGGTCACCTCTTCCCCTTTTCCCTAGTGTCTGGGCTCCCTTTCCCTTTCCCCTCTGTATTGCACTCACACCTGGCGTGATTCTCTGTGTTGCACTCACACTTGGCGTCACACCTCCATACAGTAAAATGGGCCCCACATAGTCCTCCATACAGTATAATGGGCCCCACATAGTCCTCCATACAGTATAATGAGCCCCACATAGTCCTCCATACTGTATAATGGCCCCACATAGTCCTCCATAAAGTATACAGGGCCCCACATAGTCCTCCATACAGAATAATGAGCCCCACATAGTTTTCCATACAGTATAATGGCCCCACATAGTCCTCCAAACAGAATAATGACCCCCACATAGTCCTCCACACAGAATAATGGGCTCCATATAGTCCTCCGTACTGTGTACACGGCCCCGCATAGTGCTCCGTACTGTGTACACGGCCCCGCATAGTGCTCCGTACTGTATACACGGCCCCGCATAGTGCTCCACATAGTATACATTGCCCCACATGGTGCTCCACACAGTATACATTGCCCCACATGGTGCTCTGTACTGTATCCACGGCCCCACATGATGCTCTGTACTGTATAAACGGCCCAGCATAGTGCTCCGTACTGTATACATGGCCCCGCATAGTGCTCCATACTGTATACATGGCCCTGCATAGTGCTCCGTACTGTATACATGGCCCCGCATGGTGCTCTGTACTGTATACGTGGCCCCACATGGTGCTCCATATTGTATACATGGCCCCGCATAGTGCTCCGTACTGTATACATGGGCCCGCATGGTGCTCCGTACTGTATACATGGCCCCACATGGTGCTCTGTACTGTATACATGGCCCGCATGGTGCTCTGTACTGTATACATGGCCCCACATGGTGCTCTGTACTGTATACATGGCCCCACATGGTGCTCCGTACTGTATACATGGCCCCACATGGTGCTCTGTACTGTATACACGGCCCCGCATAGTGCTCCACATAGTATACATTGCCCCACATGGTGCTCCACACAGTACACATTGCCCCACATGGTGCTCCGTACTGTATCCACGGCTCCACATGGTGCTCTGTACTGTATACATGGCCCAGCATAGTGCTCCGTACTGTATACATGGCCCCGCATAGTGCTCCATACTGTATACATGGCCCTGCATAGTGCTCCGTACTGTATACATGGCCCCGCATAGTGCTCCATACTGTATACGTGGCCCCACATGGTGCTCTGTACTGTATATATGGCCCCACATGGTGCTCTGTACTGTATACGTGGCCCCACATGGTGCTCTGTACTGTATACATGGCCCCGCATAGTGCTCCATACTGTATACATGGCCCCGTATGGTGCTCCGTACTGTATACATGGCCCGCATGGTGCTCTGTACTGTATACATGGCCCCACATGGTGCTCTGTACTGTATACATGGCCCAGTATGGTGCTCCGTACTGTATACATGGCCCCACATGGTGCTCTGTACTGTATCCACGGCCCCACATGGTGCTCTGTACTGTATACATGGCCCCACATGGTGCTCCGTACTGTATATATGGCCCCACATGGTGCTCTGTACTGTATACATGGCCCACATGGTGCTCTGTACTGTATACATGGCCCCGCATAGTGCTCCATACTGTATACATGGCCCCGTATGGTGCTCCGTACTGTATACATGGCCCGCATGGTGCTCTGTACTGTATACATGGCCCAGTATGGTGCTCCGTACTGTATACGTGGCCCCACATGGTGCTCTGTACTGTATCCACGGCCCCACATGGTGCTCTGTACTGTATACATGGCCCCACATGGTGCTCCGTACTGTATATATGGCCCCACATGGTGCTCTGTACTGTATACATGGCCCCACATGGTGCTCCGTACTGTATACATGGCCCGCATGGTGCTCTGTACTGTATACATGGCCCCACATGGTGTTCTGTACTGTATATATGGCCCCACATGGTGCTCTGTACTGTATACATGGCCCCGCATAGTGCTCCATACTGTATACATGGCCCGCATGGTGCTCTGTACTGTATACATGGCCCCACATGGTGCTCTGTACTGTATATATGGCCCCACATGGTGCTCTGTACTGTATACATGGCCCCGCATAGTGCTCCATACTGTATACATGGCCCCGTATGGTGCTCCGTACTGTATACATGGCCCGCATGGTGCTCTGTACTGTATACATGGCCCCACATGGTGCTCTGTACTGTATACATGGCCCCGTATGGTGCTCCGTACTGTATACATGGCCCCACATGGTGCTCTGTACTGTATCCACAGCCCCACATGGTGCTCTGTACTGTATACATGGCCCCACATGGTGCTTCGTACTGTATATATGGCCCCACATGTTGCTCTGTACTGTATACATGGCCCACATGGTGCTCCGTACTGTATACATGGCCCGCATGGTGCTCTGTACTGTATACATGGCCCCACATGGTGCTCTGTACTGTATATATGGCCCCACATGGTGCTCTGTACTGTATACACGGCCCCGCATAGTGCTACGTACTGTATACATGGCCCCACATGGTGCTCCGTACTGTATACATGGCCCTGCATAGTGCTCTGTACTGTATACGTGGCCCCACATGGTGCTCTGTACTGTATATATGGCCCCACATGGTGCTCTGTACTGTATACATGGCCCACATGGTGCTCTGTACTGTATATATGGCCCCGCATGGTGCTCTGTACTGTATACATGGCCCCACATGGTGCTCCGTACTGTATACATGGCCCCACATGGTGTTCCACATAGTATCATGGCCCCAGATTAAAAAAATAAATAAATACTCACCCACATGGTGCTCTGTACTGTATCCACAGCCCCACATGGTGCTCTGTACTGTATACATGGCCCCACATGGTGCTTCGTACTGTATATATGGCCCCACATGTTGCTCTGTACTGTATACATGGCCCACATGGTGCTCTGTACTGTATACACGGCCCGCATGGTGCTCTGTACTGTATACATGGCCCCACATGGTGCTCTGTACTGTATATATGGCCCTGCATAGTGCTCTGTACTGTATACGTGGCCCCACATGGTGCTCTGTACTGTATATATGGCCCCACATGGTGCTCTGTACTGTATACATGGCCCCACATGGTGCTCTGTACTGTATACACGGCCCCGCATAGTGCTACGTACTGTATACATGGCCCCACATGGTGCTCCGTACTGTATACATGGCCCTGCATAGTGCTCTGTACTGTATACGTGGCCCCACATGGTGCTCTGTACTGTATATATGGCCCCACATGGTGCTCTGTACTGTATACATGGCCCTCATGGTGCTCTGTACTGTATACATGGCCCCGCATGGTGCTCTGTACTGTATATATGGCCCCGCATGGTGCTCTGTACTGTATACATGGCCCACATGGTGCTCTGTACTGTATATATGGCCCCGCATGGTGCTCTGTACTGTATACATGGCCCCACATGGTGCTCCGTACTGTATACATGGCCCCACATGGTGTTCCACATAGTATCATGGCCCCAGATTAAAAAAATAAATAAATACTCACCTCTGCCATTCCAACGCTGATCACTACCTATCTGTGGGCCCACAGGCCATCCCCCTTTCAGTAGCATCGCGGCCACTCTCCTCTGCACGCGCCATCCCATCAGGCCGCGCACCATCCCATCAGACGGCGCACCATCCCATCAGGCCGCGCGCCCTCCCATCAGGCCACACGCCCTCCCATCAGGCCTGTTGGGAGGGCGCATGCAGTGGAGAGTGGTTGCGGCAGTATTAAGGCGAAGGCTGACGGCCGTGCTGCCCCAAAACCTCTGCTGGAAGATCGATCTGGGGGGCATTTGCTCCTCTGCCACCCAGCCTAGCCCGCCCCTGGTCCTGTCACAGCAATGTTCTGAGGAGAAATAGTGGAGAAAAAAGTCTCAGGAGCCACTTTTCTACCTCACATTCCCATAATCGTTATTATACAGCTATTTTGCCTATTTTTTTTTTTCACCGAAAGCCTCTTCCATTCAATCAATAGAAGACTTGATGGTCCTGTCACATAGCTCTGATTTGAAGAGAAATTTGAAGGAAAAAGCACCAGAAGCCACTTTTCTGTCTCACATCCCTTTTACGCATACCGATAATCAATGTTGTACAGTCGTTTCGCCTAATTTTGCGTTTTTTCACTGCATCCCTATCACATATATTGAAATAGGAGAATCAATGGTCCTATCTCTGTTCTGAGGAGAAAGGGGGAAATATGAGTCTCAGAAGCGACTCTCCTACCTCACATCCCATTCACGTTTCCCAATAATCGTAATTTTATAATTGTTTCCACTAATTTTGTGGGTTTTTTTTCATCACTTCGCTTTTCCGTACCGTGCAATAGGACAGTCGATATCGTATTCTTCCCATGTTGCGGTTTTAACACTTGTGAGCATACCCTAAGGCTATGATCTCTGAATTTTTTGAGGAGTTCAAAAACGACAAATTTTTTTAAGCAAAACACAACGACTTTGGAGTTTTTTTTTTCCTGAATTTTTTTTTAGTGGCCTTTAAGGGTTTTTTTAAGCTTTTTTTTTTTACTGAACGGTTTTCTGCAGCTTTTTGACTTGATGTGTCAAGTTTGAGGGGAAATTCGCCCCAAAGGAGTGACGTACCTTCCCCCCCTCCCCACCACGTTTTTCAAAACCTCTTTACAAAAAAATGTTTAAAAAAAACTCGTCGTATGGACAACCAAATGGATTTCACATTTATAGGAAGAGTCGTTCAAGCATTTTGTATGTTTTTTTTTATGCGGATCTGCAAAAAAAATAACCTCTGTGAACATATCCTATTGGATTGTATTCTGTCTTGGGGGCTGCTATATACAGTACACTATGGACCACAATACAGCTCTGTCCTTATATTCAGTGTCAGAAAGAAAGAAGGTTCAAGGTCAGCCAAAGGGTGCCCCCATATTAGGGTCAGACAGAGTTTTATCTGGAAGTGTTAGCCTTATAGTGCACCCCATATTCAGTATCAGAGAGAAAGAGTTAATCCACTACCAGTCATATAGTGCCCCCCATGATCAGGGTCGGACACAGTATTTACCCAGGAACAGTGTCAGCCAAAGAATGCCCCATAATCATGGTTAGTCATGAAGAAAGTTAGTCCAAGAGCAGTGCCTGCCATAGAGTGTCCCATAATCGTGGTCAGTCATGAAAAGAGTTAGTCCAAGAGCAGTACCATCTATAGAGTGCCCCATAATCATGGTCAGTCATGAAGAGAGTTAGTCCAAGAGCAGTGCCAGCCATACAGTGTCCCATAATCATGGTAAGTCATGAAGAGAGTTAGTCCAAGAGCAGTGCAAGCCATACAGTACCCCATAATCACGGTCAGTCATGAAGAGAGTTAGTCCAAGAGCAGTGACAGCCATAGAGTGCCCCATAATCATGGTCAGTCATGAAGAGAGTTAGTCCAAGAGCAGTGCCCGCCATACAGTGGCCCATAATCATGGTAAGTCATGAAGAGAGTTAGTCCAAGAGCAGTGCCCGCCATACAGTGTCCCATAATCATGGTCAGTCATGAAGAGAGTTTGTCCAAGAGTAGTGCCAGCCATACAGTGTCCCATAATCATGGTCAGTCATGAAGAGAGTTAGTCCAAGAGTAGTACCATCCATAGAGTGCCCTATAATCATGGTCAGTCATGAAGAGAGTTAGTGCAAGAGCAGTGCCAGCCATAGAGTGCCCCATAATAATGGTCAGTCATGAAGAGAGTTAGTCCAAGAGCAGTGCCCGCCATACAGTACCCCATAATCATGGTCAGTCATGAAGAGAGTTAGTCCAAGAGCAGTGCCAGCCATACAGTACCCCATAATCATGGTCAGTCATGAAGAGAGTTAGTGCAAGAGCAGTGCCCGCCATAGAGTGCCCCATAATCATGGTCAGTCATGAAGAGAGTTAGTCCAAGAGCAGTACCATCCATAGAGTGCCCTATAAGCATGGTCACTCATGAAGAGAGTTAGTGCAAGAGCAGTGCCTGCCATAGAGTGCCCCATAATCATGGTCAGTCATGAAGAGAGTTAGTCCAAGAGCAGTGCCTGCCATAGAGTGCCCCATAATCATGGTCAGTCATGAAGAGAGTTAGTCCAAGAGCAGTGCCTGCCATAGAGTGCCCCATAATCATGGTCAGTCATGAAGAGAGTTAGTGCAAGAGCAGTGCCCGCCATAGAGTGCCCCATAATCATGGTCAGTCATGAAGAGAGTTAGTGCAAGAGCAGTGCCCGCCATAGAGTGCCCCATAATCATGGTCAGTCATGAAGAGAGATAGTGCAAGAGCAGTGCCCGCCATAGAGTGCCCCATAATCATGGTCAGTCATGAAGAGAGATAGTCCAAGAGCAGTGCACGCCATAGAGTGCCCCATAATCATGGTCAGTCATGAAGAGAGATAGTGCAAGAGCAGTGCCCGCCATAGAGTGCCCCATAATCATGGTCAGTCATGAAGAGAGTTAGTCCAAGAGCAGTGCCCACCATACAGTACCCCATAATCATGGTCAGTCATGAAGAGAGTTAGTGCAAGAGCAGTGCCAGCCATAGAGTGCCCCATAATCATGGTCAGTCATGAAGAGAGTTAGTCCAAGAGCAGTGCCAGCCGTACAGTACCCGATAATCACGGTCAGTCATGAAGAGAGTTAGTCCAAGAGCAATGCCTGCCATATAGTGCCCCATAATCATGGTCAGTCATGAAGAGAGTTAGTCCAAGAGCAGTACCATCCATAGAGTGCCCCATAATCATGGTCAGTCATGAAGAGAGTTAGTCCAAGAGCAGTGCCAGCCATACAGTACCCCATAATCACGGTCAGTCATGAAGAGAGTTAGTCCAAGAGCAGTGACAGCCATAGAGTGCCCCATAATCATGGTCAGTCATGAAGAGAGTTAGTCCAAGAGCAGTGCCAGCCATGCAGTGCCCCATAATCATGGTCAGTCATGAAGAGAGTTAGTCCAAGAGCAGTGCCCGCCATACAGTGTCCCATAATCATGGTCAGTCATGAAGAGAGTTAGTCCAAGAGCAGTACCATTCATAGAGTGCCCCATAATCATGGTCAGTCATGAAGAGAGTTAGTCCAAGAGCAGTGCCCGCCATACAGTGGCCCATAATCATGGTAAGTCATGAAGAGAGTTAGTCCAAGAGCAGTGCCCGCCATACAGTGTCCCATAATCATGGTCAGTCATGAAGAAAGTTAGTCCAAGAGTAGTGCCAGCCATACAGTGTCCTATAATCATGGTCAGTCATGAAGAGAGTTAGTCCAAGAGTAGTACCATCCATAGAGTGCCCTATAATCATGGTCAGTCATGAAGAGAGTTAGTGCAAGAGCAGTGCCAGCCATAGAGTGCCCCATAATAATGGTCAGTCATGAAGAGAGTTAGTCCAAGAGCAGTACCATCCATAGAGTGCTCTATAATCATGGTCAGTCATGAAGAGAGTTAGTGCAAGAGCAGTGGCTGCCATAGAGTGCCCCATAATCATGGTCAGTCATGAAGAGAGTTAGTCCAAGAGCAGTGCCCACCATACAGTACCCCATAATCATGGTCAGTCATGAAGAGAGTTAGTGCAAGAGCAGTGCCCGCCATAGAGTGCCCCATAATCATGGGCAGTCATGAAGAGAGTTAGTCCAAGAGCAGTGCCAGCCATACAGTACCCCATAATCATGGTCAGTCATGAAGAGAGTTAGTCCAAGTGCAGTACCATACATAGAGTGCCCCATAATCATGGTCAGTCATGAAGAGAGTTAGTCCAAGAGCAGTGCCCACCATACAGTACCCCATAATCATGGTCAGTCATGAAGAGAGTTAGTCCAAGAGCAGTGCCCGCCATAGAGTGCCCCATAATCATGGTCAGTCATGAAGAGAGTTAGTCCATGAGCAGTGCCCGCCATAGAGTGCCCCATAATCATGGTCAGTCATGAAGAGAGTTAGTCCAAGAGCAGTGCCAGCCATACAGTACCCCATAATCATGGTCAGTCATGAAGAGAGTTAGTGCAAGAGCAGTGCCCGCCATAGAGTGCCCCATAATCATGGTCAGTCATGAAGAGAGTTAGTCCAAGAGCAGTGCCAGCCATACAGTACCCCATAATCATGGTCAGTCATGAAGAGAGTTAGTGCAAGAGCAGTGCTCCCATAGAGTGCCCCATAATCATGGTCAGTCATGAAGAGAGTTAGTCCAAGAGCAGTACCATCCATAGAGTGCCCTATAAGCATGGTCACTCATGAAGAGAGTTAGTGCAAGAGCAGTGCCTGCCATAGAGTGCCCCATAATCATGGTCAGTCATGAAGAGAGTTAGTCCAAGAGCAGTGCCTGCCATAGAGTGCCCCATAATCATGGTCAGTCATGAAGAGAGTTAGTCCAAGAGCAGTGCCCGCCATAGAGTGCCCCATAATCATGGTCAGTCATGAAGAGAGTTAGTCCAAGAGCAGTGCCCGCCATAGAGTGCCCCATAATCATGGTCAGTCATGAAGAGAGTTAGTGCAAGAGCAGTGCCCGCCATAGAGTGCCCCATAATCATGGTCAGTCATGAAGAGAGTTAGTGCAAGAGCAGTGCCCGCCATAGAGTGCCCCATAATCATGGTCAGTCATGAAGAGAGATAGTGCAAGAGCAGTGCCCGCCATAGAGTGCCCCATAATCATGGTCAGTCATGAAGAGAGATAGTCCAAGAGCAGTGCCCGCCATAGAGTGCCCCATAATCATGGTCAGTCATGAAGAGAGTTAGTGCAAGAGCAGTGCCCGCCATAGAGTGCCCCATAATCATGGTCAGTCATGAAGAGAGTTAGTCCAAGAGCAGTGCCCACCATACATTACCCCATAATCATGGTCAGTCATGAAGAGAGTTAGTGCAAGAGCAGTGCCCGCGATAGAGTGCCCCATAATCATGGTCAGTCATGAAGAGAGTTAGTCCAAGAGCAGTGCCAGCCGTACAGTACCCGATAATCACGGTCAGTCATGAAGAGAGTTAGTCCAAGAGCAGTGCCTGCCATATAGTGCCCCATAATCATGGTCAGTCATGAAGAGAGTTAGTCCAAGAGCAGTACCATCCATAGAGTGCCCCATAATCATGGTCAGTCATGAAGAGAGTTAGTCCAAGAGCAGTGCCAGCCATAGAGTGCCCCATAATCATGGTCAGTCATGAAGAGAGTTAGTCCAAGAGCAGTGCCTGCCATAGAGTGTCCCATAATCGTGGTCAGTCATGAAAAGAGTTAGTCCAAGAGCAGTACCATCTATAGAGTGCCCCATAATCATGGTCAGTCATGAAGAGAGTTAGTCCAAGAGCAGTGCCAGCCATACAGTGTCCCATAATCATGGTAAGTCATGAAGAGAGTTAGTTCAAGAGCAGTGCGAGCCATACAGTACCCCATAATCACGGTCAGTCATGAAGAGAGTTAGTCCAAGAGCAGTGACAGCCATAGAGTGCCCCATAATCATGGTCAGTCATGAAGAGAGTTAGTCCAAGAGCAGTGCCAGCCATGCAGTGCCCCATAATCATGGTCAGTCATGAAGAGAGTTAGTCCAAGAGCAGTGCCCACCATACAGTGTCCCATAATCATGGTCAGTCATGAAGAGAGTTAGTCCAAGAGCAGTGCCCGCCATACAGTGGCCCATAATCATGGTAAGTCATGAAGAGAGTTAGTCCAAGAGCAGTGCCCGCCATACAGTGTCCCATAATCATGGTAAGTCATGAAGACAGTTAGTCCAAGAGCAGTGCCTGCCATACAGTGTCCCATAATCACAGTCAGTCATGAAGAGAGTTAGTCCAAGAGCAGTGACAGCCATAGAGTGCCCCATAATCATGGTCAGTCATGAAGAGAGTTAGTCCAAGAGTAGTGCCAGCCATACAGTGTCCCATAATCATGGTCAGTCATGAAGAGAGTTAGTCCAATAGTAGTACCATCCATAGAGTGCCCTGTAATCATGGTCAGTCATGAAGAGAGTTAGTGCAAGAGCAGTGCCAGCCATAGAGTGCCCCATAATAATGGTCAGTCATGAAGAGAGTTAGTCCAAGAGCAGTACCATCCATAGAGTGCCCTATAATCATGGTCAGTCATGAAGAGAGTTAGTGCAAGAGCAGTGGCTGCCATAGAGTGCCCCATAATCATGGTCAGTCATGAAGAGAGTTAGTCCAAGAGCAGTGCCCACCATACAGTACCCCATAATCATGGTCAGTCATGAAGAGAGTTAGTGCAAGAGCAGTGCCCGCCATAGAGTGCCCCGTAATCATGGTCAGTCATGAAGAGAGTTAGTCCAAGAGCAGTGCCCGCCATAGAGTGCCCCATAATCACAGTCAGTCATGAAGAGAGTTAGTCTTAGAGCAGTGCCCTCCATAGAGTGCCCCATAATCATGGTCAGTCATGAAGAGAGTTAGTGCAAGAGCAGTGCCCGCCATAGAGTGCCCCATAATCATGGTCAGTCATGAAGAGAGTTAGTGCAAGAGCAGTGCCCGCCATAGAGTGCCCCATAATCATGGTCAGTCATGAAGAGAGTTAGTGCAAGAGCAGTGCCCGCCGTAGAGTGCCCCATAATCATGGTCAGTCATGAAGAGAGTTAGTCCAAGAGCAGTGCCAGCCATACAGTACCCCATAATCATGTTCAGTCATGAAGAGAGTTAGTCCAAGAGCAGTGCCCGCCATAGAGTGCCCCATAATCATGGTCAGTCATGAAGAGAGTTAGTGCAAGAGCAGTGCCCGCCATAGAGTGCCCCATAATCATGGTCAGTCATGAAGAGAGTTAGTGCAAGAGCAGTGCCCACCATAGAGTGCCCCATAATCATGGTCAGTCATGAAGAGAGTTAGTGCAAGAGCAGTGCCTGCCATAGAGTGCCCCATAATCATGGTCAGTCATGAAGAGAGATAGTCCAAGAGCAGTGCCCGCCATAGAGTGCCCCATAATCATGGTCAGTCATGAAGAGAGTTAGTGCAAGAGCAGTGCCCGCCATAGAGTGCCCCATAATCATGGTCAGTCATGAAGAGAGTTAGTCCAAGAGCAGTGCCCACCATACAGTACCCCATAATCATGGTCAGTCATGAAGAGAGTTTGTGCAAGAGCAGTGCCCGCCATAGAGTGCCCCATAATCATGGTCAGTCATGAAGAGAGTTAGTCCAAGAGCAGTGCCCGCCATAGAGTGCCCCATAATCATGGTCAGTCATGAAAAGAGTTAGTCCAAGAGCAGTGCCCACCATAGAGTGCCCCATAATCATGGTCAGTCATGAAGAGAGTTAGTCCAAGAGCAGTGCCCGCCATAGAGTGCCCCATAATTATGGTCAGTCATGAAGAGAGTTAGTGCAAGAGCAGTGCCCGCCATAGAGTGCCCCATAATCATGGTCAGTCATGAAGAGAGTTAGTGCAAGAGCAGTGCCCGCCATAGTGCCCCATAATCATGGTCAGTTATGAAGAGAGTTAGTGCAAGAGCAGTGCCCGCCGTAGAGTGCCCCATAATCATGGTCAGTCATGAAGAGAGTTAGTCCAAGAGCAGTGCCAGCCATACAGTACCCCATAATCATGGTCAGTCATGAAGAGAGTTAGTCCAAGAGCAGTGCCCGCCATAGAGTGCCCCATAATTATGGTCAGTCATGAAGAGAGTTAGTGCAAGAGCAGTGCCCGCCATAGAGTGCCCCATAATCATGGTCAGTCATGAAGAGAGTTAGTGCAAGAGCAGTGACCGCCATAGAGTGCCCCATAATCATGGTCAGTCATGAAGAGAGTTAGTGCAAGAGCAGTGCCCGCCATAGAGTGCCCCATAATCATGGTCAGTCATGAAGAGAGATAGTCCAAGAGCAGTGCCCGCCATAGAGTGCCCCATAATCATAGTCAATCATGAAGAGAGTTAGTGCAAGAGCAGTGCCCACCATAAAGTGCCCCATAATCATGGTCAGTCATGAAGAGAGTTAGTGCAAGAGCAGTGCCCGCCATAGAGTGCCCCATAATCATGGTCAGTCATGAAGAGAGTTAGTCCAAGAGCAGTGCCCGCCATAGAGTGCCCCATAATCATGGTCAGTCATGAAGAGAGTTAGTGCAAGAGCAGTGCCCGCCATAGAGTGCCCCATAATCATGGTCAGTCATGAAGAGAGTTAGTGCAAGAGCAGTGACCGCCATAGAGTGCCCCATAATCATGGTTAGTCATGAAGAGAGTTAGTCCAAGAGCAGTGCCAGCCATACAGTACCCCATAATCATGGTCAGTCATGAAGAGAGTTAGTCCAAGAGCAGTGCCCGCCATAGAGTGCCCCATAATCATGGTCAGTCATGAAGAGAGTTAGTGCAAGAGCAGTGCCCACCATAGAGTGCCCCATAATCTTGGTCAGTCATGAAGAGAGTTAGTCCAAGAGCAGTGCCCGCCATAGAGTGCCCCATAATCATGGTCAGTCATGAAGAGAGTTAGTGCAAGAGCAGTGCCCGCCATAGAGTGCCCCATAATCATGGTCAGTCATGAAGAGAGTTAGTCCAAGAGCAGTGCCCGCCATAGAGTGCCCCATAATCATGGTCAGTCATGAAGAGAGTTAGTGCAAGAGCAGTGCCTGCCATAGAGTGTCCCAGTAATCAGGGTGAGACAGAAAGAGATCTCCCAGGAACAGTGCCCACCATAGTGCACCCACATAACCAGGGTCAAAAAGGAAGAGCGTTAATTCAAGAACCGTGCCAGTCATACAGTGCCCCATAATCATGGTCAGTTACAGAATTTATCAAAGAACATTGCCATATATTACCCTTAATCAAGATGAGCCAGAAAGAAGGTTCACCCAGAAACAGTGCCAGCCATAAAGTACCCCCATAATCAAGGCAGCCATAAATCATTTTGCCTATACATCAGATCCATCTTTGGGATCACGCCAGCTTTAAACCAGTAAGGGATGACCCATCAGACCAGTTAGTTCAGAGGCAAAAGGCCAAGGGAAATTCAATCTGCTGACGTCAGCGAGGAGCTGAGCAGCGTGTACGCACATCTAACGATCGCTGCTCTCTATACGCCGGTTACTGTTATAACTCCCTTTTGTTAGGATATTAAGTATCTCCTTTACCCTGTGAGGAATGTATGTTTTCTATACAGACATATTTTGTATTATCCTTCATATTATGTTTTGAATTGTTTCCCTTTTTTGCAGTGTAAGTGATACCTCACCCTGCGTAAGATAATATCATCATGATAGTCATTTTGTCACTGTACACGGAGGCATTATTTCGATCATCCGATATGGTTGCAATCTTTTACACTTCATTTTTCAGCTGCATATACTGTATATGCCTCTATTCACCAGTTGAAGGCCAACAGAGAGTCTTTTTGGCCTCCGTCAGGCTGGTATATAGCAGTATACCTTTTTTCCTGCTGTGCTTTTTCATACTGAGGAGGTCAGTAAGAAAAAAGAAAATGATCCGATTCATTATTGCATTTGTGACTTTTTTTGTCTTGTTTTTGGTGTTTTTCACCTGTTTTTCATTTGCGCCTTATTCTTCTAATTTTTGTCTTTTTTTTTAAAAGTCTATGTTTTATGTGTTCTCTTATTTTTGTTCGTCGTTGAGGGGGTAGTTTGGGGTCTTTAGATTTTGCAGCCAATTCCTCAACCGGGACTTTTTAAAATCACAAAAAATTTGGTGCAAATATACTCCAGTCTCCTTGTGAAGTGGTTTTATGTACGCCTGTAATTTTTCCTGTAAATTTTGTGACATTTTATCCAAGTTCTAAAATGGTAACAAGACAACAATAAAAAGCACTATTTTTTTTGCTAAAAATTCACAAACTGCTTGCAACATTTGGAAGAATTTGATGCAAAAAACACAATGGATACCACAAGGAAAAAATAGAAAAAGTGACTTAAAAAAAAAAAAAAAATGCGCATGATGAATTGGGCCCTAAGTGTTCGAAATCTAGCGTAAAACTGTTTGAAATGTTGCGAAATTTTTTCAGTTGTGGAAAATGTGGTTTTTGAAATGTTTGTGCCAATTTTTTGAAAACTTTGCATAGCTTACCAGGAAGGAGGCATGGATGAACTCTATGTGACTTTAGACTTGAGATAGTTTGCCAGGAGCGGGCGGTCTTGTGACCGCAAGTATGCGATTTGCATACTCCCGGCCGCATTCCAACTAGACGTATCCAAGGCCGTGCACGTCTAGTCTGCACATGACCGCAGTAATACATTGTAACAATTCCTCGGTTCTCTGAGGAGATGAGATAGCAACTTTATGCCTCATTTTAATAAAGGGGAGTGAAATTCCCACATTGCATATATTACCTTGATTGATGGAGAACATCTTATACGCACGCCGCTTCATTTCTCCATCTATCCCGATACCGTCTCTTTTATGCCCAAGAACGGATTAGATGCAGGTTCGGCCTCCGACATGATTAGAGGTTATATCCAAGATAAATAAGGCACATTTCTGAGACGTTTTTGTACATGACTCTTTCTCTCTCTGTCTTGCAGCCGCCCAGATGCCGCAAGCTCCGGATTTGGCAGGATTTCTCGGGTTACATCACCAGGGCACCAGCCCAACAATGCAGGGTGGCAATCATGCAGGAAGTCAAGTCTTAGAGCTGTTACAAGCCTTGCCAAACCTCACCGGGAACCCTTCATAGGAAATGCAAATCTATCAGAGTTACTCCAGGTAACTAAGCCAGGACGATTCAATGTCACAATTGGGGGTCATAGACAACAGATGAAATCCCTGCGATATCATCACATTTGGGCTGTGCATACGATGTACTATGAAATATGGCTGAAATATACGTCAGCGCTTCAGTATATGTATTCTGGTCATGGGGCTATTAGTACGCACAACAGCGCAGGACATGAAGACGTATCATCGAGGAGTACCATAAAGGCTGCTCTGTCTCTGTGGGCACTGTAATAGGCATATAGGATGACTTACCGATTGCTGGGGGTCAGACCACTGATCGTGGAATCTGTCTCTGCCATTGAGCGGAGGTGCCCATTCTCCACATCCAATTTATTTATGCTAGATAACATTAACTACAGTGCTCCTCTATTTCCGACAGTCCCCATGCCAATGAATGGTGTGGATGTCGAGCATGTGCACCTCCAATCAATTTAAGGTGGGGTCCCGTAGAGTCCAGATCCAGAGCCTCACTGGGGTACCAGCGGTCTCACCCCCAGTAATCAGTAAAATATCCTCTGTCCTATTAATAGAAGATAATCTACAATTTTTAGGCAAATTCTACAATACTTGGAGGTGCGTTCTTGAGCTATTTCCTGCCCAACAGGTATATATATTTATTTATTTATTTTCCACCACTAGAGGGAGTTTACTGCATAGATAGTGATTGATAAATCCGTATACAGGGTGCTCCCCCTAGTGGTAGCTGCAGACAGAATCTTATAATGTGTCTTTGTATACAGAGAGCTTCTCCTAGTGGTGGCTGCAGACAGAATCTTATCATGTATCTCTGTATACAGGGAGCTCCCCCTAGTGGTGGCTGCAGACAGAATCTTATCATGTATCTCTGTATACAGAGAGCTCCCCCTAGTGGTATCTGCAGACAGAATATTATCCTGTATCTCGGTATAGAGAGCTACCCCTAGTAGTGGCTTCAGACTGTATACAGGGAGCACCCCCTAGTGGTGGCTACAGACAGAATCTTATCATGTATCTCTGGATACAGGGAGCTCCCCCTAGTGGTGGCTGTAGACAGAATCTTATCATGTATCTCTGGATACAGGGAGCTCCCCCTAGTGCTGGCTGCAGACAGAATCTTATCATGCATCTCTGGATACAGGGAGCTCCCCCTAGTGGTGACTGCAGACAGGATCTTATCATGTATCTCTGTATACAGGGAGCTCCCCCTAGTGGTGGCTGCAGACAGAATCTTATCATGTATCTCTGTATACAGGGAGCTCCCCCTAGTGGTGGCTGCAGACAGAATCTTAACATGTATCTCTGTATACAGGGAGCTCCCCCTAGTGGTGGCTGCAGACAGAATCTTATCATGTATCTCTGTATACAGGGAGCTCCCCCTAGTGGTGGCTGCAGACAGAATCTTATCATGTATCTCTGTATACAGGGAGCTCCCCCTAGTGGTGGCTGCAGACAGAATCTTATCATGTATCTCTGTATACAGGGAGCTCCCCCTAGTGGTGGCTGCAGACAGAATCTTATCATGTATCTCTGTATACAGGGAGCTCCCCCTAGTGGTGGCTGCAGACAGAATCGTATCATGTATCTCTGTATACAGGGAGCTCCCCCTAGTGGTGGCTGCAGACAGAATCGTATCATGTATCTCTGTATACAGGGAGCTCCCCCTAGTGGTGGCTGCAGACAGAATCTTATCATGTATCTCTGTATACAGGGAGCTCCCCCTAGTGGTGGCTGCAGACAGAATCTTATCATGTATCTCTGTATACAGGAAGCTCCCCCTAGTGGTGGCTGCAGACAGAATCTTAGAATGTGTCTCTGTATACAGAGAGCTCCCCCTAGTGGTATCTGCAGACAGAATATTATCCTGTATCTCTGTATAGAGAGCTCCCCCTAGTGGTGGCTGCAGACAGAATCTTATCATGTATCTCTGTATACAGGGAGCTCCGCCTAGTGGTGACTGCAGACAGAATCTTATCCTGTATCTCTGTATACAGGGAGCTCCCCCTAGTGGTGGCTGCAGACAGAATCTTATCATGTGTCTCTTTATACAGGGAGCTCCCCCTAGTGGTGGCTGCAGACAGAATCTTATCATGTGTCTCTGTATACAGGGAGCTCTCCCTAGTGGTGACTGCAGACAGAATCTTATCATGTATCTGTAGCATCGGCGTCTCTGCCCCGTTCTAGGCAGAGACGCCGTCCCTCTCACCTCCCCGCTCCTCCAGCGCTGCTCTCCCCGCTGCTTCCGGCACGCGCTCCTTCCCCGGTAGTGTGCTTAGGGCGCGCGCGCGCTCCCTCTCTCTTAAAGGGACCGCGTGCGCCGTCCTAAGGAGTCCCCGGCCAATTGCCGGAGGACCTCCCATATAAAAGGCACCTCCTCCAAAATGGAGGTGCCCGAGCAATGTTGTAGCACTGTTCACTACTCTGCTTCAGCCCTCAGGTCCCGTTGCCAGTTACCTGCCAGATACCTGCCAGATTCCTGCCAGTCTGCTGTCTAATTCCTGCCTGATATCCTGCTACCTGCCTGCTAGCCTGAGGTCCGACGGTCTGCCTTCCAACTTCTGTCAGTCTGTGTAAGGACCAGCTTGCCCGCTCACCTGGGAGCGCACATCTTCTACCTGCCTGCTTGCCTGAGGTCCGACGGTCTGCCTTCCAACTCCTGTCAGTCTGTCTAAGGACCAGCTTGCCCGCTCACCTGGGAGCGCTCATCTGCTGCCTGTCTGCTAGCCTACCAGGAGGCTCTGCCGTCACGTGCTGTGACCACCCACCTGTCCAGAGACTCCTGCCCGCTCACCTGGGAGCGCTCATCTGCTACCTGTCTGTTGGTCTTCCTGGAGGCTCCACCGTCACATGCTGTGACCACCCGTTCATCCAGAGACTGCCCCGGTCACTTGCCGTGACCTCCTGCCCGTTCATCCAGAGACTGCCCCGGTCACTTGCCGTGACCTCCTGCCCGTTCATCCAGAGACTGCCCCGGTCACTTGCTGTGACTGCCTGCCCGTCTACCCTGGTCGCCACCCGCTCCCTTACAAGGACCGCCCCCTTGTATAGTAGCTCAGAGGTTCCGCCTCCCAGACCCGTTACAGTTTGCTCGGGCCATGGAACCCGGTGGCACCCAAGCTCCCTCGCTCTCGGACCTGTGTCATGAACTGTCCCGTCAGAGGTCCCAACAGGAGTCCATCCTGGGTCACCTGCGGAATGTCAATTCTCGCCTGGACACTCTGACTGCTCTGCCTGCAACCACCGCCAGTGCCATGACTCGCAATCCGGCAGCTCCACTGCCCACTAATAACATGGTATCCTACCCCGGACCCCGGCTTTCTGCACCTCCTCGTTTCGGAGGCGACTCCGCCCAGGCTCGGGGCTTCATAAATCAGTGCACCCTGCACTTTGAACTCCTGTCTCACCAGTTTAACTCCGACCGGGCCAAAATTGCCTTCATCATGTCCCATCTCACCGGAGAGGCCCTGGCCTGGCTAAATCCTCTATGGGAGAGAGGAGACCCCCTGGTGTCCGACTTGCCTGCCTTTCTCACGGCTTTCCGGAAAGTCTTCGACGAACCCGGACGGAAGACCTCATCCGCATCATCTCTGCTACGCCTCCGTCAGGGAAGTCTCACCGTGGGCCAATATGCCATACGGTTCCGTACCCTTGCCTCGGAGCTGGCCTGGGATAATGACGCTCTGGTTTCCGTCTTCTGGGAGGGTCTGTCCGGCTGTATTAAAGATGAACTTGCCGGTCGGGACATTCCTACCACTCTCGATGACCTAATAACTCTTGCCACCCGGATTGACCTGCGGTTCCAGGAGCGTGCCAAAGAGGTCACCCGTGAGAGGAGGTTTCCACGTCTAGCTCCTACTTTTCAGAAACCCGTCACTCCCTCCGTCTCTCCTCAGCTACACTCTCCTGAGCCTATGCAGGTCGACCAGACCAAGATGGTCGGTTCTCGCCAAGAATCTCGCCGAGCCGAGGGAAGCTGTTTCTATTGTGGCAGTATGAAACACTTCATCCGTTCCTGCCCGGAAAAGCCGGGAAACGCCAGTGTCTAGGACCACTCGGAGAGGTCGTCCTAGACAAAAGTAAGCCCTCTCTGTCTCTGACCTTACCGGTCTCTATTGCTTGGGGAGAAAACCGTCTCTTTGAACTCGCCCATCTGGATTCTGGAGCTGCTGGAAACCTCATCTCCCAGTCTCTGGTAGAGAGATACCATATTCCCACCAAGTCCCTGGCTGAACCATTGTCAGTCGCCTCCGTGGATGGAAGACTTCTCTCGGAGACCATCCTGCTCGTCACCGAACCCATAACCCTGCAGGTGGGAATGCTGCACTCTGAGGAGATCTCATTCCATGTGCTGTCCGGACTTTCTCACTCCCTGTTGCTAGGTCTACCTTGGCTCCAGACACATGAACCCGTATTGAACTGGCGGTCCGGTGAAGTACTCCGATGGGGTCCTGACTGCCATAGGACCTGCCTGGTCCCGGTCCGTCCACTTCGCCCTCAGCCTACTCCAGCTAACTTACCTGGTCTCCCGGCTCCCTACTGGCCCTATGCGGACGTCTTCGGTAAGAAGGAAGCTGAGACGTTGCCACCCCATAGGCCATACGATTGCCCGATCGACCTGGTACCTGGCACCACTCCTCCCCGTGGGCGTATCTACCCGTTGTCTGCAGCCGAGACCCGAGCCATGTCTGAGTACATTGAAGAGAATCTGGCTAGGGGATTTATCCGAAAATCTACCTCCCCGGCTGGAGCCGGATTCTTCTTTGTCAAAAAGAAAGACGGCTCGCTACGTCCCTGTATTGACTACAGAGGACTCAATCTCATCACGGTAAAAAACAAATATCCCCTGCCACTCATCTCCGAATTGTTTGACCGTCTCAAGGGCGCCAGGATCTTCTCCAAGCTGGATCTACGAGGAGCGTATAATCTGGTCCGTATCCGTCAAGGAGACGAGTGGAAGACGGCATTCAATACCCGGGACGGTCACTACGAGTACCTTGTGATGCCCTTCGGTCTCTGTAATGCTCCCGCGGTCTTTCAGGAACTAGTCAACGACATCTTCCGTGACCTCCTGTACTCCTGCGTAGTGGTATACCTGGACGATATCTTGGTCTTCTCTCCGGATCTCCCCACACACCGGAGGGATGTTCGTCAGGTCCTGCTTAGGCTTCGGCAGAACCACCTTTACGCCAAATACGAGAAGTGCCTCTTCGATCAGACCTCCCTTCCGTTCTTGGGCTATGTCATCTCCCAAACAGGTCTGCAAATGGATCCCGAGAAGCTCTCTTCCGTTCTAAAATGGCCTCGTCCTGAAGGTTTAAAGGCGATACAGCGATTCCTGGGCTTCGCTAATTATTATCGTCTTTTCATCCCACACTTCTCGTCTCGGACTGCTCCCATATGTGCACTTACCCGTAAGGGGGCTAACCCCAGGACATGGTCGCCTGAAGCCGAGGAGGCCTTCCTTTCCCTAAAGAAAGCCTTCGCCTCTGCTCCCGTCCTGCACCGTCCGGACTGTAATAAACAATTCTACCTGGAGGTTGATGCCTCCTCCTCCGGAGCCGGAGCGGTGCTCACCCAGAAGTCTTCTACCGGGAGAATGGTAACGTGCGGCTTCTTCTCCAAAATCTTCTCCTCGTCGGAGCGCAACTACTCCATTGGAGACCGGGAATTGCTAGCCATCAAATTGGCACTGGGAGAGTGGCGCTATCTGCTTGAAGGGGCTCTCTACCCGGTAATTATCTACACGGATCACAAAAACCTGGCATATCTCCAAAATGCCCAGAGACTCAATCCTCGCCAGGCCCGGTGGTCGTTGTTTTTTGCCCGCTTCGACTTCATTCTTCATTTCCGTCCGGCGGACAAGAACGTCAAAGCTGATGCCTTGTCCCGGTCCTTCCTGTCCTCCGATCAAGAGGAGGAACCTACGCACATCATCGACTCCTCCAAGGTGATGAATGTGGCCCCCTTGGATCTGACTCGTCTTCCACCCGGTAAGACGTTCGTAGCTGTGCCAGATCGGGAGAGGGTTCTTCGCTGGGGACATTCTTCTAAACTAGCTGGCCATGCTGGCCAAAAGAAGACCTTCCAACTTATTACCCGGCATTACTGGTGGCCTACCCTGCGTAAGGACGTGGTAGACTTCGTCGCGGCCTGTTCATCCTGTGCCCGTAACAAAGTTCCCCGACATCTACCTGCCGGCCATCTCCTGCCCCTTCCCGTACCTGCTGCTCCTTGGCAACACATCGCTATGGACTTTATCACCGACCTTCCAGTTTCTGCCGGTTGTACTGTCATTTGGGTTGTCGCTGACCGTTTTTCTAAGATGGCCCACTTCATTCCCCTGCCTGGTCTTCCGTCTGCACCCAAGCTGGCTAAAGACTTTATCCGCCACATCTTCCGTCTCCATGGTCTGCCCCTCCACATCGTGTCGGATCGTGGGGTTCAGTTCACCTCTCGCTTCTGGAGAGCCACATGTAAGCTGCTGGACATTACCCTGGATTTCTCCTCCGCTTACCACCCTCAGTCCAATGGTCAAGTGGAGCGGATCAATCAGATCTTGTCCAGCTACCTCCCGCACTTCGTTGATGCTCACCACTCGGACTGGGTGGATCTCCTACCATGGGCCGAGTTCTCTTATAACAACCATGAGAGCGAGTCCTCTTCTAAATCCCCGTTCTTTATAGTCGGTGGCCAACATCCCCGGATTCCACTTCCTGTCTCCGTTTCTGTGGACAACCCTGCTGCGGAGTCTCTTGTCAGCGAATTTTCTACTATTTGGGAGAGCACCAGGTCCGCTCTTCTTCTCTCCTCTGAGCGGATGAAGAGATATGCTGATAAGAGACGTCTGGATCCGCCCCAATTCCGTCCGGGAGACAAGGTTTGGCTCTCATCCAAACATGTGCGGCTCAAAGTACCCTCCTACAAGTTGGGTCCTCGATTCATCGGTCCCTTCGAAGTCCTCAGGCAAATTAACCCTGTGGCCTACAAATTAAAACTCCCGGCCACCCTACGGATCCCCAACTCCTTCCACGTATCTCTCCTCAAACCCGTTGTCTTTAACTTTTTTTCCAAAAATCCAGGTGCCCCTCCTGCTCCGGTTTCCGCTGATGACATCTTTGAGGTAGAGAGTACTCTGGCCTCCAAGAGGGTAAGAGGAAAAACCTTTTTTCTGGTAGATTGGAAGGGGTTTGGTCCTGAGGAGAGAACTTGGGAACCCAGGGAGAACATCAACGCCCCGCTTCTCCTTGAGAAATTTCTTTCTGGCCAAAAAAAGAGGGGGCCTAAAGGGGGGGGTACTGTAGCATCGGCGTCTCTGCCCCGTTCTAGGCAGAGACGCCGTCCCTCTCACCTCCCCGCTCCTGGCGCGGCGTCCTCCAGCGCTGCTCTCCCCGCTGCTTCCGGCACGCGCTCCTTCCCCGGCAGTGTGCTTAGGGCGCGCGTGCGTGCGCTCCCCCTCTCTTAGAGGGACCGCGTGCGCCGTCCTAAGGAGTCCCCGGCCAATTGCCGGAGGACCTCCCATATAAAAGGCATCTCCTCCAAAATGGAGGTGCCCGAGCAATGTTGTAGCACTGTTCACTACTCTGCTTCAGCCCTCAGGTCCCGTTGCCAGTTACCTGCCAGATACCTGCCAGATTCCTGCCAGTCTGCTGTCTAATTCCTGCCTGATATCCTGCTACCTGCCTGCTAGCCTGAGGTCCGACGGTCTGCCTTCCAACTTCTGTCAGTCTGTCTAAGGACCAGCTTGCCCGCTCACCTGGGAGCGCACATCTTCTACCTGCCTGCTTGCCTGAGGTCCGACGTTCTGCCTTCCAACTCCTGTCAGTCTGTCTAAGGACCAGCTTGCCCGCTCACCTGGGAGCGCTCATCTGCTGCCTGTCTGCTAGCCTACCAGGAGGCTCTGCCGTCACGTGCTGTGACCACCCGCCTGTCCAGAGACTCCTGCCCGCTCACCTGGGAGCGCTCATCTGCTACCTGTCTGTTGGTCTTCCTGGAGGCTCCACCGTCACATGCTGTGACCACCCGTTCATCCAGAGACTGCCCCGGTCACTTGCCGTGACCTCCTGCCCGTTCATCCAGAGACTGCCCCGGTCACTTGCCGTGACCTCCTGCCCGTTCATCCAGAGACTGCCCCGGTCACTTGCCGTGACCTCCTGCCTGTTCATCCAGAGACTGCCCCGGTCACTTGCTGTGACTGCCTGCCCGTCTACCCTGGTCGCCACCCGCTCCCTTACAAGGACCGCCCCCTTGTATAGTAGCTCAGAGGTTCCGCCTCCCAGACCCGTTACAGTATCTCTGTATACAGGGAGCTCCCCCTAGTGGTGGCTGCAGACAGAATCTTATCATGCATCTCTGTATACAGGGTGCTCCCCCTAGTGGTGGCTGCAGATAGACTCTTATCATGTATCTCTGTATATGGGGAGCTCCCCCTAGTGGTGGCTGCAGACAGAATCTTATCATGTATCTCTGTATACAGGGAGCTCCCCCTAGTGGTGGCTGCAGACAGAATCTTATCATGTATCTCTGCATACAGGGAGCTCCCCCTAGTGGTGGCTGCAGACAGAATCTTATCATGTATCTCTGTATACAGGGAGCTCCCCCTAGTGGTGGCTGCAGACAGAATCTTATCATGTATCTCTGTATACAGGGAGCTCCCCCTAGTGGTGGCTGCAGACAGAATCGTATCATGTATCTCTGTATACAGGGAGCTACCCCTAGTGGTGGCTGCAGACAGAATCTTATCATGTATCTCTGTATACAGGGAGCTCCCCCTAGTGGTGGCTGCAGACAGAATCTTAGAATGTGTCTCTGTATACAGAGAGCTCCCCCTAGTGGTATCTGCAGACAGAATATTATCCTGTATCTCTGTATAGAGAGCTCCCCCTAGTGGTGGCTGCAGACAGAATCTTATCATGTATCTTTGGATACAGGGAGCTCCCCCTATTGGTGGCTGCAGACAGAATCTTATCATATATCTCTGTATACAGGGAGCTCCGCCTAGTGGTGACTGCAGACAGAATCTTATCCTGTATCTCTGTATACAGGGAGCTCCCCCTAGTGGTGGCTGCAGACAGAATCTTATCATGTGTCTCTTTATACAGGGAGCTCCCCCTAGTGGTGGCTGCAGACAGAATCTTATCATGTGTCTCTGTATACAGGGTGCTCCCCCTAGTGGTGGCTACAGATAGACTCTTATCATGTATCTCTGTATATGGGGAGCTCCCCCTAGTGGTGGCTGCAGACAGAATCTTATCATGAATCTCTGTATACAGGGAGCTCCCCCTAGTGGTGGCTGCAGACAGAATCTTATAATGTGTCTCTGTATACAGAAAGCTCCCCCTAGTGGTATCTGCAGACAGAATATTATCCTGTATCTCTGTATAGAGAGCTCCCCCTAGTGGTGGCTGAAGACAGAATCTTATCATGTATCTTTGGATACAGGGAGCTCCCCCTAGTGGTGGCTGCAGACAGAATCTTATCATGTATCTCTGTATACAGGGAGCTCCGCCTAGTGGTGACTGCAGACAGAATCTTATCCTGTATCTCTGTATACAGGGAGCTCCCCCTAGTGGTGGCTGCAGACAGAATCTTATCATGTGTCTCTTTATACAGGGAGCGTCCCCTAGTGGTGGCTGCAGACAGAATCTTATCATGTGTCTCTGTATACAGGGAGCTCCCACTAGTGGTGACTGCAGACAGAATCGTATCATGTATCTCTGTATACAGGGAGCTCCCCCTAGTGGTGGCTGCAGACAGAATCTTATCATGCATCTCTGTATACAGGGTGCTCCACCTAGTGGTGGCTGCAGATAGAATCTTATCATGTATCTCTGTATATGGGGAGCTCCCCCTAGTGGTGGCTGCATACAGAATCTTATCATGTATCTCTGTATACAGGGAGCTCCCCCTAGTGGTGGCTGTAGACAGAATCTTATCATGTATTTCTGTATACAGGGAGCTCCCCCTAGTGGTGGCTGCAGACAAGATCTTATCATGTATCTCTGTATACAGGGAGCTCCCCCTAGTGGTGACTGCAGACACAATCTTATTATCTCTCTCTGTATACAGGGAGCTCCCCCTAGTGGTGACTGCAGACAGGATCTTATCATGTATCTCCATATACAGGGAGCTCCCCGTAGTGGTGGCTGCAGACAGGATCTTCTCATGCATCTCTGTATATGGGGAGCTCCCCCTAGTGGTGGCTGCAGACAGAATCTTATCATGTATCTCTGTATACAGGGAGCTCCCCCTAGTGGTGGCTGTAGACAGAATCTTATCATGTATCTCTGTATACAGGGAGCTCCCCCTAGTGGTGGCTGCAGACAAGATCTTATCATGTATCTCTGTATACAGGGAGCTCCCCCTAGTGGTGGCTGCAGACAGAATCTTATCCTGTATCTCTGTATACAGGGAGCTCCCCCTAGTGGTGACTGCAGACAGAATCTTATCATGTATCTCTGTATACAGGGAGCTCCCCCTAGTGGTGACTGCAGACAGAATCTTATCATGTATCTCTGTATACAGGGAGCTCCCCCTAGTGGTGACTGCAGACAGAATCTTATCATGTATCTCTGTATACAGGGAGCTCCCCCTAGTGGTGGCTGCAGACAGGATCTTACCATGTATCTCTGTATACAGGGAGCTCCCCCTAGTGGTAGCTGTAGACAGGATCTTATCATGTATCTCTGTATACAGGGAGCTCCCCCTAGTGGTGGCTGCAGACAGGATCTTATCATGTATCTCTGTATACAGGGAGCTCCCCCTAGTGGTGACTGCAGACAGAATCTTATCATGTATCTCTGTATACAGGGAGCTCCCCCTAGTGGTGACTGCAGACAGAATCTTATCATGTATCTCTGTATACAGGGAGCTCCCCCTAGTGGTGGCTGCAGACAGGATCTTACCATGTATCTCTGTATACAGGGAGCTCCCCCTAGTGGTAGCTGTAGACAGGATCTTATCATGTATCTCTGTATACAGGGAGCTCCCCCTAGTGGTGGCTGCAGACAGGATCTTATCATGTATCTCTGTATACAGGGAGCTCCCCCTAGTGGTGACTGCAGACAGAATCTTATCATGTATCTCTGTATACAGGGAGCTCCCCCTAGTGGTGGCTGCAGACAGAATCTTATCATGTATCTCTGTATACAGGGAGCTCCCCCTAGTGGTGGCTGCAGACAGAATCTTATCATGTATCTCTGTATACAGGGAGCTCCCCCTAGTGGTGGCTGCAGACAAGATCTTATCATGAATCTTTGTATATGGGGAGCCCCACTAGTGGTGGCTGCGGACAGACAGAATTTTATCATGTATCTCTATGGATTTGCTGGGGATTTGGAGCTGTGGATCAAAATGAAAACTGAGCTCCATATACTATATAGATATACTACAAAATTATTATAGAATAAAAACGGTGATCAAAGGCGGACATTGACTTGAAGTCCGGCTGGTGACACAGTGAATAATCCAACTTGGATGCAGCTGTGGCTACTTAAGGACAGGGCTGGGAACATGTGCTCACGTTATCAGTACAATAAATATTCTTATCTTACCCATTGCCAACATCAAACAGGATAAAAGAACAAAGCTCATATTGCGCATACTTTTATGGGAATATAAAGGTCTTGGAATGTCTGCCCGATGAAGGGACAAGTGGCGTAAATACCGTATATAGTGAAGAACAAACACCGGAGAGCCGGTAATGGGATTTGTGGTCAGGGCAGTCTGACTGGGAACATCCCTGACGTGTACAGACCATATTGGCCTAATTGTGGCAATGAAATAAGTAGAAAGGGTGATGAGAATACAGACAAGTGCTCCGTCCATCTGCTATGTACTGGCCACCACTTACGGACTGCAGAGGTGGCCGGTAACCTAAACCATTCTTGAAAATGAAGGGGATTTTTAATAAGAAGTAAATTGAACAGTTGTACTTTGCAATTATCACCCCTTTTATCATCTAGTCAGTCGGGGTGACAAGAGCTGAACCCCACCAGTCTAATTTTCTTTAGGATAGGCTATATTTTTAACCCCATTTCCAGGTATTAAAACACTTTTGCAACTAAAAAAAAATGAATAAAGCAATTCTGCAAAAATTCATAGTAATATAAAACTCTCTATGTATTCAGCTCCAATACAGACCTATGTGTCTCCACGGTTACAGACTACAAACACACTGTGTAGTCTGGTGCAAACTAGCTTGGTGCAGTGAAAATAAATGTTTGCAAAAGTTTTCATAACCTTTAAACCTATTACTTCACTCCAATTCATGGAGGGTCCAGGAAGCTGAGATATTAGGGGGGGAGAGTTTTCTTCAGTGAAATATAAGCTTTGCTAAATCGTTAGCCGGGATAAGACGGTCACCTGCTCTCTGTAAGGATATGCTGAGAGTTGTAGTTTTGCTCCTATACAGTCCTCATAAAGTGTGAAAAGAATTTGCAATAATAGTCTCTCTTAAAGGCACACAATTTAATTTCAACCTGATCCCACCAACCCCCAGTAGATAATACAAAGTCGTTTTTCCAGTAAACGGGAGCTCTCGGAAATTGTCCAATTTGCCACCCTCCCTAAACCAAGTGTCCTATACTACAAAATGTAAAAAAAAAAAAAGCTCACACTGGCAGGGACGGCTGATCCTTCTTCTTAGAGCAGCTTTAGTAGGAAAGCAGGTGCTGAGTGCAGATCCTTTCCATCTGACATGACAGAGCCATTCATTGTGAACATCTGGAGATGTGCTCAGATCGCTGCCGCATACCAGGGCATTACCAGCACAATAAACCCGGCTTATGTGCGCACATGATACATGACATATCCTCTGCCGGGGCTGCTACCGATGACAAACGTTTGCTGCATGCCCCTAATATTTCCGATAAGGGCATTCCTCCGCTAGGAATACCACTACACATTTTGTCTTACAAGCTGCAAATAAACGCAAGGATACAGAAAATGGAAACTCTTACTCCCATGGGTGTTGATCTTCTACCATTTTTAGGAGAAAAAAAATGACAGACAATGAAAATTACTTGTCTTACAACTTGGGAACCTGGGAAAGTTGAGTGAAAACCCCCTTAAAAATGATAATGGCTGTTCTTTTGGTTGTCCTGGTAAAAGGTTATAACTGAGGACATGGATACGTGATATTCGCTGGAGATTTTTAGGGAACATGCACTAAACCCTGACCATATATAACAGCACCATAAAGAAACTTTTTTATAACGCCAGAATTATTTTTCACTCATGAAATCGTCCTTGCAGTCCACATCATACCATATACCAAGATTTGCTGACATATATATAGTACATAGCCCATAGACTCCCACATAAAAAAGCAGTACATGTTTTTGCATAATGCCTCTATCCAAAAGAGCAGCAGAAAAAAATGTATACCGCCATATAGAATCATGATTTTTTTTTGGCCTGTGGTTACAGCAAATGGACACTGCAAATGCAATGTGAATTTTCCCTTAGAAATCAGGATTTTTGGATTGGAAACAAGCAAACGTGACATCATGAGAGCATTGCGCCACAACGTAATGATGTCAGGAGAGAAGCCCGGGATGCCGGCACGTGGCAGGAGTAGGAGATTTGCAGATTTGTGTGATAGCCATTGATATCATTGGAGGTGCGGTATAACAAAAGAGCGCTGCTCTGGGGCTAATAATGCAGCGTTTATCTAATTATCCTGTAGTCATCGTCATCCGTTTGCTCTCACTATAATGACACAGTGGGATGGGCCATCATTCTTTCTACATAGCCAAAATACCTCCCGGATCTGTCCGCTCCCTCTCATCTGTCAGCAATCAGCGCAGACAGTAGTAAGAGATGTCAGTAAGGTGGATTAAGTCAAGGGGTACAATGCAAAAATGTGAAGCTGCAGCACAAAGGGCTCCTCTGAGAGCATTACTGCTATGACTCTGACGCTCAGGGAGATAATCCGGGTGACGTAGGCTCTTCATGGTGGAGCTCGTCCATGTCCAAGAAGAAGGTTTCTTCAACCTTTTTTATAGCTCAAAAGAAACCTTCCCCATAAGTAATCTGTGCTGTGTTAGATAGACCAGATATTGGGGGGCGGACGGGCTCACAATCTCCGTCCTAGGATGAGGCTGAGGTCCGGGCTCTGTGCGGCCGGTCACCAAACCTCCCCTCCATGTCTGTATGGAGCTTGTGCACTGGGCGCAGTCATGGGAAACAGGAAAGGGCGAACCCCAAACTGTTCCCACAAAGCTAAAGCTACAATTGTCCACAATGTCTTGTGCAGAAACATTAAGAACTAAGAGGCCGATAACAGCCCCTGATAACAGCCCAGAGCATTATCCTCCTCCACCATCTGTACAGCCGCACAATGTAGTCAGGGGGTAACGTCCTCCTGGAATCACCAAACCCAGACCCCTCCATCAGACGCAGATAGAGAAGTGCGATCCGTCACTGCACAGTACACGTCCAGTGGTGGCGGCTTTACACCACTCCATCCGACGCTAAGGATTGTGCTTGGTGATGTACGGCCATGAAGCTCCAGGCTGGGGCGCAGTGTTTGTGCGGATACCAGAGGATGTCTGGACTCTGCAGTTATGGAGTCAGCAGAGCGCTGGTGACTTTTCTGCTCCTCGGCACTCGGCCCCTCGCTCTGTAACATTACGGGGTCTCCACTTTGTGGCTGCTGTTCCTACCACTTCACAATAATATCACTCACAGGTGATGGGGAAGATTCAGTAGGAAGAAATGTCATGGACGGACTTGTTCCTCCGGTGGCTCCTATTACAGGACCGCGCTGGCATCAGGGAGCTCTGCACCACCGGCTGATCTGTCACATGTTAGTAAAGGCAGACGGCATGGTGGGGAACGGGGGTTATACACCGGGAGCGAGGGGCTGGATGTTATACATCGGGGGCGGGGGGCGGAGGTTATACATCGGGGGCGAGGGGCTGGATGTTATACATGGGGGGGGGCGGAGGTTATACATCGGGGGCGAGGGGGTGGATGTTATACATCGGGGGCGGGGGGCGGAGGTTATACATCGGGGGCGAGGGGCTGGATGTTATACATGGGGGGGGGCGGAGGTTATACATCGGGGGCGAGGGGGTGGATGTTATACATCGGGGGCGGGGGGCGGAGGTTATACATCGGGGGCGAGGGGGTGGATGTTATACATCGGGGGCGAGGGGCTGGATGTTATACATCGGGGGGGCGGAGGTTATACATCGGGGGCGAGGGGGTGGATGTTATACATCGGGGGGGGCGGAGGTTATACATCGGGGGCGAGGGGGTGGATGTTATACATCGGGGGCGGGGGGCGGAGGTTATACATCGGGGGCGAGGGGCTGGATGTTATACATGGGGGGGGGCGGAGGTTATACATCGGGGGCGAGGGGGTGGATGTTATACATCGGGGGCGGGGGGCGGAGGTTATACATCGGGGGCGAGGGGCTGGATGTTATACATGGGGGGGGGGCGGAGGTTATACATCGGGGGCGAGGGGCTGGATGTTATACATCGGGGGCGGGGGGCGGAGGTTATACATCGGGGGCGAGGGGCTGGATGTTATACATGGGGGGGGGCGGAGGTTATACATCGGGGGCGAGGGGGTGGATGTTATACATCGGGGGCGGGGGGCGGAGGTTATACATCGGGGGCGAGGGGGTGGATGTTATACATCGGGGGCGAGGGGCTGGATGTTATACATCGGGGGGGCGGAGGTTATACATCGGGGGCGAGGGGGTGGATGTTATACATCGGGGGGGGCGGAGGTTATACATCGGGGGCGAGGGGGTGGATGTTATACATCGGGGGCGGGGGGCGGAGGTTATACATCGGGGGCGAGGGGCTGGATGTTATACATCGGGGGCGGGGGGCGGAGGTTATACATCGGGGGCGAGGGGCTGGATGTTATACATCGGGGGGGGCGGAGGTTATACATCGGGGGCGAGGGGAGTGATTGAAAAAAGGAAATCCACTGATTAAAATGTGTGTAACAATACTTTTTTTCTCCATGTAGTGAAGATACTATAGATGCATAGATGATGGATGGATAGATAGATAATGGATAAATCATTACTTTCTTTGCAGACATTTCATTTCCCGCTATTCGCCATGACATTACGTCGTGCATTAATACAGTCACTGGGTGGGAGCATTAAAATAAATAGTCCCAAAACCGAAGAGAGCTTTCTATGTCCGTCTTGTCATCTCTGGGAAGATCCACTGATTTCATCCACTCCGGTGATTTTGTGGGCTTTTAGTAACACCAGACTAAATAAATACACTGATTGCCACCCTGCCATACATGGGCTTCACCCGGTGCTCCCAGCACAGAGCAGTCCCTGTCAGTCTGACCATACAGACCCGCTCTATACTAAAAATAAAGAGAATTCTGCTCAGGAAGTTTGTGCTGTGACAGTGAAAACAGCTCCATGTCTTTTTTTTCTTTCTTGAACTTTAAGTATATTTTCCTTTTCCTGATGAGCTCATCCAAAATAATACAGTGCCGGCTGCAGTCCAGATATGCGCAGCAGAGATTGAGAGGTCATGAAGGACAATGCAGATCTGATCAGAAAATCCCAGGCTCCTCCACGATTCTGGGACCCACTGGCATGCTCAAGGCTAAAGGAAAATGCATAATGCCTATTTTAACAATATACAATTTCCAATTCTTACCACATTTTGCTTACGTCGTGTGATACACAATCGCCCAAGTCTACATCTAGCTCCTGTCAAGATCAACAACTAATCTGCATTGAACCTTCAGGAGTTCAGAAATGAAAAAAAAAAAGATGGGAGCTGCTCCAAGGGTTGGACTTTGTTTTTTTTTGTTTTAATGGTTTAGTTACTATCTGATTGGCAGGATAGGGAAGTTTTTGTTATGTCTCACCTGGTGAGGTGGATTTTCATAGTACTCATTCGGATGAGTAGTTGTAATGCAGCACGGAAGAAGATGTTGGTGCAGAGGAACGAATCAAAAGAAACCATGAAGGCTGTAGAGACTGGATGGCAGTGTGGAGGTTTAGAGTAGTAGACTACAAGGTAGAAGAGACTCAGTGGAGGGAGTAAGATGAAGCAGAGTCAAGATGGGAACACTACTGATCGGACTCAGCTACGTGGCAGAGCAGTAATGCAGCAGGGTGGAATAATGTAGCAGCACCGAGTATGTCTGTAGACATCTTAATGTAGCTGAGCTCGGAATGTCAGGAGGCACTTGGAGGGGATGTAGCAGAGCACAGCAGGGCTCAGGATGTCAGGAAAAACACTTGTGGTAATGTAGCAGAGCCCAACAGCACAGCAGACCTGAGACTGTCAGGAGACTCCTTTATGATGATGTAGCAAAGCCCAGCGGCACAGCAGACATGGGAATATCAGGAGACTCCTTTATGATGACGTAGCAGAGCCCAGCGGCACAGCAAACCTGGGAATGTCAGGAGACTCCTTTATGATATAGCAGAGCCCAGCGGCACAGCAGACATGGGAATGTCAGGAGACTCCTTTATGATATAGCAGAGCCCAGCGGCACAGCAGACATGGGAATGTCAGGAGACTCCTTTATGATATAGCAGAGCCCAGAGGCACAGCAGAGATGGGAATGTCAGAAGACTCCTTTGAGATGATGTAGCAGAGCCCAGCTGCACAGCAGAGCTTAGTATTTTATATAGCACAGTATTGAATCAGAATCCAGTGGAGAGCTGGAAGTGGCAAGTATGCCATCCATCTGAATATTCAGATAGAGCACAGCGGCACAGCAGAGCTGGGCAAGTCTGGGCCTTAACAATTAGAAATGTAGCAGAACCATGCAACACAGCAGAGCTAGGTATGTCATACAGCACAATATGGAAGCAAAATCAAATGGAGAGTTAGAAATGGCGAGCACACCAGATATCTGAGTACTCTGGGAGCGTATTTCTACCTGAACCAGACCTTAAGGCCTAGCGGAGTGACCTCAGAGGTGGAAGCTGGGTTACCCGACACAAAAAAAATGAGGAGAAATCAGACGCCATGAGAGAAGGGATAGCCCAGCATTGGAGGTGGGACAGGTGAGTAACAGTTTTTTAGGCTTTTTTGGTTGTTTATTGCTTTCAGTATTTGATTTTCTTATAGTTTGGTTGCGGTCGTCTCTCTTCCAACATTTACTTTTAAAGACTTTCCTATTATGTGCCACATCTTATACCTTTGCAAGGATATATATAGTAAATAGTTATTGAAAATATACAAAAAAATGAGAAAACTTGTGGGTGCCTGTTGTATTGTTCAGCAGTCACCCTGCTCTATTGGATCAGATTGGAGATAATCCCTTAGATGACATGGTCAATGCCGAGGGAGCGGCCTCTCAATGTCATCCATTGTATTCAAAAAGTGAAATAAAAAGTACAGATAATTAGTATTGCCGTGTCCAAAAAGACCCTAATAGATTTAAGCAAAAAAGATTTGCCGGATCCGGACCCAGAGGCCACATCTGTAGTCCGTGGCTGCCCGAACAGAGGACTGCGAACCTTCTGTGGCGTCATTATTTTGCAATGTGACACACACATGATGTCGCGCCGGACCTACTAATCAGAAGAGACGTAGAGGATGGTGTTAGGAGGCGGCTCACAGATCTCCCGTTGTGGTCTCTGGACCAATGTCCTACAGACCCAAACTGTAAAAACCAGAACAGCAGAAAATAAACAAACACCAGAATTGTTTTTCTTTGATTATTGCAAAAATATATGAATTTGGGATCACTGCAATTTTACAAATCTGCAGAATAAACTTAAACATTCCCACCTGGAGACGATCACAGCTGATTGATGGAGGTTGCCAAGTTTAATTCCCACACCGATCCGTTATTGATGAAATATCTTAATGAATGTCATCAATATCAAAGTAGTAGACAACTGCTTTAAATGGAATCTGTCAGTAGGATCAACCCTCCCAAGCTGTTTATATGGGCATTTAGATCATTGAAAATGTAATAAAATGATACCTTGATATCTGCGATCTGATGTCTTATTCCAGAGAAATCCAGGTTTTTCTTAATATGTAAATGAGCTGTTAAGATCTATGGGCGGGACATAGATCTCCCTGAGAATCTGCCTCCAGAGCTAATTGTAAATGAAAGGAGGCATTACCAATGTGAGACATGTAGATCAGGAGATAAGACCATCAGTCATTACATGTCTCACACTAGTAACACCCCCACATTTAAAATAAGGTCTGGAGGCGGAGTCTTGGGGAGATCTATGTCCCGCCCATAGATCTAAACATCAAATTTACATATTAAGAAAAATGTGGATTTCTCTGGAATAAGACATCGGATCGCAGATATCAAGGTATCATTTTATTCAGCTTCCTATGATGGTTTAGGAGGGTTGATCCTACTAACAGATTCCCATCAAAGTATTCTAGTGACTTTTCCATACACATCAATGGATGCTTTTAGTTGTCTCATATTATAATGCTTTATATTAGCCAGATCTGATGTCACTAGATCTCCTGTTTTGACCTTTTATATTTCAGCAGTGCCCCTCTCGGACCTCCGATATTCTTATATTTTACAGTAGAGGGTATCCATTATATGAACTGTATACTGACTACATGAGGATGACTGTATACAGTTACACATTTATCTAAGGACCAGGAGTAGTGACCCAGTTGTTGCTGATGGCTTAACACTTGGGTGGTGGAGGGAAGTTCTACGAGTCGTGGAAGATGGGAGTCAGGCATAAGTGACATACCACGAATGCTACAAGATGCTTCTGGGAAAGGAGGCTAGAAAGTGACACTACAAGACCAAAGAACAAGCTGCTGCTGCTACAAAAGAGGTATTTAAAGTAAACCTGTTATCAGAAAATGACCTACTGTTTACATCAAGTTTTTGTGTTAAATGTATTTTTATTGGGGGGAAATTTGTGACTCTGATGATAAGGAGTTTGCTGAAAACTCTTCCTGAAAAAACAGGAGGTATGAGTCTAAAATGGATCCAGTGGCCAAAAATTAAAAAAATAAATGTAACACAAAAACCCCGAGGTCATTTTCTGATGACACATTCCCTTTAAGCATGGCAGCCCGCATTGTAGCCTGTTAATCACCGAAGGTAGAGAAAAAAATCTTCATCTTCTTTGATCCTAACCTAACTAATTTACTGTGTAAAATACATAAATAGTTAATTTATACATCCGAAAGGATTATTTTTCTTCATCCCTTATTTTCAAGCTCGTACCTTTTCTCTACCTGTCAGGCACCTGGCTTCAGCAGGAGCTCCTCTCCCCCAATGTTCTCACTGTATTATTATGGACCTGGCACGGATTTATCATTGCATTTGCCACTTTAATGGCAAAAACAAATGAAAAATTATGGCACATGCCATACATGCACTACAATTTGCAGCTTTATTTATTTCTTACCACTTTTGGAAAGCGTAGTCCTCCATATGCATGAGCTCTATATAACTCCGCCCCCACCACTGATTAGCTGCTTTCTGCCTATACACAGTGTAAGCTGCCAATCAGTGATGTGGGCGGGGTTATACAGAGCTCAGCATTCAGAGCACTGCCAGATGTGCAAAATGAAAAGCACTGATTTTATCAAACCTACAACCAGCAAACCAGTAAGTGATACTTCGCTGGAATCAGGGTCTCTGCCCCCCACATTATGTTTCTCTCAGATGGTAGCAAAAATCTAGTGACAAATTCCCCTTTGGTTGTCCAATAGTTCAGATTTTGGCACAAAGAACGACACAAATCTACTTTTGCTAAATTTTCTACTTAAAAACACAACAAACTGCACTAAATCTGTGCATTTTACTCTAATGTGAATTAGTTTATAGGTCTGTTCACATGCAGTGTTTTTGCTGCATTATTTTTTTCGGCCGAACAGTTGCCAGAAAAATGCAGCAGCAATTCCGCATTAAAATATATGGGTTTTTTTAATCCATTTTTTTTTCTTGCTCATTTTTTCCCCCTGCTCAGCCTCATTGATTTTAATGGGGAAAAAAAAAACAGTAAAACACATGTTGCTTTCTTTAAAAAAAACACCGCAAGTCAAAAAAACCACATGGATAAAAATGCAAAGTGTGAGTGAAGTTTTAAAAATTTCATCAAATTTGCTGCTACTTTAAAACACTTTTTTTTTATGCCCTAAAAAAAAAAGGATAAAACAGCAAAAATGCTACATGTGAACAAGCCCTAAGACTGACTTATGAAAGGCCAGACTTACAGGAGTTATCCACTACTCGGACAACCCTTTCTGAATCCCTATTTCCCCAGTAAAATAATATCACTTATACTTACCTCCGGTGTCGATGCTGCTTCAGCAATATCGGCACTGGCTCTCCCGGGGATTGCGTGACATTTTTATGTCATGCGATCCCTGAGTCTAATCTGTGCCGGCTTCACTGTCCCTTCCTACAGACAAATCAAAACATCCGGAGCAAGAGAGAGAGCAGCCACAGTCATTATCAGGAAATAAAATACATGTAATAAAACTTAACACCGACGAGCTGCGACTTATAGTTCACCAAGGCTAAATACATATGTGCGAAAGTATCGCTATTAGCCTTTTAACTAGCCCTTCACGGACGATAGCTGTCACACAAGAGATGCACATTGTGAATGGCATTCCTCAGTATATCCTGTTGCCAAACAAGCTTGCGACATCAAGTGCCAAGAGGTGGCACCAGCTCGTGTCGGATCCTGTTACAGATAGTTCATAAAGGAGTGCATCTCGCCTTGTAAATTTCACTCAGCAGCTGCTATTAGAAAGCTATGTGGCCTTTTAGGTCATATCCACAAAATAAAGGTCACGTAGAAAACGATTCCAACGCTTGTTACATGGAAGAAGAAAGATACAGCGCCTACATTTATTCATCTGTTAGGAAGTACCTACTACTGCGAATTAGATATGTATCGCTATAACTTTTTATGTATAAATTAGTAGCAGATTGCAATATATGTTAGGGAAAGTGTCATCGTCCAATAGCATGCAGTTTCCTTTTCTCTGTCTACAGGCTTCTTGTAAATTATAAGAAACTGCTTTTATCACCCTAAAAAATTGTCCAGAGTAGGTAGAAGGGGTAGGAGGGAGATGTAGCTGCATCCACGATATAACAAGTCATTTGGCACGCTTTTTTACATGCTTTAAGCAAACGTTACATAACTAGGGATCAGCGAGCACGCTCAGATATCATGTTATGCGAGTGTGCTCGGGTTCGGATAGAGGAGCCGGCGTACTCGAGTCAAATGCTTGGGTAGCCACGTCCGTATGTATGGTGGCTGATACACTGCCGCTAAACATGCGGAGAATGCCCGTGCATCAGCCACGATACATGCAGCCGCGGGTACCGAAGCATTTGACTCAAGCACGCCGGCTCCTCTGTCCGAACACGAGCACGCTCGGATAACATGATATCCAAGCATGCTCGCTCATCCCTACACATAAGCCATTAGTACAGGCGAATGTAAGAAGCCTTGTGAGATACGGTATCTTAAATCTGCTTTTTTCTCCTGTTATGAGCCACTTCCGCTGCCTATTGAACTCATCATCCTCTCATATACAACTGAAATTCATCTTGATCAAAGCAATACAGACTTCCAGCTTGCTGAAGAGTCAGGTCACAGCTCCTGTTTGCTTCTATAGAGTGAAGAAAACAGTGAGAAACAGGCAGATCCTGCTGCGGCTTCAAGCAACTGTTTTAGCTCACTTCAGCGCTGGATTCACATCTACACAGCTCAATGCTGATGTATAATATCTTAGAGAGAAAGAAGAGCAGGAATCCTTCATTTCTGTGTGTGCTGTGTATGGAAGACAACATGGCAGCTAGAGTCCACCCACTTGCACAGAGAGAACTGAAAATTAGAAATAGAGCGTGCAAAGTGGAAAAATACAGGATAGAAGTCATATAATGACCAGAAATAGTGTTATTCCTCATCTACATATATGACCGCTTCCTGAAATGACAGATACACTGTAAAGCCTTACATTGCATGAGGACGGACAATCAATAATACAATCATTCGGTCCCAGACAAAATTCCCTGTCTGAACGGGGAGATGTGCTACCAACAAAAGTGACTTTTAGGCTTTATAAATGATCCGATCAGCTAACAAAAGAGAGTTTTTCATGCAGCGTAGAGACCGACTGTGCTATTTCAGCCACGCATACTTCACTTTGAAACAGAGAAAACATACTTTGAAGAGGCGGCCGAGGACTATGAGTCAAGAGGTTGGTCCCTGGCGGATTCTCCTTACTCTGCGCTTACAGCCAGGTATGTTTTACGCCGAAAAAATCCAGCGTTTCAGAAAAAAATCTATTTTAAAGATGCAGCCATAGCCGGGACCAGTCTGGCTTCGCCCCCTGGCTGGCTCTTCCCAGCGCTGCTGCAGGTGATTGACAGGTCTCTTTTTATATACTCATGAGGGAGAGACCTGTCAGTCACCTGGGAGCAGCACCGGACTAGTCTCATCTCCAGCTAAGGTACATTTTCTTTGAAACGAGTTTCAGAGTAAAACGTACCTGGCTGTAATAATGCAGCTAGGATCTGATTCAAGCTGCCAGCGGTTTGGGCAGCATGAATCAGATGACAGGTTCCCTTTAACATGCCAAAATGACTGCAAAAAATCATGGTAGAACCGAGTTCATTAACCATATGACAATGGACCTTTCCTACGTGGAGGTCCCCTCAGTGACATGCTCAGATGCACCTGCTTAGCAGCAAAGTGTCTCTGCAAAATTGTTTACAGATGGTCGGTAGCTACACGCTGCGCGCAGGGACTCTCCGTCAACACGTGCAACTAAAATAAGCATTTGTAGGTCACAGAGCCAAGTTGGGGCCATTTATGAGAAGTCCTTCCTGGACACATGGAAATAGGAGATGTGGAGAAGAAACCGGTGGAGAAGTTAACAAGGGGGGAGAATCTTTAAAGTGACTTTTTCTTGTGACTGTGTTGCCATTATTTGCTCCAAATTTATCAAAGTGTTTGATTAATGTGAAGTATCTTTAGACCTCAATTCAGATGTCCATGATGTCTCAGGTGCACAAAAACTGGTCCGAGTTTCATAAGCGTTTTGGGTGCATGTTCTCTCCGTGAAAAACAACATACGTGATTCACAGATGGGTGAATGACTGTACAGCATGGTGGCAAGTCGGAGCAACAGTGTTCTTCACTGGAAGTGACAAAGTGCTGCATAACCAAGGCCACTAAGAAGTAAGATGCCATGGAGTGTTGAAACCCCCACAAATCCCCCAGACTTGTAACCTACTACAGTACATTTTCCTGATTTTTTGTCTCTTATTCTTCTGAATCACTGGTTAGTTTCTTATTACACTGCTCAAAAAACTGAAGAGAAAATCACACATTGGATCTCGAGCAACAAAATATTGAAGCTGAAAATCTTTACCGATCTGAATTGTAAAAAAAACGACGTATCAACAGTAAATCGTATGGAAATCATCAACCAACTTTGGGTTAGATTCCCAATCACCCCGAAGATCAAAGTAAAAAATAGAAATTACAAGTGTATCCAATTTGCTTTAATTCATAATGCAACTCAGTACTGCGTGTGACCCCCAAGAGCTGTATGCACGTCTGGGCACAACGACTGAATGCACAACTGCATACATGTCAATCTCTGGACTGTGGGCCCAATCTGGCCGGAGGGTGGTTTTATTTTGTCCACAACACCAGAACCACCACCCCTATGTGGGGCCATTTTACTGTATGGAGGACTATGTGGGGCCCATTACACTGAATGGAGGACTATATGGGCCATTATACTGTATGGAGGACTATGTGGGGCCATTATACTGTATGGAGGACTATGTGGGGCCATTATACTGTATGGAGGACTATGCGGAGCCATTATTCTGTATGGAGGACTATGTGGGGCCATTATTCTGTATGGAGGACTATGTGGGGCCATTATACTGTATGGAGGACTATGTGGGGCCATTATACTGTATGGAGGACTATGTGGGGCCATTATACTGTATGGAGGACTATGTGGGGCCACTATACTCTATGGAGGACTATGTGGGGCCCATTATACTGAATGGAGGACTATAGTAACATAGTAACATAGTTTGTAAAGCCGAATACAGACTTGCGCCCATCAAGTTCGACCTGTTAGTTCTGTAGTTGCTAAAGTTGATCCAGAGGAGGGCAAAAACCTCAAGTGATTTGGCCAATCTTCACCTGAGGAAAAATTCCCTCCCGACTCTGAAACCAGCAGTCAGAATAAATTGCTGTATCAACCTACTATTTTATTTTATTTTTAAGTATACGCTGAAATCTGCCTGGTATCTAGAAAAGCATCCAGTCCCCGCTTGAACTGATGTAGTGAATCCGACATTACCGTCTCCTCACTCAGTGAATTCCATATTCTCACTGCTCTTACCGTAAAGAACCCCTTCCTATGCTGGTGCTGAAACCTTTTCTCTTCCAGTCTTAGTGAGTGCCCTCTTGTTACCGTAATATCCCTCCTTTTGAACAAATCCCGGGCAAGGTCTCTATACTGTCCCCTAACATATTTGTACACATTTATTATGTCCCCCCTCAACCTTCTCTTTTCCAGGCTGAATAGTCCTAGTTTTGCCAACCTCTCTGGGTATTGCAGTCCCTCCATTCCCTTTATTAATTTTGTTGCCCTCCTTTGTACCTTTTCAAGCTCATTTATATCCTTTCTATATATTGGGGCCCATAACTGAGCACAGTATTCCAAGTGTGGTCTGACCAGTGCTTTGTACAGTGGAAGAACAATGTTCTCATCCTTTGCAGCTATACCTCTTCTGATACATCCCATTACCCTGTTTGCCCTTACAGCGGCGGCCTGACTTTGGGCACTCCAATTTAGTTTGCTATCAATCAAGATGCCCAAGTCCTTCTCCATCTCTGAATTCCCCAATGATTTCCCATTCAGTGAGTACTGGTGACTTCCATTTTTCCTTCCCATATGTATGACCTTACATTTCTCCTCGTTAAACCTCATTTGCCATTTAATGCTCCACCTACCCAGCTTATCCAAATCCCTCTGTAGGTCTGCACTGTCCTCTTTTGTATTAATTGTTTTACATAACTTTGTGTCATCTGCAAATATTGATATTTTACTATTTATCCCGTTGACTATGTCGTTAATAAAGATATTAAATAACATTGGGCCTAGTACAGACCCCTGTGGTACCCCACTAGTGACGCTTACCCAATCTGAGTATATTCCATTTATAACCACCCTCTGCCTTCTATCCTTTAGCCAATTAGCTACCCACTTGCAGACATTTTCCCCCAGCCCCATCATTCTCATTTTGTATACCAACCTATTATGTGGCACGCTATCGAACGCTTTTGAGAAGTCGAGATACACGACATCCACTGGTTCCCCCTGATCTACTCGAGAGCTAACCTCCTCGTAGAAGTCAATCAGGTTTGTTTGGCAGGAGCGATTCCTCATGAATCCATGTTGGTTCGGGGTTAATAGATTATTAGCATCAAGATGCTCCGTAATTGCCTCTTTAATGAAGCTTTCAAAAATTTTGCCCACAACGGACGTCAGACTCACCGGCCGATAGTTTCCGGCGTCACTTTTCGCTCCCTTTTTGAATATTGGCACTACATTCGCCTGTCGCCAATCAAGTGGTACAGACCCAGTCTCAACAGAGTCCTTAAATATAAGATATAACGGTCTGTCTATCACATTACTCAGTTCCCTTAGTACCCGTGGGTGTATGCCATCAGGTCCTGGTGATTTGTTTATTTTAATGTTACTGAGGCGTTTCTGTACCCCAGCTTGGGTTAGATTTGTCATACTTAGTGGAGGATTAAGTTTGTCACTTCTCATTTCTCCTGTTAGTTCTATTTCCTTTGTGAAAGTTGTCGAAAGAAAATTATTTAATAGATTAGCTTTATCCTCATCTTTCTCTATGATTTTGCCTTCTTCACTTTTTATCGGTCCAATATTATCCGATTTAATCCTTTTACTATTTATATACGTAAAGAACAGTTTGGGATTTGATCTACTTTCCCTAGCAATACGTCTCTCTGTTTCCTCCTTCACTATTTTTATTTGTTTTTTACAGGTTCTCGTTTTTTCCTTGTAACACATTAGTGCCTCCTTACTGTTTTCCTGTTTTAATCTCTTGAATGCCTCTTTTTTGCTATTTAACGCCCCTTTTACGTTTTTGTTCAACCATATTGGTTTCCTCTTATTTCTGGCCCTTTTATTCCCATACGGTATATATCTCTCGCACTGAGTATTCAGAATTCTTTTGAAGGTTTCCCATTTACTATTCGTATTCCTTTGATTAAGAACTTTGTCCCAGTCAATAAGTTGAAGGTTTTCTTTCAGCTGATCAAACTTCGCCCTCCTAAAGTTTAATGTTTTTGTTGTTCCCTTATTGATAACCCTACTGAAGGGCATTTTGAAGTCGATAATATTATGATCGCTATTACCTAGGTGCCCCCCTATCTGTACCTCCGTTATTCTATCAGGCCTATTAGTCAATATTAAGTCCAACACGGCCTTCCCTCTCGTTGGTTCCTGCACTAGTTGGGAGAGATAATTATCCTTGATATTTGTCAAGAACCTTTTTCCTTTCTGAGATCTACAGGTTTCTGTTTCCCAGTCAATATCCGGGTAGTTGAAATCCCCCATTACAATCACTTCATTATGTTTTGCTACTTTGTCTATTTGTCCTAATAGCAGATTCTCATTCTCCTCTGTTATATTTGGTGGCTTATAGCAGACCCCCAGTAATATTTTATTATTATTTTTTGCCCCCTCTATCTCTACCCACATGGACTCGACCCCCTCTTCTCCCTCTCCTATATCTTCCCTTAGTCTGGGTTTTAGACATGACTTTACATATAAGCAGACTCCTCCGCCTTTCCCCTGTTTCCGATCCCTTCTAAATAAACTATAATCTAATAAATTTACCGCCCAGTCGTAGCTATCGTCTAGCCAAGTCTCTGTTATACCTACGATGTCATACCTCTCCTCCGATATAAGCGCCCGCAGCTCATCCGCCTTATTGGTCAGGCTTCTTGCGTTGGTCAGCATGCAAGATAAAATTTTGGGGTTATTTAGCATCCTATTCTTCTCTAACGATCTAAGGGCCCCGTCACACTAAGCAATGCAGCAGCGATCCCGACAACGATACGACCTGTCAGGGATCGTTGCTGCATCGCTATTACATCGCTGGTGAGCTGTCAAACAGGCAGGCTCACCAGCGATCAGGGGAGCAGCGATATCGTGGAAAGAATCGTTCCACGATGTCCTGCTCCCGTTACCAGCCTGCTGCAAGCAGGAGCAGGCTGGTAACTATGGTAAACATCGGGTTACTAAGTGCGCGTGTGCCCCTAGTAACCCGCTGTTTACCATGGATACCACTCTGCTACGGTGCGCGGGAGCCTCCGCGCACCGTAGCAGAGTGGTATCCATGGTAAACAGCGGGTTACTAAGTGCGCGCGTGCCCCTAGTAACCCGATGTTTACCATAGTTACCAGCCAGATCGTTGGTCCCGCTGGTCACACACAGCGATGTGTGCTGGCCAGCGGGAGGCCAACGACCAAAAAATGGTCCAGGAAACTTTGCAACGATCAGTGACCTCACAGCAGGGGCCTGATCGTTGCAAAGTGTCACACACAGCGACATCGCTGGTGAGGTCGCTGGTGAGTCACCAAAACCATGACTCAGCAGCGATATCGCTAGCGATATCGCTATGTGAGACGGGGGCTTAACTGTACTATCCCCACCCCCCTCTCCACCCTCATTATATTCACTTCTCCCCATCCCCCTTGCTTGCCTCACATCCCACCTATTTCATTGGTCCCCCCCCCCCGTCTCTAGTTTAAAAACTCCTCCAACCTATTAGCCATCTTGTTCCCCAGCACTGCTGCACCCTCCCCATTGAGGTGCAGCCCGTCCCTACGGTAGAGCCTGTAGCCGACCGCGAAGTCGGCCCAGTTCTCCATGAACCCAAACCCTTCTGCCTTGCACCAACTCTTTAGCCACTTATTCACCTCCCTAACTTCCCGTTGGCTCTCCTGTGTGGCTCGTGGGATTGGTAGTATTTCTGAGAAAACTACCTTGGAGGTCCTTGCCCTAAGCTTCCTACCTAGGTCCCTGAAATCATTTTTAAGGACCCTCCATCTACCACTCACTTTGTCATTGGTGCCGATGTGGACCATGACCGCTGGGTCTTCGCCAGCCCCACCCAGTAACCTGTCAACCCGATCCGCGATGTGCCGGACTCGAGCGCCAGGGAGGCAGCACACCGTTCGGCGATCCCGGTCTTTGTGACAGATTGCCCTGTCTGTCCCCCTAATAATAGAGTCACCCACTACCAGAACCTGTCTTGCCTGCCCTACACTTCCCCCCTCCCCCTCATTACTGGAGCATACACTCCCCCGGCAGTCAGAGGATCTGTCGTGCTCCAATAATGCTGGTTCTGAACCAGCCTTCCTATACTTCTTCCCTCTATCCCTCCTAACTGTTATCCAGCTCCCTGCCTGTTCAGCCTGCACTTCCCCTCTATGCTCCACCCCCAGTATTGACCCATTAAGTGTCTGCTCGGTGAGCAGCAAACTCCGTTCCATGTTGTCGATGCTCCTCAGTATCGCTATCTGAGCACTTAGATCCAGAATTTGGGCTTCCAAGTGCACGACATGCTCACATCTCTCGCAGCAGTATGGATCCTCGAGCGGTTGCTCACGGAATGCATACATTGCGCAAGATGTACACTGCACGGCTCCGGCCAATATGGACGTCATTCTAAATATGGGGATACAGTCAGTATATATATACAAGTACAAAACACAATTATTTATATATAGGTGTATGGACGGGGATCAATTAGGGATGTGCAAGTGTATCAATTAGATATCGGCGGGGGATCAGTTAAGTATGGACGGGGGATCAATTAAGTATCAAGTATGGGGAATCAGCTAAGTAGGTCAGGTGGATTAATTAAGTAAAAAGTAAAGTAAAGAAAGAATGAAATACAGTCAGCAATTCAGTCCTAAGTCCTCCCTTCCAAACTCCCTGAATACAAAGTCACTGAAAAACAAGTCACACACTTACTTTCGTTTGCACTTACGCTCCGGACACACGCAGCTCGTTCACACTCGCAAACTAAGAGATTTAGAGAGGTTTTTTTTTTTTTTTCCCTTTTCCAGCAATGCACCCTTCACCTCAATGCACTTCCAAAGGACTTGATGCCCAACCAGCTGCCCCTTATATATATGGGCCATTATACTGTATGGAGGACTATGTGGGGCCATTATACTGTATGGAGGACTGTGTGGGGCATTATACTGTATGGAGGACTATGTGGGGCCCATTACACTGAATGGAAGACTATATGGGCCGTTATACTGTATGGAGGACTATGTGGGGCCATTATACTGTATGGAGAACGATGTGGGGACATTATACTGTATGGAGGACTATGTGGGGCCCATTATTCTGTATGGAGGACTATGTGGGGCCCATTATACTGTATGGAGGACTATATGGGCCATTATACTGTATGGCAAACTATGTGGGGCCATTATTCTGTATGGAGGACAATGTAGGGCCATTATTCTGTATGGAGGACTATGGGGGCCCATTATACTGTATGGAGGACTATATGGGCCATTATACTGTATGGAGGACTATGTGGGGCCATTACACTGAATGGAGGACTATATGGGCCATTATACTGTATGGAGGACTATGTGGGGCCCATTATACTGTATGGAGGACTATGTGGGGCCATTATACTGTATGGAGGACTATGTGGGGCCATTACACTGAATGGAAGACTATATGGGCCGTTATACTGTATGGAGGACTATGTGGGGCCATTATACTGTATGGAGAACGATGTGGGGACATTATACTGTATGGAGGACTATGTGGGGCCCATTATTCTGTATGGAGGACTATGTGGGGCCCATTATACTGTATGGAGGACTATATGGGCCATTATACTGTATGGCAAACTATGTGGGGCCATTATTCTGTATGGAGGACAATGTAGGGCCATTATTCTGTATGGAGGACTATGGGGGCCCATTATACTGTATGGAGGACTATATGGGCCATTATACTGTATGGAGGACTATGTGGGGCCATTACACTGAATGGAGGACTATATGGGCCATTATACTGTATGGAGGACTATGTGGGGCCCATTATACTGTATGGAGGACTATGTGGGGCCATTATACTGTATGGAGGACTATGTGGGGCCATTACACTGAATGGAGGACTATATGGGCCATTATACTGTATGGAGGACTATGTGGGGCCATTATTCTGTATGGAGGACTATGTGGGGCCATTATACTGTATGGAGAACTATGTGGGGCCATTATACTGTATGGAGGACTATGTGGGGCCATTATACTGTATGGAGGACAATGTGGGGCCCATTACACTGAATGGAGGACTATGTGGGGCCATTATACTGTATGGAGAACTATGTGGGGCCATTATACTGTATGGAGAACTATGTGGGGCCATTATACTGTATGAATGACTATGTGGGGCCCATTATTCTGTATGGAGGACTATGTGGGACCATTATACTGTATGGATGACTATGTGGGGCCCATTATACTGTATGAAGGACTATGTGGGACCATTATACTGTATGGAGCACTATGTGGGGCCATTATTCTGTATACTGGTTGGCCCATGACTTTGTCCAAGTTTTTAATTTTGGCCCTCTGTGTGTTTGAGTTTGACATCCATTACTGGCTGCATTTGAGCACAACGACTGGGTGCACTACAGGCAATGTCTGGGCACAATAACTGTTTGTACTCCTAGCAACATTTGGACACAATGACTGTATGCACTACGGGCAATATCTGGGCACAACGGCTATTCACTCCTAGCCACGTCTGGGCACATTGTCTATATGCCCTACGAGCAATGTCTAGGCGCAACGACTGTGTGCACTCCTGGCAATATTTGCTCTTCCTCGCTCCAAGGAGTAGATGGCTGTCCTGCTGCTGGATTGATGCCTTTTTACTGCCCATGGTATTTGGTCCGGGCTCTGGAGACTGGGCTAGGAATCACCACATGTGCGCACATCTCTATAAGAATATTTATTCTGTCTTCATCGGCATTCTTTGTGGCAGTTGTTAGCCGGCCAGGTCTTATCTCTATGCACTCGCACTTTAGAGGTTTTTCCTCCCATGGCTTACACGCTGTATTTATTCATTTACATATACACTTGTTTAGCCTGTTCATATCTATAGTTAGATCTTTATACATATCAGTGTGAGTTTTTCAGACTATGTAGCAGCCATTGTCCTTACATCTTCAATCACGTTGTCATTGATTGTTTATTTGTGACATTTTTGCCTGTGGTTCGTTCAGCTGGGTGGTTCAGGGTTGTCATAATCCAATTATGGGCTATTTGACATGTCTTGGGTTTTAATTGTTTTTATATTTTCTTGCCTGTGTTTTTGGCTCACCATGTGTTAATATGCGAATTACGGTACTTCTTCAGAGAAAAAGAGGACTAGAACTCTATAGCGCCACCTATTGGAAGCAGCAATCCTACAAGTCACAAGACGAGTCGTGCAATATGACTTAGCATAATAGCCAAATCAGAATCTCAATTTGCAGACACAGTGTTTCGGGCTGTTGGCCCTCGTCAGTGCAAAGTATGAGAACTTATTTGGCTAGGTGAGAGGCTCTGGACTGAGGTCTAAGGGGTAACGTTTCTCCTTGTGGAGATACACACACTGGCTCTGGCATGCCATGTGTTAATAAAGTTTCATATTTTGTGTAGAGATCCCCTCTTTGTTGCATGTCTTTTCTCTTTCTGCCACTAGTAGACCTCTTGTGTGCAACGGGTTGATCTCTAGTTTCATTGTGCTCCTTTGGTGGTGCCCGCCTTTTTCTCCTTAAACGGATGTGCCATCTTGGAGGAGCTGAATAAGCGACCTGAATATGCCTGCAGGTGCCACCTCATGCTACTCTTAGTGACATGGATACAAGCAAAATGCAAAACCAGAGAAGAATCAGTCCAGAAGGATAAGGAGAGTGGAATCGCCTGTGACCAACATTCCCTTTTCGGGGCTCATCTTGTTGTTCCTCTCCAGTGCACCTGTTGTCACTTTCATTTGCACCAAAGCAGGTGACCTTAATTCTCCAGCACTTTTGCTTCCTAACTGGACAGACTGATATCTCTGAAGATTAAATGACTTAAGGTTATACTGTGATCTTCAAGCAGAATTTTTTTTTGAGCAGTGCTTCGTAGCAACTGCCACCAAACTTTTTCACAAACCTCCTCTTGCAATTGAAATAGATTAGTGAGGTGGGATGCTCCAACAAACCTGAATTAAACACATGTTAGGGCTGTAATTGCACTGGTGGAAATCTTAAAGGCACAGACAAGGCCAAACTAACAGACTGTGTTATGCCAAGCCTGGGGCTAAGGGGGAGGAGCTTAACACGGGAACTCTTTGGTGTTCTTTGTCATGCTCCTCCCACTAAAGAACTGCACCAGGCCAATCGTATTGTATTACAGTCTCAGAGGACTTCAGACACTTATGTGTAATGAAAGACTCTGATTTAGAGGGAAAATACTCTGTAAGTGCAGCTCAAGAGCGTTCAGCGTGAATTGCTCTTTTGCAGTATTTAATTACAACAATTGTTTCAAATTCTGCTTTTTTCTTTAGAAAATTAGCAGAGTAAATTTACACCCTGTGGAACAAGATGTTCTGAACCCAAAACGCGTCTTCCTGCAGAAACCTTGCGAGGTTGATTGCTGTATTCACTATATGGATGTATAAGAAGCGGGCATTGTGATTGCGCTAATTGGGGATGCGAATAGGCATCTTGTAAATCACTTAGTTTGGGTTCATACTATGGGAGTCTGATTAAAGGCAAAATGTAGGATATGGTAAGACTCTAAATCTTCTTCACTCCTTTATGGTTAGAAACTACTTTTAGATTTGGAAGTCTAAATGAAACGCGTTCTCCCCTTGGAATGGCGTTAATGTTTCGCTCAATTTATCAGTCCTATAAAAGTCCCCAGTATCAGCCATAGTACCTACAACATGATCCAACGTGCCAGCCATAATGCTTTAATGGGACCGATATAGACACTGAAAGCCGCAGAGACCCCAGGATTAGTCACATAGCTCTCCAATAGATCACAATTTACCCTTGTAAGGACAAAGTGCCCAGATGACAAACTAAAATGCCCCCATTGTCAGCCACAATTAATTCAGCCAGCTTCAGTGCCCCAAATATCAGACACAATGACCCCAGTGTTGGCTGCAATGCCCTCAGACATACTCAGTTCTTCTAGGTAGCCACAGTTCACCAACCGGCATCAGTAATGTCCGACAGCCGTAGTATCTAACATCAAAAGATCAGGCGTATTGAAATTCAATCTGCCCAACCATTCTGCATCAGAGTAAAGTCAGGACAACATACAGATTAATTAGACAGTCAGTCCCACACTAGTAGCAAGCAAAGAGCAACCTCATAGGCAGCAATCACATTCAGCGAAACACCCACATTCACGGGTAGTGATCCTTACTTGCGGCTGGGTTAGGAACTCTTAGTGGTGCTCATTGATACAAAGCAGAACCATAAAATAAACCAATTAATAATATCCCAAAGCAACCTATGGCACATGAATACTCTTTCTTGAGACCTTGAGGAAGCACATTCACATGCGCGGTGGGTCTGGGATAGTATACTTCCATATACCTGCTATCCGTGAATAAAGGAAACTGAATGGACATTTGGTGAGTGCCCTCTGAAATTGGAGTAGTCCCTCATAATCGACAGGTTTTGGTCAAAATTCTTCTAATGTATTTGGCCACCTTCAAAGATTTATTCCAAGGGCCAATCTTCTCAGCAAAAGGTTGACACCAAAAAACTACGGGCCAGTGGTCGTCCTCTGGGATACTTCGGAAGGTTTATCATGCGCTTTTTCCATCATCATAAACCAACCTTACCCCAGAATGTAGTGTAAGGGTTGCACATAAGTTTTACTGCATCAGCCAAATAGATAGCCTTACTCGCCACCAGTGCTAGGAGATGCGTCTTCCTCCCGCGTCCGTCTGTCCATCTGCACGCCGACTTTTGTGATGTCACTCTCTCTGGCCATATAGTCCAGCTCAGGTGGAAAAATACCACCTGGGTATTCAGGCAGCAGGCATCCACGCTGATACTCTGCTACAACACTGTGCCAGCTCTGCTACAAATCCAATGAAATCTGTAGCTGACTTAGCTCTGCTACACTGATTTCTCACTGCTGTGTCAACTCTGCTACATCACTGTATCAGTTCTACCATATTGAACTCTAGCTGACTCCGTATTCAGGTTGTGGTAGACATCCACGCTGCTACTCTGCTACATCGCTGTGCCATCTCTGCCACAATGAACTCTTTTGCTTACTCAGCTTTGCTACACTGTTTCTTCACTGCTAGAGTCAACTCTGCTGCATCACTGTGCCAGCTATGCCATTGCTGACCTATTTCTGCTACATCAGTGTTCAGGTAGTAAGTATCCACACTGCTACTCTGCAACGTCACTGTAACAGCTCTGCTATATTGAGCTATGTTGATGACTCAGCTCTGCTGCACTGGTTCCTCACTGCTGAGTCAACTCTGCTATATCACTGTGCCAACTTTTTCCCATCGAATTCTACTGTTGAGTCAGTATTGCTGTACCGTTTCCTCAATTCTAAGTCAACTCTGCTACATCACTGTTCCAGCTCTGCTACATCGAACCCAGTTGCTGACTTGGCCCTGCTACACCAGCTCCTCTTCTTTGAGTCTACCAGTGTCCATGACTCCTATTCTGCTATTGCCCTTGCCTTTGTACCAGCTCGGCCAATTATGCCACTCTTTTTTTTGCCACACTTCCAACTTGATCTCTCTGCTGCACATTCGTCACCGGTCCGTGCTGCATAAAAACTGCTCAACTTTCGTGGATCATCCTTATCAGGTGAAGGTAAACTCCTGCAATAAAGCTGTACATGAATTTCCATTATCCCCTCTACACATGATACAGTGTGAGTATGTCATGTGCTCATTTCAACAAGCTTTAGTTGTTGTTGGGGTGGCCACAAACCATCTCATTTTTATACTCCACCCTGCGTAGATGAAGTGTCAGAGCTCCTCCTTGTCTTCCACCCTGTCCGGGGTGGAAGTGATGAACCACTGACTGATATCCCACGTAATAACCGGCTATTTTTCAACCCAATATAAATAGCAGGACTGTCGGTGCTAACACTGAGGTTTGTAAACCTCGTCATGAATCATTGTTTGTATTCCAACTCTTCTATTCAACTCCCTTTTTTTAATGTGTTTTGTGTCCCCGGGTTGTTGCAGGACATGAATCACTCTATTAATGAGGATTATTTGTCTCAGATGCTGATCTTGGAGCTCTGCACCACGTCAGACTCGTTTTACCAGTGTCTCTTCTCGCTATTTTGGGTTTTAGTGGGTGATTATTACGTCTAGAGTCATAAAATAATATTACATGTTTTTCTTTAATTAAATTAAAAAAAAAAAAAAAAAAGATTTATAATTTTTTTTTATGCTACTTTCAGTCCATTTCCACTACTAATCAGTGTCCTGGAGTTTATATGTAACATTAAACTACAGTTTTCACCAAAAGTTTTGCTTTTTTTTTTTTTTGAAGTGTGATAACTTCTGTCTGGTTGTTATGATGAATTGAAAGTGCATGAAGTTGTCATGACTTAAGTTGACCTTAATTTTAACCAAAATGCTTTTGAATATAGGTACGGTCATTTAATTAAAGAAAACTGACTGCTAAAAGTTTTGCATTTACTATTTATTGATCACAACATAGAGAGTAATTCATTGCTTTTACAATGCCATAGCTTAGTATTTCATAGCATATTTCATATTTCGTATTTCATAGCTTTAATTACAGCACCGAGGCATTAAAGCCACTCGGGAATTCAAGACATCTTGAGAGATCTTGCTCCATTCCATTTGCAAATCTGCAAACAATTCATCTTTCTTGCTTTGGGTACGGGCTCCAACTCATCCCAAAGGTGCTCGATAGGGTGTAAATCAGGTGATTGGCTCGGCCATTGCAAAAGGCGAACATTTTTCTTTGCTAACCAGTTTTTGACTACATTGGATGTGTGCTTAGGATCATTGTCTTGCTGGAATTTCCATCCACTGCCTACTTTGGTTTTACCATGTGGCAGCATTACATTCTCCAGTATATCCTTGTACACGGTAGCATTCATAATTCCATCAATTCTATGCAGAGGGCCAATGGCAGATGCAGAAAAGCAGCCCCAAACCATGACATTGCCTCCACCATGTTTCACTGTAGGTGTTTGGCACCTTACATCATTACGTTTTCCAATTGGGTGGTATATATAGTACTGCCATCACTACCAAACAGATTAAACTTGGATTCATCAGACCACAACACCTTGGACCGATCTGTCTCTTTCCATTGGCTGTGTTCTTAGGCAAACTCAAGTCGGACCTTTCGGTTCTTTGCAGAGATGAAAGGCATCTTGACTGGAACTCGTGCATTCAACCCTACTGCTCTTAGCCATCGCACCACAGTTTGGCAACTCCATATTCTTCGTTCATTTTGTGTGAAATCTGTACTGCACTTTTATAGGCATCAAATACTGACTTTTTCTTAATAATACGATCAACTCTGGAGGAAGTTTTCCATGGTCGTCCACTTCTAGGTTTGTCAGTTGTTCAATAACCTTCTTATACTTTCTTTAATATACGTGACACTTGACTCTCAGAACAGTTGAATTCTATAGCTACCTCCTTTTGGCTTTTGCCTGACTTCACTCTCAGAATAATGAGCTTCCTGACATCTGGCGATAAATTTTGCCTAAAACACAAACATCTAAAAACACACACACATAAAAAAAAAAAAATTTTAGGCAAAATACGACTATCCATGACAAAATATGCAAAACATTTGGCCTAGCAAATGTTTTAAACTAACACATAAAGGGATAAAACAATCAATGTAAAACACAATTTTCTTCCTTATAGCTGACAACCATTTGCTTCCGGTTTACTAAAATCACCAGGAAAATGGCATCACAACAACCAGACAGAAGTAACCACACTTTTAAAAAAAATGCAAAACTTTTGGTTGCCACTGTATATACAAATTTAATCCACATTACATTACTTATTCTGTACTGATCCTGAGTTACCTCCTGTATTATACTCCAGAGCTGCACTCACTATTCTGCTGGTGCAGTCACTGTGTACATACATTACATTACTGATCCTGAGTTACATCCTGTATTATACTCCAGAGCTGCACTCACTATTCTGATGGTGCAGTCACTGTGTACATACATTACATTACTGATCCTGAGTTACATCCTGTATTATACCCCAGAGCTGCACTCACTATTCTGCTGGTGCCGTCACTGTGTACATACATTACATTACTGATCCTGAGTTACATCCTGTATTATACTCCAGAGCTGCACTCACTATTCTGATGGTGCAGTCACTGTGTACATACATTACATTACTGATCCTGAGTTACATCCTGTATTATACTCCAGAGCTGCACTCACTATTCTGCTGGTGCAGTCACTGTGTACATACATTATATTACTGATCCTGAGTTACATCCTGTATTATACCCCAGAGCTGCACTCACTATTCTGCTGGTGCAGTCACTGTGTACATACATTACTGATCCTGTATTATCCTCCAGAGCTGCACTCACTATTCTGCTGGTGCAGTCACTGTGTACATACATTACATTACTGATCCTGAGTTACATCCTGCATTATACTCCAGAGCTGCACTCACTATTCTGCTGGTGCAGTCACTGTGTACATACATTACATTACTGATCCTGTACTGATCCTGAGTTACATCCTGTATTATACTCCAGAGCTGCACTCACTGTTCTGCTGGCGCAGTCACTGTGTACATACATTACATTACTGATCCTGAGTTACCTCCTGTATTATACTCCAGAGCTGCACTCACTATTCTGCTGGTGCAGTCACTGTGTACATACATTACATTACTGATCCTGAGTTACATCCTGTATTATACTCCAGAGCTGCACTCACTATTCTGCTGGTGCAGTCACGGTGTACATACATTACATTACTGATCCTGAGTTACCTCCTGTATTATACTCCAGAGCTGCACTCACTATTCTGCTGGTGCAGTCACTGTGTACATACATTACATTACTGATCCTGAGTTACATCCTGTATTATACTCCAGAGCTGCACTCACTATTCTGCTGGTGCAGTCACTGTGTACATACATTACATTACTGATCCTGAGTTACATCCTGTATTATACTCCAGAGCTGCACTCACTATTCTGCTGGCGCAGTCGCGGTGTACATACATTACATTACTGATCCTGAGTTACATCCTGTATTATACTCCAGAGCTGCACTCACTATTCTGCTGGTGCAGTCACTGTGTACATACATTACATTACTGATCCTGAGTTACATCCTGTATTATACTCCAGAGCTGCACTCGCTATTCTGCTGGTGCAGTCACTGTGTACATACATTACATTACTGATCCTGAGTTATATCCTGTATTATACCCCAGAGCTGCGCTCACTATTCTGCTGGTGCAGTCACTGTGTACATACATTACATTACTGATCCTGAGTTACATCCTGTATTATACCCCAGAGCTGCACTCACTATTCTGCTGGTGCAGTCACTGTACATACATTACATTACCTATCCTGAGTTACATCCTGTATTATACTCCAGAGCTGCACTCACTATTCTGCTGGTGCAGTCACTGTGTACATACATTACATTACTGATCCTGAGTTACATCCTGTATTATACTCCAGTGCTGCACTCACTATTCTGCTGGTGCAGTCACTGTGTACATACATTACATTACTGATCCTGAGTTACATCCTGTATTATACCCCAGAGCTGCACTCACTATTCTGCTGGTGCAGTCACTGTACATACATTACATTACCTATCCTGAGTTACATCCTGTATTATACTCCAGAGCTGCACTCGCTATTCTGCTGGTGCAGTCACTGTGTACATACATTACATTACTGATCCTGAGTTATATCCTGTATTATACTCCAGAGCTGCACTCACTATTCTGCTGGTGCAGTCACTGTGTACATACATTACATTACTGATCCTGAGTTACATCCTGTATTATACTCCAGAGCTGCACTCACTATTCTGCTGGTGCAGTCACTGTGTACATACATTACATTACTGATCCTGAGTTACATCCTGTATTATACTCCAGAGCTGCACTCACTATTCTGCTGGTGCAGTCACCGTGTACATACATTACATTACTGATCCTGTATTATGCTCCAGAGCTGCACTCACTATCCTGCTGTTATACATGTTTTTTATGGTATTTTCCCTGGCTGATATTAGACAGTCTCCGTTTGCTTCACCCTCACCTATTCAAGCATTATTTTTAAATTAGAGACCGTTCTTCTAATCTTATATCTTGAATTCACAGAAGCCCTGACAGACATATACCCCTCTTACTAGAATTGCTTGTGCCACGTGAAAACATCAAACATGGGCCTATTCTCTACCCCCAAACAATGAGCCCATTCTCCGCCTGGCATCTTTAATAAAGAAGACATCTGCAGATTCCATTCTGCTGGTTGGCGTGCCCTGGTCAGAGGTGGGACCTATCACCCGCTATGAGAGATATCTTTAAATCATCATCATCAGCTGTGAAAGAATCTCTCCTCAGGGTTTAATCTGATAGGACTCTCCGGGTCAGGCAGGGCCGAGATGAATAAAAAAACAAGATATCTGTCTATTGTTGAGCGGTTATTTGTTCGCTGGTGTTTGAAGCCTGCGCCTCAGAAGCCTGATCACAACTGTGCTAAGTATAGACATGCTGCAACAAAGGCAGAACCAGCGAGGAACGAACAGACGCATTCATCCAGCGCACTTCAAATATTCATCAGCAAAATCCCACAAGGAGCCCTGCCAGGCGTTCCTCTGATTAAACTTGACGGTGCTGAATGTAGAGGGGATCTGAAGGTCTGATGAATAAGTGACTGGCAATATGAGGAAAAGTAGTTCAACTGCATAAAAAAAAAAAACGTATAAAAATGTAAGACTGCTCAAAATCAACTCAGGAAGCTGCGCAAATAGTCCTAAAAATCTCATACCTTTTCACGTACACAGTTCCTATGCAGATCTATGTCTCTCTGTGGTTACAAGCCGCAAACAAACCCACAGTCAAATGTAACTTCATGCGCTTCTTCAATCCTTATTCACACCTTCCTGTATGTCAGATGAGACAAGCCTCAATCAGGTCAATAGGTGCGTAAAAGAAATCAGATCCTACACTGTGTTCCAAATTATTATGCAAATAATGGTTTCTCAGATTTTCCCAAATTCCCTATATGAATTGCAGTCATTGTAATTTTCCAGTCAAATAACTATTAGAGTACAATTGAAAGGTTTTTGTACAGACTGCCTATGATAACAGTATATGTTTAAAGAAATAAAACACTCAAACTGCACTCAAAATGCATGTTCCAAATTATTATGCACAGCAGAGTTTTCAACCTTTTCATTTTAATAAAGAACAAAAAAATGGTCATTTTTGAAATTATAAGCATTAGCAGGTTATTACACACTGAAATCAAACAGTTTTCAACTCAACACTTTATTCTAGGTGATGTAACATTTGCACATAGGACCCAGGGCCGGCGTCAGCAGCCGGCGCACCCGGGCAAATGCCGGGGCCCTGAGCAGGCAGAGGGGCCCACTGGCGGTCGCGCACCCCGCTGGGCTATGGGCAGAGGAGAGCGGTGTCTGCGCCCGCCCTTCTCCGCTGCTTGCTCAGGGCCCCGGCAGCTGGATACTTACCTCTCCTCCTGCCTCCGCAGATCAGCTGTCTTCCTGCTCTGCGCTCCCTGTGACGTCTCAGGTCAGAGGGCGCGGTGACGTCTTTACACCGCGCCCTCCCCTGAGCCGTCACAGGGAGCGCTGAGCGGGAAGACGCTGACAACGCTGGAGTTCGGAGCAGAGCAGCGAGCGGCGAGCAGCGGGCAGCGGGCAGCAGGTGAGGAGAAGGGAGGTGAGTATTTGATTTTTTTTTTTTTTTTTTTAATGTATGGAGGCATGGGGCATTATAAAGAGAAGGGGGGGGGGCATCCTGCATGGGGCATTATAAAGAGAAGGGGGGGGGGCATCCTGCATGGGGCATTATAAAGAGGGGAGGGGGGGCATCCTGCATGGGGCATTATAAAGAGGAGGGGTGACAGCCTGCATGGGGCATTATAAAGAGAGGGGGGGACATCCTGCATGGGGCATTATAAAGAGAGGGGGGGACATCCTGCATGGGGCATTATAAAGAGGAGGGGTGACAGCCTGCATGGGGCATTATAAAGAGGAGGGGTGACAGCCTGCATGGGGCATTATAAAGAGAGGGGGGACAGCCTGCATGGGGCATTATAAAGAGAGGGGGGGACATCCTGCATGGGGCATTATAAAGAGGAGGGGTGACAGCCTGCATGGGGCATTATAAAGAGGAGGGGTGACAGCCTGCATGGGGCATTATAAAGAGAGGGGGGGACATCCTGCATGGGGCATTATAAAGAGAGGGGGGGACATCCTGCATGGGGCATTATAAAGAGGAGGGGTGACAGCCTGCATGGGGCATTATAAGGTGGGGAACAGCCTGCATGGGGCATTATAAAGAGGGGGGGATTCCTGCTTGGGGCATTATAATGAGGAGGGGTGACAGCCTGCATGGGGCATTATAAGGTGGGGACCAGCCTGCATGGGGCATTATAAGGTGGGGAACAGCCTGCACGGGGCATTATAAAGAGAGGGGGGGCATCCTGCATGGGGCATTATAAAGAGGAGGGGTGACAGCCTGCATGGGGCATTATAAGGTGGGGAACAGCCTGCATGGGGCATTATAAAGAGGGGGGGATTCCTGCTTGGGGCATTATAATGAGGAGGGGTGACAGCCTGCATGGGGCATTATAAGGTGGGGAACAGCCTGCATGGGGCATTATAAGGTGGGGAACAGCCTGCACGGGGCATTATAAAGAGAGGGGGGGCATCCTGCATGGGGCATTATAAAGAGGAGGGGTGACAGCCTGCATGGGGCATTATAAGGTGGGGAACAGCCTGCATGGGGCATTATAAAGAGGGGGGGATTCCTGCTTGGGGCATTATAATGAGGAGGGGTGACAGCCTGCATGGGGCATTATAAGGTGGGGACCAGCCTGCATGGGGCATTATAAGGTGGGGAACAGCCTGCACGGGGCATTATAAAGAGAGGGGGGGCATCCTGCATGGGGCATTATAAAGAGGAGGGGTGACAGCCTGCATGGGGCATTATAAGGTGGGGAACAGCCTGCATGGGGCATTATAAAGAGGGGGGGATTCCTGATTGGGGCATTATAATGAGGAGGGGTGACAGCCTGCATGGGGCATTATAAGGTGGGGAACAGCCTGCATGGGGCATTATAAGGTGGGGAACAGCCTGCACGGGGCATTATAAAGAGAGGGGGGGCATCCTGCATGGGGCATTATAAAGAGGAGGGGTGACAGCCTGCATGGGGCATTATAAGGTGGGGAACAGCCTGCATGGGGCATTATAAAGAGGGGGGGATTCCTGCTTGGGGCATTATAATGAGGAGGGGTGACAGCCTGCATGGGGCATTATAAGGTGGGGACCAGCCTGCATAGGGCATTATAAGGTGGGAACAGCCTGCACGGGGCATTATAAAGAGAGGGGGGGACATCCTGCATGGGGCATTATAAAGAGGAGGGGTGACAGCCTGCATGGGGCAGTATAAAGAGGAGGGGTGACAGCCTGCATGGGGCATTATAAAGAGGAGGGGTGACAGCCTGCATGGGGCAGTATAAAGAGGAGGGGTGACAGCCTGCATGGGGCATTATAAGGTGGGGAACAGCCTGCATGGGGCATTATAAAGAGGGGGGGATTCCTGCTTGGGGCATTATAATGAGGAGGGGTGACAGCCTGCATGGGGCATTATAAGGTGGGGACCAGCCTGCATGGGGCATTATAAGGTGGGGAACAGCCTGCACGGGGCATTATAAAGAGAGGGGGGGACATCCTGCATGGGGCATTATAAAGAGGAGGGGTGACAGCCTGCATGGGGCAGTATAAAGAGGAGGGGTGACAGCCTGCATGGAGCATTATAAAGAGGAGGGGTGACAGCCTGCATGGGGCATTATAAAGAGGGGGGCAGCCTGTATGGGGCATTATGTGGGGGGTAACAGCCTGCATGGAGCATTAAAAGGGGGGGGCCTGTATGGGGCATTATGTGGGGGGGAACAGCCTGCATGGAGCATTATAAGGGGGGGGGCAGCCTGTATGGGGCATTATGTGGGGGGTAACAGCCTGCATGGAGCATTAAAAGGGAGGGGCCTGTATGGGGCATTATGTGGGGGGTAACAGCCTGCATGGAGCATTATAAGGGGGGGACAGCCTGTATGGGGCATTATGTGGGGGGTAACAGCCTGCATGCAGCATTATATGGGGACCGGTATCCTGTATGGAGCGTTATATGGGGGCCAGTATCCTGTATGGAGCGTTATATGGGGGCCAGTATTCTGTATGGAGCCTTATATGGGGGCCAGTATTCCGTATGGAGCCTTATATGGAAGCCAGTATTCCGTATGGAGCCTTATATGGGGGCCAGTATTCCATATGGGGGCCAGTATTCCGTATGGAGCCTTATATGGGGGCCAGTATTCCTTATGGAGCCTTATATGGGGGCCAGTATTCCATATGGAGCCTTATATAGGGGCCAGTATTCCATATGGGGCCTTATATGGGGGCCAGTATTCCGTATGGAGCCTTATATGGGGGCCAGTATTCCGTATGGAGCCTTATATGGGGGCCAGTATTCCGCATGGAGCCTTATATGGGGGTCAGTATTCCGCATGGAGCCTTATATGGGGGTCAGTATTCCGCATGGAGCCTTATATGGGGGTCAGTATTCCGCATGGAGCCTTATATGGGGGTCAGTATTCCGCATGGAGCCTTATATGGGGGTCAGTATTCCGTATGGGGCCTTATATGGGGGCCAGTATTCCGTATGGGGTCTTATATGGGGGCCAGTATTCCGTATGGGGTCTTATATGGGGGCCAGTATTCCGTATGGGGCCTTATATGGGGGCCAGTATTCCGTATGGGGTCTTATATGGGGGCCAGTATTCCGTATGGGGTCTTATATGGGGGCCAGTATTCCGTATGGGGTCTTATATAGGGGCCAGTATTCCGTATGGGGCCTTATATGGGGGCAAGTATTCCGTATGGGGCCTTATATGGGGGCAAGTATTCCGTATGGGGCCTTATATGGGGGCCAGTATTCCGTATGAAGCGTTATATGGGGGCCAGTATTCCGTATGGGCGTTATATGGGGACCAGTATTCCGTATGGAGCCTTATATGGGGGCCACTATTCTGTGTGGAGCGATTCACTGGTTTCTGAGCTATTGTGGAATTTACAATAGATATCACTCATGAAGTGAAATCTTTGCATTGTACTATATATATATATTTCTCCGCCGTATCTCTGCATCATAAATCGTGGTATGTGTTAAAGGGGCCCACTGAGACTCTTTCGCCCGGGGCCCAGAAAAACCTGGAGCCGGCCCTGATAGGACCCCTTGTTCGAAAGGAGCTTCTGAACTCTCTCGTCCATTGAATTTGTCAGGTTTTGGATGGTTTCTGCTTCAATTGTTTTGCATGAGGACAGAATACCCTCCCAGAGCTGTTGCTTAGATGTGAACTGCCTCCCGCCATCATAGACACTCCTTTTGATGATGCTCCAGAGGTTCTCAATGGGGTTGAGGTCAGGGGAGCATGGGGGCCACACCATAAGTTTGTCCCCTTTTATGCCCATAGCAGCCAGAGATGCAGATGTGTTATGTGCAGCATGAGACGGGGCATTATCATGCATGAAATGATCTCGATGGTCCAGATGGATGGAGTGGAGGATGGCTGGTTGATGAACACCCCATGCAAACACGGCTACGGCGCTAACAAGGAGGAGGTGGAGTAATGTTTTGGGCTGGAATCATGGGGAGAGAGATTGTCGGCCCTTTTAGGATCCCTGAAGGGATAAAGATGAACTCCATAATGTATGTTGAGTTTCTCAAACAGCACTTCCTTCTATGGTTCAAGAAGAAGAACCGTGCATTCCGCAGCAAGATCATTTTCATGCATGATAATGCCCCGTCTCATGCTGCACATAACACATCTGCATCTCTGGCTGATATGGGCATAAAAGGGGACAAACTTATGGTGTGACCCCCATGCTCCCCTGACCTCAACCCCATTGAGAACCTCTGGAGCATCATCAAAAGGAGTGTCTATAATGGCGGGAGGCAGTTCACATCTAAGCAACAGCTCTGGGAGGGTATTCTGTCCTCATGCAAAACAATTGAAGCAGAAACCATCCAAAACCTGACAAATTCAATGGACGAGAGAGTTCAGAAGCTCCTTTCGAACAAGTGGTCCTATGTGCAAATGTAACATCACCTAGAATAAAGTTTTGAGTTGAAAACTGTTTGATTTCAGTTTGTAATAACCTGCTAATGCTTATAATTTCAAAAGTGACCATTTTTTTGTTCTTTATTAAAATGAAAAGGTTGAAAACTCTGCTGTGCATAATAATTTGGAACATGCATTTTGAGTGCAGTTTGAGTGTTTTATTTTTTATAAACATATACTGTTATCATAGGCAGTCTGTACAAAAACCTTTCAATTGTACTCTAATAGTTATTTGACTGGAAAATTACAATGACTGCAATTCATATAGGTAATTTGGGAAAATCTGAGAAAATATTATTTGCATAATAATTTGGAACACAGTGTATATGGATCTGTCGTACAGGATACAATGTTTATGGATCTATTTCAAATCTTTAACACATGAAACTGTATTTTTGTCTGATGTATAAAAACGGATGACAATTGAGAGGAAAATCGCCATTTTGTTCTGGATGAAACTTTTTATGCAATTGTGTGGACTTATACAGCTTTTCTCTGGGGAGTCTAATAACTCACCCCCCAGCATCGAGCGGACATATCTGCTCAGCACTGTGTGCAGGGAAATTGTTTTTTCGCAACTGAAAAATTACAGAAAATGTGGCACAAAAATCTTCACTGGAGATCGTGTGTGAATATGGCCTTGTAAGCTGTAAGAACCATTCCTGTTAACAGGTATACCATCTCCAATGACAATCAGCAGAATAGTGAGTGCAGCTCTGGAGTATAATACAGGAGGTAAGTCAGGATCAGTACAGGATCAGTAATGTAATGTATGTACACAGTGACTGCACCAGCAGAATAGTGAGTGCAGCTCTGGAGTATAATACAGGAGGTAACTCAGGATCAGTAATGTAATGTATGTACACAGTGACTGCACCAGCAGAATAGTGAGTGCAGCTCTGGAGTATAATACAGGATGTAACTCAGGATCAGTACAGGATCAGTAATGTAATGTATGTACACAGTGACTGCACCAGCACAATAGTGAGTGCAGCTCTGGAGTATAATACAGGATGTAATTCAGGATCAGTACAGGATCAGTAATGTAATGTATGTATACAGTGACTGCACCAGCAGAATAGTGAGTGCAGCTCTGGAGTATAATACAGGATGTAACTCAGGATCAGTAATGTAATGTATGTACACAGTGACTGCACCAGCAGAATAGTGAGTGCAGCTCTGGAGTATAATACAGGATGTAACTCAGGATCAGTACAGGATCAGTAATGTAATGTATGTACACAGTGACTGCAACAGCAGAATAGTGAGTGCAGCTCTGGGGTATAATACGGGATGTAACTCAGGATCAGTACAGGATCAGTAATGTAATGTATGTACACAGTGACTGCACCAGCAGAATAGTGAGTGCAGCTCTGGAGTATAATACAGGAGGTAACTCAGGATCAGTACAGGATCAGTAATGTAATGTATGTACACAGTGACTGCACCAGCAGAATAGTGAGTGCAGATCTGGAGGATAATACAGGATGTATCTCAGGATCAGTAATGTAATGTATGTACACAGTGACTGCACCAGCAGAATAGGGAGTGCAGCTCTGGAGTATAATACAGGATGTAACTCAGGATCAGTGATGTAATGTATGTACACAGTGGCTACACCAGCAGAATAGTGAGTGCAGCTCTGGAGTATAATACAGGATAAGTAATATAATGTATCTATGTACACAAAGACTCCAACTTTTGTGTTATTCAATATGTAAAATGTAACTCTGCGTGGGAGATGCAGCTGGTGTTTGGAAACTTACAAACAATGCTCTAAATTAGCTTCAAATCAGCTCTTCTCCACAAGGAAGATAACTACCCCATATTAGCTATACCAGGCAAGCACCCATCTGTAGACAGCTGTTTCTTTGCCCTTTTTCCCTATGAAGCAGGGAACTACTTTCTGGAGAAGATGCAGGTGACGCAGTTCTGGGAATTGGGAGGGTTTTTAGATGAAAATCTCTTTTACAAATGCATTTTTTAATGGTGAATGGTCTGATGTAGAATTTACATCTGTATTGTCGGCAGCATAAATCACGGTTCTATCCTCTGTTCAGTAAAAATACTCTTTCCCATTGATATTCATTTTTATCATACATATCTGTTTTCTTATCCAAAGCCCTGAGGAGAGTTACTGCCTATGGAAAAAAAAATAGAGAGACGGATGTATAATGTAACCATGCTGAGGGCAAGTCTGCTTCATCTCCTTGCTACAATTACTGGGCACACATCAAGGGCAGATACATCAAGGTGGATATGTTCTCACACCTCAATCATTATTCACTTCTTTGACTTCTCAGACTTAACAAGAGCCCTGCAGCCCTTCACAAATGGCTTCCATCTGTGAGCGACAATGCTCTGTCAATGCTCTTGTAGCTTCGTAGTAGTCAAGTATTTCCAAGTCCTTTAAAACGTGACCTGTGTCACACTCTTCCTGCACGGCTCTGCGGGAGTCTATGGGGATGTAGTGCAAATTGGGATATATTTAACTTATTATAGCTCAGGGCTAAACATGATATATATAGCTAAGCATCGCATTCACAGTATATACTGTATATACAGTACAGAACAAAAGTTTGGACACACATTCTCATTTAAAGATTTTTCTGTATTTTCTTGACTATGAAAATTGTACATTGACACTGAAGGCATCAAAACTATGAATTAACACATGTGGAATTATATATGACGCGCCCCCTGGGCCAGTGCTGTTTGGGGGATACCCGGAGCCGGATCAGATGGGGGTTGTAGTCTCCGAGTGGCGGCGACCCGGTCCGTGCCCAGGGTGTCAAACTCAGTGTGTGGCAGTCTTGCTAGATGTTATTGATGTTCTTAGTGTCGACTACGCCACCCGTTGATTTGCGGTCAAAAGGCCGCCGCTGCAGAAGGGTCCGCTGAGGCTGGTGGTATGTGTGTGTAGCACCCTGAGGATTCGGCTGCTACAGGGGTATTGCACCTCAACCCAGAGGTGTGATATTCCACTCCCGGGTAAGGAAGGAGTGTGGAACTGAGCTCGGTAGGCTGCATGCACTACACACATCCCATTTCCGAGGAGCAGACCGACGGTACTCCCACTTAGAAATGTGCAGGTACGACCGAGTCTGTTCCTGGCTGGAGTGGGAGGGGGGTGGTACATCCCAAGTAGTGTAGGGGCAGATAGGGGGAGCAGCCTGGGTAAAGTTAGGAGCTCATTGGGTGCTGGTCACCTGAGCTCACACATAGAGGGTGTATATAAGGTGGGCACCAACTAAGATCAGGGTCAGATGCAGAGAGTCAGTCAGATGCAGAGAACAAGTCAGTTGGAGACAGCAAGACAGCTGCAGAGGAGCAGACAGCAAGCAGAGAGGAAGTCAGCCTGCAGCAAGGGAGAAGAGAGACCCTGAGTGAGAGAGGAGCAGAGAAGGAGTACCCAGAGGGGAAAACAGAGAGGACCCAAGAACCCAAATTAAAGCACCGGGTGAGGAGTCGGCACAGGGTACCGGAACCCAAGCTGGTGGGGGTAAAAACACTCCCCAGCCAGAGACCGGAGACCGTGGGCAGCGTTTGTCACGGTCACCCATCACATCCACCCCGAAGGCACACCACATGAAGGGTCAGGGAACCCAAGGCCAAGGGTGTCCCAACAGAAGGCCCGAGGGAGCTGGACCTAGGTGGATCACTGGTGGGGACGGCCAGAGAACGGGACAGAAAGAGAGCTCAGGGCCACGCTCCGGACTTGTTTGGGGGTTGGCTGGATCCAGGACCTGGTGGACGCAGCACGGCTCGGGTGGTCACTAGCAGCTGGAGTGACCAGTACAACATCTGCAGTAAGTAAACACCCTTAACTGCACAACCCGACTCTGTCTTCACTGCCGTCTGCACTACACCACCACAACCCCCATCCTCTGCGCCTGTCCCCTCTGAGGCTATACCCCTCCCGTTGGGGGTTATCCCACCAAGCTGCGCATCCACCATCAGCCTCAGCGGAACCTGCGGCAGCGGCGGCCCCAGTGACCGCATCACAACGGGTGGCGTAGTCGACACAAAAGAACTCTTAATAACATCTGTAGGACTGCCACATAACACTGAGCTTGACGCCCTGGGCACGGGGCCGGGTCACAGCCGCTCGGAGACTACAACCCCCCATCTGATCCGGTGCCGGGTATTCCCCTCAAAAAGGAATATGTCCCAGGGGGCGCGTCAACTTTGGCGTAGTCGGCAGGATTACGTGCCCGCAACACCCGGGTACTGCGTGCCTGAAGAAAGGTGCAAGTTTACCTCAGAAAGAAGTCTCCCGCCGGTTCCGGAGGGTCCACGCCATCGGACTCCATCACCAGTCGTTTCCCGCCGATTGTCCGCCATTTCCAACTTGTTCCCGCCATCTGCAGAGTTTCCCGCCACTGGGCGACGCTTCCCGCCAAAACCGCAGATTTCCCGCCTTGGAAGAGCAGCGGACGCCATTATGGGCGTGCCAAAGGAGGGCAGGAGGCCGCCTCCCATCGTGGGCCAGGACAGAAAATGGCGCCAAAAGTGGAAACCGCCCCCACCAACAGAGACTGTGATGCTGGAGGTGTCTGTCAGCGTGAAAGAACTACCCCTGGAGCTGACAGTCACCGAGTTGCCCCGGGACCGCCCTCGAAGTGGGAGGAGACGAAAGAAAAGAACGAAGATGGGTGCCACCTGGAGCAGTCTGGAGCGAGTGCACCCGGAGGCAAGTAGCCTGGAGAAGAATATCGGAGGAGCTCACCCGGAGATGTCCAGAGAGCAGAGCAGCACCGGCCCGCTGGCCAGGAGCCTGCTGGAAGAAGAGCAGAGCAGCACCGACCCGTTGGTCAGGAGCCTGCTGGACACCACGACCCCACTAGGCCTAGTGGAGGTCCTTGCACAGCTCCCCCGAGACCGGGAGTGTGCGCAGACTGCCCTGGAGGGCCTCGCACGGAGGATGGCCCGGGTACAGCGCGAGATATTGGCGGAATGGAGCCGGGAGATGGCCCAGCAAGCTGAAACCAAGACGCAAGCTGAAACCAAGACCCGGAGCACGCCAGCCGAGATGAGGAAGGAGACCGCCTCTGAGGATGGCGCGGGAGGACCCAAGGCCGGAGACGGCGCCGAGGAGGGAGCCGAACGCATGGAGGCAGGTAAAGGGGACGCCTATACCCCAAGCCGTGACACCGCTTACCTGCCCCAGCTCCCCGTCGCAGAGCCCGAAAGTCCCCCTGCTGTGCCCGAAAACGCCATGTCACCGACGCAGACTAGGCCCCAACCGGAAGCCGCCGCCGCGACCCCTGTGACGTCACACGCCTCGACCCCGAGCGTGACCAAGCAGGAAGTACCACCAGCCTGGTCGCAGGGCCTAGAATTCCCGGGCGCCGCAACACCAACAGCGCCCCCTACCTCTGCGGAGCCTCCGGCCTGGTCGCAAGGCCAGGTAGCCCAGGGCGCCGCCGTATTAACGGTGCCCTTCACCTTCCAGGTGCCCCAGGCCTGGCCGCAAGGCCTGGGCAACCCGGGCGCCACCACCACCGCGCCCGCACCCGTAAAACCAAGGGTGCCGCGTCTGGGAGAGGACTTGTTTGCCCAGCACACGTGGCCGGACGGGCAGCCTTTCATCTGGCCCCAGAAGTATTATGAACTGGAGCACCAGAGGAGAGTTGGGGCCATGTGTGCACCCCTGATTCCGGCTCCGAAGCCCGTGATAAGGATCTCGCCTCCTCTGGAAGAAGCCCAATTTGAGTGGGACCCCACCGGAGAAGACCTAATGGGGTTCACTCAGGAAACCAGGGCAGCTGCAGCAGAGCGTGCTGAGTGTTGCCGACAGCAGCTTGAAGAGTTTGAGAGGGAGCGGAGAGAGAGGCGGGTCCGGGAGCAACAGGCCCAAGTACGGAGCGCCGAGCAGAAGAGCCGAACCAGGAGGGACCCCCGTGCAGCGCATTGTCCCCGCACCATCGGGACAGTGATTAAGTTAACCTGCAGCATGGGTGGGGCTTTATCAGAGACAACAACACCCCCGGCGACGTCTTTGTCACGCGCAGAGACGTGGAGTCCCATCTGCCGGAGGGGCACAGAGGTCGTGACCTCTACATCGGAGACGAGGTCACCTTCACCCGGCACAAGTGTGCCAAAGGACCTTACGCCCTCCACGTACACCGCCTGACGGAGGAGGAGCCAGAGGCGACGAGAATGTTTTATATTGATATCTATATATATATAATGTTTTATATGTTTTATATGTTTATATGAAAATTTTGTATGTTTTGGTGTTGTTTTATGTCTTACAGCCCGAGGACGTGCTGTGATTTACCAGGGGGGAATGTAGCACCCTGAGGATTCGGCTGCTACAGGGGTATTGCACCTCAACCCAGAGGTGTGATATTCCACTCCCGGGTAAGGAAGGAGTGTGGAACTGAGCTCGGTAGGCTGCATGCACTACACACATCCCATTTCCGAGGAGCAGACCGACGGTACTCCCACTTAGAAATGTGCAGGTACGACCGAGTCTGTTCCTGGCTGGAGTGGGAGGGGGGTGGTACATCCCAAGTAGTGTAGGGGCAGATAGGGGGAGCAGCCTGGGTAAAGTTAGGAGCTCATTGGGTGCTGGTCACCTGAGCTCACACATAGAGGGTGTATATAAGGTGGGCACCAACTAAGATCAGGGTCAGATGCAGAGAGTCAGTCAGATGCAGAGAACAAGTCAGTTGGAGACAGCAAGACAGCTGCAGAGGAGCAGACAGCAAGCAGAGAGGAAGTCAGCCTGCAGCAAGGGAGAAGAGAGACCCTGAGTGAGAGAGGAGCAGAGAAGGAGTACCCAGAGGGGAAAACAGAGAGGACCCAAGAACCCAAATTAAAGCACCGGGTGAGGAGTCGGCACAGGGTACCGGAACCCAAGCTGGTGGGGGTAAAAACACTCCCCAGCCAGAGACCGGAGACCGTGGGCAGCGTTTGTCACGGTCACCCATCACATCCACCCCGAAGGCACACCACATGAAGGGTCAGGGAACCCAAGGCCAAGGGTGTCCCAACAGAAGGCCCGAGGGAGCTGGACCTAGGTGGATCACTGGTGGGGACGGCCAGAGAACGGGACAGAAAGAGAGCTCAGGGCCACGCTCCGGACTTGTTTGGGGGTTGGCTGGATCCAGGACCTGGTGGACGCAGCACGGCTCGGGTGGTCACTAGCAGCTGGAGTGACCAGTACAACATCTGCAGTAAGTAAACACCCTTAACTGCACAACCCGACTCTGTCTTCACTGCCGTCTGCACTACACCACCACAACCCCCATCCTCTGCGCCTGTCCCCTCTGAGGCTATACCCCTCCCGTTGGGGGTTATCCCACCAAGCTGCGCATCCACCATCAGCCTCAGCGGAACCTGCGGCAGCGGCGGCCCCAGTGACCGCATCACAACGGGTGGCGTAGTCGACACAAAAGAACTCTTAATAACATCTGTAGGACTGCCACATAACACTGAGCTTGACGCCCTGGGCACGGGGCCGGGTCACAGCCGCTCGGAGACTACAACCCCCCATCTGATCCGGTGCCGGGTATTCCCCTCAAAAAGGAATATGTCCCAGGGGGCGCGTCATGTGCAGCTGTGGTAGTATAACCCCCAACGGGAGGGGTATAGCCTCAGGGGGTCAGATGTAGAGGATGGTGGTTGTGAAGGTGCAGGATGATCAAGCAAGAAGACTCAGAGTCGGGCTGTGCAGTTCAGGGGTTTTTTACTTACGGGTGTTCTTATGGTCACTCTGGCCTGAAGCGACCACCCGAGCCGTGCTGCGTCCACCAGGTCCTTGACTCGGCCAACCCCCAAGCAATTCTGGAGCGTGGTCCTGAGCTCCTTTCTGACTGTCCTTTCTACTGGCCGTTCCCACCAGGGATCCACTTATGTCCGGCTCCCTCGGGTCTCTTGTTGGTCAAGCCTCCTCTGGGCTCCCTGACCCTATGCTTGGTATGCCTTTCTAGTGGATTTGGTGAGGGTCGTGGCAGATCCTGCCCACGACCTCCGGTTCCTGGCTAAGGTGTGCTTTTCTCTCTGCCAGCTTGGGATCCGGTACCCTGGGTGCCAACCCTTCACCCTGTTGTTTGTATTCTGGGGTCTTGGGGTTCCTTCTTCTTCTCTCTGGGTCCTTCTGACTCCTCTCTCTCTCTCAGACTTGGCCTTGGAGCTGGGCCCAGCCGGAACCACAACTCCCTGTCAGCCCTTCTGGCTGAGCTTCTCTGCTCTGCTCCTCAAGCTAAACTCTGACAGACTGACCCTGATCTAAGATGGTGCCCACCTTATATACTCCCTCTATGTGTGAGCTCAGGTGACCAGCACCCAATGAGCTCCTAGCCTTACCCAGACTGCTCCCCCTATCTGCCCCTACACTACTGGGATGTTCCACCCCCCTCCCACTCCAGCCAGGGACAGACGCAGTCGTACCTGCACATAAACTGGTGGGAGTACCGTCGTTCTGTCCCCCGGAAATGGGATGTATGTAGTGTATGCAGCTATCTGAGCTCAGTCCCACACTCCATCCTTACCCGGGAGTGGAATACCACACCTCTGGCTTGAGGTGTAATACCCCTGTAGCAGCCGAGTCCTCAGGGTGCTACATTCCCCCCTGGTAAATCACAGCACGTCCTCGGGCTGTAAGAGATTAAAACATCCATAAACATACAATTTTTTTTTTTTTTTTCACAACGACATAAACATATAAAACATTATATATATTATCAGCATAAAACTTTTTCATAATAAACATTCTTGTAAACTTTCTTGTTCCTCCGGCCACGGTGCAACTTGTGACCGGGTAAAGTGCGACAGTCTCTTGTAGAATAACAACAGTTTCCTATAAAACCAGAAGGGGGCGCCTTAAGAAGCGCAACTATATACAAGGGGATATGGCCGCTCTTAGTCCTCGGCCAGTGGGATTAGGGATGGCTGCTCACAGTCCTCGGCCTGTGGGGAGATGGGACACACTGGAACAGTTCACTGGTCCCAACGGGGACTATACTTTTGTAGCAACAGTTTTTGTACCCACACGGGTAATTATTTACATGTTCTATTTACAGTTCATCAGTGGTGGTGTGCTCTTGGCTGGGGGTAATCTTTAGACCCGTCCGGGTCCTCTTGATCCTCCTCACCCCGTAGCTCCTTCTCAGTAAGTCTATGCACGTGCAGGGCATACGGGCCCTTGGCGCACTGATGCCGGGTGAAGGTGACCTCATCACCCAGGTATAGGTCACGACCTCTGTGTCCCTCCGGCAGATGACTTTCAACGTCTCTGCGGGTGACAAAGACGTCGCCGGGGGTCTTGTGGTCCCGGATGAAACCCCACCCGTGCTCCAACTGGAATTTTATTACAGTCCCGGTGGCACGGGGACCGTGGGCTGCACGGGGGTTCCTCCTGGTCCGGCTCTTCTGCTCTGCGCTCTGTATCTGCAGCCGCTGCTCACGGACCCGCCTCTCTCTCCGTTCCCGGTCGAAGACCTCTAACTGCTGCCGGCAGCACTCCGCACGCTCAGCTGCGGCCGCCCGAGTTTCTTGGGTGAACCCCATGAGATCTCCTCCAGTGGGGTCCCACTCAAACTGTGTCTCCTCCAACGAGAGCGGGGTCCTCTTGACGGGCTTCGGAGCCGGAATCAGGGGCTCGCACAGGGGCCTTTCCTTTTGGAGCTCAAGTTGGTAATACTCCGGTGGCCATATAAAGGGCTGCCCATCCGGGCAAGTGTGCTGGGCAAACAAGTCTTCACCCAGGTGCGGCACTGTGGATGTTGAGGGCGCGGTGGTGGTAGCGGCGCCCGGGTTCGCCAGGCCTTGCGACCAGGCCTGGGGTACCCTGAACGTAAAGGGCACCGTGAAGACGGCGGCGCCCGGGGTTACTTGGCCCAGCGACCAGGCCGGTGGCTCAGTGGAGGTAGAGGGCGCTGTTGGTACTGCGGCGCCCGGGGGTACTAGACCTTGCGACCAGGCCTGTGGTGTTTCCTGCTTTGCCGCGCTCAGGGTTGAGGCGCGTGACGTCACAGGGGTCGCGGCCGCGGCTTCTGCTTGAGGCCTTGTCTGGAGCGGTGACGATGCAGCGACGGGCACGGCAGGGGGAATTTCGGGCTCTGCGACGGGGAGCTGGGGCAGGCACGCGGTTTCTCGGCTCGGGGTGGTAACGTCCCCTTTACCTGCCTCCATCTGTTCAGCTCCCTCTTCGGCGCCGTCTCCGGCCTTCACTCCTCCTGCACCATCCTCAGAGGCGGTCTGTCTCCTCGTCTCGGGTGGCGTGCTTCGCTGGCGGGTTCTTGCCTGCAGGGCCATCTCTCGGCTCCACTCCGTCAGCGTCTCTCGCTGCACCTGGGCCATCCTCCGTGCGAGGCGCTCCAGCTCGGTCTGCGCACACTCCCGGTCTCGGGGGAGCTGTGCCAGTATCTCCACTAAGCCTAGTGGAGTTGTTGCTTGCAACAGGCTCCTGACCACTGGGTCGGTGCTGCCTGCCTCTCCCTCCATCTCCGGGTACGACTTCTCCGGAGTCCTCTCCAGACTTCTTGTCTCCGGGTGCGCTCTCTCCAGACTCCTCCAGGCTGCAACCATCTTCTCTGTTTTGTTCTGTCTCCGCCCACATTGAAGGTGGTCCCGGGGCAACTTTGTGATTGTCAGTTCCAGGGGCAGTTCTCTCACGCTGATGGACATCTCTAGCATCACAGTCTCCGTTGGTGGGGGCGGTTTCCGCTTTTGGCGCCATTCCTTGACCTGGCCCACGATGGGAGGTGACCTCTTGCCACCCTCTGGCACGCCCATAATGGCGTCCGCTCTTCCAAGGCGGGAAATCTTCTGGAAATGGCGGGAATCGTCTCCCAGTGGCGGGGAACTCCGTGGATGGCGGGAAAAAGCTGCAGATGGCGGGCAACCGGCGGGAAACGATCCGTGATGGCGTCCCATGGCGGGGACCCTCTGGAACCGGCGGGAGACTTCTTCTTGAGGTAAATTTGAACTTTTCTTCAGGCACGCAGTACCCGGTGTTTGCGGGCACGAAATCCTGCCGACTACGCCAAAAGTTGACGCGCCCCCTGGGCCAGTGCTGTTTGGGGGATACCCGGAGCCGGATCAGATGGGGGTTGTAGTCTCCGAGTGGCGGCGACCCGGTCCGTGCCCAGGGTGTCAAACTCAGTGTGTGGCAGTCTTGCTAGATGTTATTGATGTTCTTAGTGTCGACTACGCCACCCGTTGATTTGCGGTCAAAAGGCCGCCGCTGCAGAAGGGTCCGCTGAGGCTGGTGGTATGTGTGCAGCTGTGGTAGTATAACCCCCAACGGGAGGGGTATAGCCTCAGGGGGTCAGATGTAGAGGATGGTGGTTGTGAAGGTGCAGGATGATCAAGCAAGAAGACTCAGAGTCGGGCTGTGCAGTTCAGGGGTTTTTTACTTACGGGTGTTCTTATGGTCACTCTGGCCTGAAGCGACCACCCGAGCCGTGCTGCGTCCACCAGGTCCTGGACTCGGCCAACCCCCAAGCAATTCTGGAGCGTGGTCCTGAGCTCCTTTCTGACTGTCCTTTCTACTGGCCGTTCCCACCAGGGATCCACTTATGTCCGGCTCCCTCGGGTCTCTTGTTGGTCAAGCCTCCTCTGGGCTCCCTGACCCTATGCTTGGTATGCCTTTCTAGTGGATTTGGTGAGGGTCATGGCAGATCCTGCCCACGACCTCCGGTTCCTGGCTAAGGTGTGCTTTTCTCTCTGCCAGCTTGGGATCCGGTACCCTGGGTGCCAACCCTTCACCCTGTTGTTTGTATTCTGGGGTCTTGGGGTTCCTTCTTCTTCTCTCTGGGTCCTTCTGACTCCTCTCTCTCTCTCAGACTTGGCCTTGGAGCTGGGCCCAGCCGGAACCACAACTCCCTGTCAGCCCTTCTGGCTGAGCTTCTCTGCTCTGCTCCTCAAGCTAAACTCTGACAGACTGACCCTGATCTAAGATGGTGCCCACCTTATATACTCCCTCTATGTGTGAGCTCAGGTGACCAGCACCCAATGAGCTCCTAGCCTTACCCAGACTGCTCCCCCTATCTGCCCCTACACTACTGGGATGTTCCACCCCCCTCCCACTCCAGCCAGGGACAGACGCAGTCGTACCTGCACATAAACTGGTGGGAGTACCGTCGTTCTGTCCCCCGGAAATGGGATGTATGTAGTGTATGCAGCTATCTGAGCTCAGTCCCACACTCCATCCTTACCCGGGAGTGGAATACCACACCTCTGGCTTGAGGTGTAATACCCCTGTAGCAGCCGAGTCCTCAGGGTGCTACATATACTTAACAAAAAAGTGTGAAACAACTGAAAATATGTCTTATATTCTAGGTTCTTCAGAGTAGCCACCTTTTGCTTTGATGACTGCTTTGCACACTCTTGGCATTCTCTTAATGAGCTTCAAGAGGTAGTCACCGGAAATGGTCTTCACTTCACAGGTGTGCCCTGTCAGGTTTAATAAGTGGGATTTCTTGCCTTATAAATGGGGTTGGGACCATCAGTTGTGTTGTGCAGAAGTCTGGTGGATACACAGCTGATAGTCCTACTGAATAGAATGTTAGAATTTGTATTATGGCAAGAAAAAAGCAGCTAAGTAAAGAAAAACGAGTGGCCATCATTACTTTAAGAAATGAAGGTCAGTCAGTGCGAAAAATTGGGAAAAACTTTGAAAGTGTCCCCAAGTGCAGTTGCAAAAACCATCAAGCGCTACAAAGAAACTGGCTCACATGAGGACCGCCCCAGGAAAGGAAGACCAAGAGTCACCTCTGCTTCTGAGGATAAGTTTATCCGAGTCACCAGCCTCAGAAATCGCAGGTTAACAGCAGCTCAGATTAGAGACCAGGTCAATGCCACACAGAGTTCTAGTGTAGCACCCTGAGGATTCGGCTGCTACAGGGGTATTGCACCTCAACCCAGAGGTGTGATATTCCACTCCCGGGTAAGGATGGAGTGTGGACCTGAGCTCGGTAGGCTGCATGCACTACACACATCCCATTTCCGAGGAGCAGACCGACGGTACTCCCACTTAGAAATGTGCAGGTACGACCGAGTCTGTTCCTGGCTGGAGTGGGAGGGGGGTGGAACATCCCAAGTAGTGTAGGGGCAGATAGGGGGAGCAGCCTGGGTAAAGATAGGAGCTCATTGGGTGCTGGTCGCCTGAGCTCACACATAGAGGGTGTATATAAGGTGGGCACCATCAGAGAACAGGGTCAGTCTGTCAGAGTAAGAAGCAGAGGTCCAGATGAGCCTGCAGAGAGAGAGTGAAGCAGAGAAGAAAGACCCAGAGGAGACAAAGAGAGGACTCTGAGAACCCAAATTCAATCCCCGGGTGAAGAGTCGGCAATAGGGTACCGGATCCCAAGCTGGTGGGGGCAAAAGCACACCCTAGCCAGAGACCGGAGGCCGTGGGCAGCGTCTGCCACGGCCACCCACCACATCCACCCCGAAGGCAAACCACGTGGAGGGTCAGGGAACCCAAGGCCAAGGGTCTCCCAACAGAAGGCCCGAGGGAGCTGGACCTAGGTGGATCACTAGTGGGGACGGCCAGAGGAAAGGACAGAAGGAGAGCTCAGGGTCACGCTCCGGACTTGTTTGGGGGTTTGCTGAATCCAGGATCTGGTGGACGCAGCACGGCTCGGGTGGTCACTTGAAGCTGGAGTGACCGGAACATCAGCAGTGAGTAAATACCCTAAACTGCACAACCCGACTCTGTCTTCATTTAACATCTATGCTGCACCACCACAACCCCCATCCTCTGCACCTGACCCCCTGAGGCTATACCCCACCCGTTGGGGGTTATACTACCAAAAGCTGCACCAACACCATCAGCCTCAGCGGACCCTGCTGCAGCGGCGGCCATAGTGACCGCAATACAACGGGTGGCGTAGTCGACAAAAAGAACTTAATAACATCTGTAGGACTGCCACATACAACTGAGTTTGACACCCTGGGCACGGACCGGGTCACAGCCACTCGGCGACTACAACTCCCATCTGATCCGGCTCCGGATATTCCCCTAAAGAATATGGCCCAGGGGGCGCGTCAACTTTGGCGTAGTCGGCAGGATTACGTGCCCACAACAACCGGGTACTGCGTGCCTGAAGAAAAGAACGAGTTTACCTCAAAAAGAAGTCTCCTGCCGGTTCTGGAGGGTCCCCGCCATCGGACTCCATCACAGGTCGATTCCCGCCGGTTGTCCGCCATTAACAGCTTTTTCCCGCCATCTGCAGAGTTTCCCGCCACTGGGAGACGATTCCCGCCATTTCCAAAGGTTTCCCGCCTTGCCAGAGCGGACGCCATTATGGGCGTGTCAGAGGATGGCAAGAGGCCACCTCCCATCGTGGGCCAGGACCGAAAATGGCGCCAAAAGTGGAAACCGCCCCCACCAACAGAGACTGTGATGCTAGAGGTGTCTGTCAGCGTGAAAGAACTGCCCCTGGAGCTGACAATCACCAAGTGGCCCCGGGACCGCCCTCGAAGTGGGAGGACTGAGAAGAAGAGAGCAAAGATGGGTGTCGCCTGGAGGAGTCTGGAGCGAGCGCACCCGGAGGCAAGAAGCCTGGAGAAGAGTATCGGAGGAGCTTACCCGGAGATGGCGAGAAAGCAGAGCAGCACCGGCCCGCTGGCCAGGAGCCTGCTGGAGACAACAGAAGGAGAGCAGAGCAGCACCGACCCGTTGGTCAGGAGCCTGCTGGAAGCAACGACCCCACTAGGCCTAGTGGAGGTCCTAGCACAGCTCCCCCGAGACCGGGAGTGTGCACAGACCGCTCTGGAGGGCCTCGCAAGGAGGATGGCCCGGGTGCAGCGAGAGACGTTGGCGGAGTGGAGCCGTGAGATGGCCCAGCAGACCGAGACCTGTCAGCGGAGCACGCCACCCAAGACGAGGAGACAGACCGCCTCTGAGGATGGCGCGGGAGGACTGAAGGCCGGAGACGGCGCCGAGAAGGGAGCCGAACGAAAGGAGGCAGGTAAAGGGGACGTCTCTACCCCAAGCCGGGAAACCGCGTACCTGCCCCAGCTCCCCGTCGCAGAGCCCGAAGAATCCCCTGCCGTGCCCGTCGCTGCAACGTCACCGCCGCAGACTAGGCCTCAAACGGGAGCCGCGACCCCTGTGACGTCACACGCCTCGACCCTGAGCGTGACCAAGCAGGAAGTACCACCAGCCTGGTCGCAAGGCCTAGTACCCCCGGGCGCCGCAATACCAACAGCGCCCCCTACCTCCGCGGAGCCCCCGGCCTGGTCGCAGGGCCAAGTAGCCCAGGGTGCCGCCGTCCTTACGGTGCCCTTCACCTTCCAGATACCCCAGGCCTGGCCGCAAGGCCCGGGCAACCCGGGCGCTAACACCACTGCGCCCATAAGACCAAAAGTGCCGCATCTGGGAGAAGACCTGTTTGCCCAACATACGTGCCCGAACGGGTCTGAAGCTAAAGGAAACCATAAAGAAAGAGCAGGAGGACGCCGTCGTTAAGTACAGCGAAGCAGAAGCTGTATATAGTTGCCCGTCGGGGCACCGTGAACTGTTACTGCTGCTATCATAGTCCCCGTTGGGACCAGCAAGTGTGAACTGTTTACCCGTTTAACCCTTAAATCCCACTGACCGAGGACTGAGAGCGGTCATTCCTCCCCAATACCTGGCCGAGGACTGAGAGCGGCCACTACCCCTTTTGTATATAGTTGCGCTTCCTAAAGCGCCCCCTACCGGTTTTATAGGAAAACCATTTTTCTAGAGAGACTGTCGCACTTTACCCGGTCACACGTTGCACAGTGACTGGAGGAGGAGCCAGAGGCGACGAGAATGTTTTATATGAAAAGTTTTATGATGCTGCTAATGTATGTTATTTTATATGTTTTTACTATGTTGTTGATATGAAAAAAAAAAAATTTGTATGTTTTGGTGTTGTTTATGTCTTACAGCCCGAGGACGTGCTGTGATTTACCAGGGGGGAATGTAGCTCCCTGAGGATTCGGCTGCTACAGGGGTATTGCACCTCAACCCAGAGGTGTGATATTCCACTCCCGGGTAAGGATGGAGTGTGGACCTGAGCTCGGTAGGCTGCATGCACTACACACATCCCATTTCCGAGGAGCAGACCGACGGTACTCCCACTTAGAAATGTGCAGGTACGACCGAGTCTGTTCCTGGCTGGAGTGGGAGGGGGGTGGAACATCCCAAGTAGTGTAGGGGCAGATAGGGGGAGCAGCCTGGGTAAAGATAGGAGCTCATTGGGTGCTGGTCGCCTGAGCTCACACATAGAGGGTGTATATAAGGTGGGCACCATCAGAGAACAGGGTCAGTCTGTCAGAGTAAGAAGCAGAGGTCCAGATGAGCCTGCAGAGAGAGAGTGGAGCAGAGAAGAAAGACCCAGAGGAGACAAAGAGAGGACTCTGAGAACCCAAATTCAATCCCCGGGTGAAGAGTCGGCAATAGGGTACCGGATCCCAAGCTGGTGGGGGCAAAAGCACACCCTAGCCAGAGACCGGAGGCCGTGGGCAGCGTCTGCCACGGCCACCCACCACATCCACCCCGAAGGCAAACCACGTGGAGGGTCAGGGAACCCAAGGCCAAGGGTCTCCCAACAGAAGGCCCGAGGGAGCTGGACCTAGGTGGATCACTAGTGGGGACGGCCAGAGGAAAGGACAGAAGGAGAGCTCAGGGTCACGCTCCGGACTTGTTTGGGGGTTTGCTGAATCCAGGACCTGGTGGACGCAGCACGGCTCGGGTGGTCACTTGAAGCTGGAGTGACCGGAACATCAGCAGTGAGTAAATACCCTAAACTGCACAACCCGACTCTGTCTTCATTTAACATCAATGCTGCACCACCACAACCCCCATCCTCTGCACCTGACCCCCTGAGGCTATACCCCACCCGTTGGGGGTTATACTACCAAAAGCTGCACCAACACCATCAGCCTCAGCGGACCCTGCTGCAGCGGCGGCCATAGTGACCGCAATACAACGGGTGGCGTAGTCGACAAAAAGAACTTAATAACATCTGTAGGACTGCCACATACAACTGAGTTTGACACCCTGGGCACGGACCGGGTCACAGCCACTCGGCGACTACAACTCCCATCTGATCCGGCTCCGGATATTCCCCTAAAGAATATGGCCCAGGGGGCGCGTCACTAGCAGACACATCTCTTCAACAACTGTTAAGAGGAGACTTTGTGCAGCAGGCCTTCATGGTAAAATAGCTGCTAGGAAACCACTGCTAAGGACAGGCAACAAGCAGAAGAGACTTGTTTGGGCTAAAGAACACAAGGAATGGACATTAGACCAGTGCAAATCTGTGCTTTGGTCTGATGAGTCCAAATTTGAGATCTTTGGTTCCAACCACCGTGTCTTTGTGCGACGCAGAAAAGGTGAACGGATGGACTCTACATGCCTGGTTCCCACCGTGAAGCATGGAGGAGGAGGTGTAATGGTGTGGGGGTGCTTTGCTGGTGACACTGTTGGGGATTTATTCAAAATTGAAGGTATACTGAACCAGCATGGCTACCACAGCATCTTGCAGCGGCATGCTATTCCATCCGGTTTGCGTTTAGTTGGACCATCATTTATTTTTCAACAGGACAATGACCCCAAACACACCTCCAGGCTGTGTAAGGACTATTTGACCAAGAAGGAGAGTGATGGGTTGCTACGCCAGATGACCTGGCCTCCACAGACACCAGACCTGAACCCAATCGAGATGGTTTGGGGTGAGCTGGACCGCAGAGTGAAGGCAAAAGGGCCAACAAGTGCTAAGCATCTCTGGGAACTCCTTCAAGATTGTTGGAAGACCATTTACGGTGACTACCTCTTGAAGCTCATCAAGAGAATGCCAAGAGTGTGCAAAGCAGTCATCAAAGCAAAAGGTGGCTACTTTGAAGAACCTAGAATATAAGACATATTTTCAGTTGTTTCACACTTTTTTGTTAACTATATAATTCCACATGTGTTAATTCATAGTTTTGATGCCTTCAGTGTGAATGTACAATTTTGATAGACAAGAAAATACAGGAAAATCTTTAAATGAGAAGGTGTGTCCAAACTTTTGGTCTGTACTGTATATATAGTCATACTGTATATATATATATATATATATATATATATATATATATATATATATATATATATATATATAGTCATGGCCGAAAGTGTTGTCACTCTTGAAATTGTTCCACAAAATGAAGCATTTCTCCCAGAAAATTATTGCAATTGCACATGTTTTGTTATACACATGTTTATTTCTATTGTGTGTATTGGAACAACACCAAAAGAAACAGAGAAAAAAAAGACAAATTGGACATAATTTCTCACATAACCCCAAAAATGGGCCGGACAAAATTGTTGGCATCTTTCCAAAATTGTGGCTAAACAACTTTGTTTCAAGCATATGATGCTTGTTCAAACTCACCTGTGGCAAGTAACAGGTGTGGGCAATAAGAAAATTACACCTGAAACCAGATAAAAAGGGGAGAAGGTGACTAAAACTTGGCATTGTGTCTCTGTGTGTGCCACACTAAGCATGGGGAACAGAAAGAGGAGAAGAGAACTGTCTGAGGACTTGAGAACCAAAATTGTTGAAAAATATCAACAATCTGAAGGTTACAAATTCATCTCCAGATATTGATGTACCTTTGTCCACGGTGCACAACATAATCAAAAAGTTTACAACCCATGGCACTGTAGCTAATCTTTCTGGACGTGGACGGCAGAGAAAAATTAATGAAAGGTTGCAACGCAGGATAGTCCGGATGGTGGATAAGCAGCCCCAATCAAGTTCCAAAGAAATTCAAGCTGTCCTGCAGCCTCAGGGTACCTCCGTGTCAGCGCAAACTATCCGTCCACTTTTGAATGAAATGAAACGCTATGGCAGGAGACCCAGTAGGACCCCACTGCTGACACAGAGACATAAAAAAGCTAGACTGCAGTTTGCCAAAATGTACGTGAGTAAGCCAAAATCCTTTTGGGAAAGCGTCAAGTGGACAGATGAGCCCAAGATAGATCTTTTTGGTAAAGCACATCAGTCTACTGTTAACCGAAAACGGAATGAGGACTACAAGGAAAAGAACACTGTGCCTGCAGTCAAATATGGTGGAGGTTCAAAGTTGTTTTGGAGTTGTTTTGCTGCCTCTGACACTGGATGCTTTGACTGTGTACAAGGCATCATGAAATCTGAAGATTACCAAAGGATTTTGGGTGGCAATGTAGTGCCTAGTGTCAGAAAGCTGGGTTTGCATCATAGGTCATGGGTCTTCCAGCAGGACAATGACCCCCAAACATACTTTAAAAAGCCCCTAGAAATGGATGGAAACAAAGAGCTGGAGAGTTCTGAAGGGGCAGCAATGAGTCCAGATCTAAATCCCATTGACATCTGTGGAGAGATCTTACAATTGCTGTTGGGAGAAGGGTGTGCAAACAAATAATAAATTGACGGTGCCAACAATTTTGTCCAGACAATTTTTGGGGTTTTGTGTGAAATTATGTCCAATTCCCCTTTTTTCCTTGTTTGTGTTGTTCCAATACACACAAAGGAAATAAACCTGCCTATAACAAAACATACATGGGGAATTGCAATAATTTTCTGGGAGAAATACTTCATTTTCTGGAACAATTGCAAGAGTGCCAACACTTTCGGCAATGATTGTGTGTGTGTGTGTATATATATATATATATATATATATATATATATGTGTATATATATATATATATATATATATATATATATATACATACACACACGTGGTCAAAATTGTTGGTACCCCTCGCTTAATGAAAGAAAAACCCACAATGGTCACAGAAATAACTTGAATCTGACAAAAGTAATTATAATAAATTTAAAAAAAATTGAAAATTAACTAATGAAAGTCAGTCATTGCTTTTCTGCTTCCACAGAATTTAAAAAAAAAATTAACTCATGAAATAGGCCTGGACAGAAATGATGGTTCTTCTTAACTTAATATTTTGTTGAACAACCTTTTGAGGCAATCACTGCAATCAAACGATTCCTGTAACTGTCAATGAGACTTCTACACCTCGCGACAGGCATTTTGTCCCACTCCTCATGAGCAAACTGCTCCAGTTGTCTCGTGGTTGAAGGTTGCCTTTTCCATGTTTCAGCTCTTTCCAAAGATGCTCAATAGGATTTAGGTCAGGGCTCATAGATGCCACTTCAGAATAGTCCAATGTTTCCCTCTTAGCCATTCTTGGGTGTTTTTAGCTGTGTGTTTTGGGTCATTATCCTGTTGCAAGACCCATGACCTGCTACTGAGACCAAGCTTTCTGACACTGGGCAGCACATTTCTCTCTAGAATCCCTTGATAGTCCCTTGAGATTTCATTGAACCCTGCACAGATTCAAGACACCCTGTGCCAGATGCAGCAAAGCAGCCCCAGAACATAACAGAGCCTCCTCCATGTTTTACAGTAGGGACAGTGTTCTTTTCTTGATATGCTTCATTTTTCTGTCTGTGAACATAGAGCTAATGTGCCTTGCCAAAAACTTCAATTTTTGTCTCATCTGTCCATAGGACATTCTCCCAGAAGCTTTGTGGCTTGTCAACATGTAGTTTGGCAAATTCCAGTATGGCTTTTTTATGATTTTGTTTCAACAATGGTGTTCTCCTTGGTCGCCTCCCATGAAGTCCATTTTGGATCAAACAACGACGGATGGTGCGATCTGACACTTATGTTCCTTGAGCTTGAAGTTCACCTTTAATCTCTTTAGAAGTTATCCTGGGCTCTTTTGTTACCATTCGTATTATCAGTCTCTTTGATTTGTCATCAATTTTCCTCCTGCGGCCACGTCCAGGGAGGTTGGCTACAGTCCCATGGATCTTACATTTCTGAATAATAACTGTAGTCACAAGAACATCAAGCTGCTTGGAGATGGTCTTATAACCTTTACATTTACCATGCTCGTCTATAATTCCTTTCTAAACTCTTTCCTTGGCTTCCTCTGGTCCATGTTGAGTGTGGTACACACCATGTACCAGACAGCACAGTGAGTATCTGTAGCCCTATATACAGGCCACTGACTGATTACAAGATTGTAGGCACCTGTGATGCTAATTAGTGGACACAACTTAATTTAACATGTCCCTTTTGTCACATTATTTTCAGGGGTACCATCATTTCTGTCCAGGCCGATTTCATGAGTTTAACTTTTTTAAAATTCTGTGGGTGCAGGGTTGAAAAGCAATGTCTGACTTTCATTTGTTCATTTTCATAGATTTTTAATTTCTTATTACTTTTGTCAGATTCAAGTTATTTCTGTGACCATTGTGGGTTTTTATTTCATTAAACGAGGGGTACCAACAATTTTGACCACGTGTGTGTATATATATATATATATATATATATGTGTATATATATATATATATATATATATATATATATATATATATATATATATATATACCATATATAACCCTAATTGCAAAGATAAACAAAACAAGAATGTTATGATTTGGAAATCTCTTATTGCCATATTTTATTCACTTATTCACAACAGAACATAAAGTACAGATCAGTATCTTTTTCCAACCCCCCAATCCCTTTTCCTCTGGAAGAAAACCTTTCCTCTTTAAAATCCATAATTCTTCAATTTATTTGCCAAGACACCATGAGGACAATTATCCAGTCCACTTCTCCACCCAAAAAAAAATATGGGAGGGACTGGGAGTTTAACAAGTAACGAAATACTATCAAGGAGGGCAATTAATGGCTCAACTGAGTTCGATTCGCGCCCGGCATTTGCTGCTGATCTGGGTTTATATGGAAATATACAGCAGCTCCTAATCACAACCTTCAAGGACTCTTCTTGTTAAGTCCATTTTCCAGACCTCCAATATTATTTTCCCACTCTTTAGTGCTTTCGGATTATCTAGCAAAAGATGTATTGCCTTAGATCTCACCGTACTCCTAGCACTTCAATAGTGAATAATTGAGATTTTTCCCCAGGTAAGATTCCAGGGAAATTCAGGTGGTGGACGACTAAAATCTTATATGTATATATATATATATATATATATATATATATATAGCAAATTTCTAGACCGACTCGGTATTAAATCTCAAGATTATTTTGTATCTACTTCTTAATGTTTCCGGTATCAGCAAATATCTCATTTCCTTAACTCAAACAGAAGAAGAATTGAAGAAGTTTTTCCTTATCAAATATAACTATGAACTTTTTCATATTAAGATAAACTTAAAGGGGTTGTGCCACTAACAAAGTGCATTTTAATTAATAGATCTTAGAATAAAATATTGGAATAATATAATATGTTATGTAAGAGCAGTAAAAAGCATATGGCCCAATGGCCTAATTTAAATATGAAATAAGAAAGGATAACAAAATTTAAATAATACAGATAATAAAGTATGATGCCAACAAAAGTGCCCCCCAAACACAGTATGATACCCCGCATTGAATTCCTCCATGTCACCTTTCACACACATGGTATGATGACTGTACTGTACCCCTCTCCCTCAATCCTCCCAACAAAGAACCCATCACAGTATGATTCTCCAACTGTAAAGCGCGATGCCAGGTGGGGGACCCATCCGGTGTTGCGGGCCAAATATACTCGGGGGACGCGTCCTTTTTCACAGGCCAAATATACTTGGGGGACCCGCCTGGCATCGTAGCCAAATACACTCATCCTGCTGGCCAGATTTGGTCCGCAGGCCAGATTTTGACATATGTGTGCTAGACTCTATTAATACAGCGTTGGCCGAATCTGGCTATAAGCTTCTCGAGATGGTGCCTGACATCTTAGAGACTGGCGTAGATTTTCCTGGGGTTCTCCGTCTGTTGGTTAAGAGTCTGTGTAACTGAAACAACGTTATTTCATAAATGGTGGTCGGATCCTAAGGTACAAAGATTTTGTATCTGTTACTGTCACTTGATGCAAACAGTTAATCAGATCTCTTTGATCTAGTCCCCTTGTGAGGTTACGTTAAAGGGAACCTGTCAGGTCCGATAACACTATTAACATGCAGATATAGGGTTAATCTGCTCGTTGATAGCGTTATGAAGGTGTTCAGCCGCAGTACTGAAACTGCAGTGCCGGGAGGAGAAAATGGATTTTATTTCTCCTGGGTGCCGCCGGCTTTTAGTCATACTTGCGCAGTTACAGCACTGAGAGTGGTGGGCGTAAGCACGCCCGGCACTGATTGACAGCCATCTCTGTAGTGCATCAGTACAAAGATGTCCGTCAATCAGTGCCGAGCGTGCTTACAGCTGCCACTTTCAGTGCTGTGAACGGTGACTGTAACTGTGCAGGCATGACTGAAAGCCGGCGGCTCCTGGGAGAAATAAATTTAATTTTCTTCCGGGTGCCTTACTTCCAGTACTGCGGTCAGACGCCTTCACAACGTTATTAACCTACAGATCTGCAGGTTAGTAGCATTAACGAACCTGACAGGTTCCCTTTAAATAAAGCAATGTCCGATACTCTGAAGCATAGTTATCCTTGCAGATAAGATAACTATTGCAAGTGCTTGGAAATCTCTTTCAATTAACCTTAATCAAGAAAAATTGAAAATTTCATGGATTATGGTTAACAAGAAACTTTCCAGAGCCTCTTGGATCGAATCCACGTGTTTGAAAAGATTTGTTCCCCTTGGATCCAATACTCAGAGGACATGCAAATACTCTCTGTGCCATAGTCATAAACTCAGTTGCCATTAGTCTTTACTTGGAAAATCAGGTCTAGAGACATTTTTCCTCCTATTTCTGGTTACTTTTTGATTTTCCTTCTCCTAATTTTACACTTTTCTTTGGCTCTCGTTTTGGGCTTAATCCCGGGAGCTCATAGGACACCGATTAAATTGCTTTTGACCAACATGTTGGATTCTTCCTGTTAAACAGCTAGAAGCATCCACGTATATATTTTCATATAAGATTGTTGTATTATGTTGAGACCAGAGAATCTCATTCTTTTCTTTTTTCCTCTTTCATGTTCTTCTGTTATAAGTTTATTAATTAATGATAAGCATTGGACTATACACTTTATATCTAATTTTATGTCCGAATCGTAATCTCCGATTGAATGATGCAGTTATACGATGTTATTTTAATTGTCTTAGTAAAAATTGTGAAACAGGATAAATATAAGAAGTTGGAAAGTTGGACATTTTTTACATTTCATTTGCAAAAAATTAACTCATTTAGAAATCGAAGGCAGTGACACATCTCAAAAAAGTTGAGAAAGGGTTAACAAAAGGTTGGAAAAGTGAATGGTACTAATGAAAACAGCCGGAGGGTCAATTTTCAACTAAGTCACATGACTGTGAGAAAAAGAGCATGTGAGAGAGGCAGAGTCTCTCAGAAGCAAAGATGGTCACTAATCTGTGAGCAATTCTCTAAAAGTAGTGGAATCATTTTTAAAAAAAAATTCCTCAACTTAAAATTGGAAATAGTTTGAAAATCTCATTATATATAGTAATAATATCATTAAAAGATTCAGAGATTCTGGAGAAATCCATGTGCACAGGGGACAAGACGGACGGTCAATATTGAATGGCAATGACCTATGGGCCCTCATGCAGCATTAAAACCGGGCATGATTTGGTCCTGCAAATCACTGCATGGGTTCAGGAATACATCCAGAAATTATTATCTGGGAATACAGTTGGCCATGCAATCCATAAATTTAAGTGAAAACTCTATCATACAAAGAAAAAGCCGTATATCGGTACAATCTGGAAATGCTGCTGTCTTCTCTGATGATGAACCGGCCGCCATCAGTTCGGACCTTGCACCCAGATGCGGACATACCACTAAAGCAGCTGCGCCAGGGGTCCACAGGTGGAGGGGGCGGCTTTTAACCCCTTTACGACCTTGTCAGTAATAGTACGTAGCAGTGCCCTGGGACTTATAGACCAGCTATGTAATATTTTGCATGATACGATCACGCCCACACACAAGCGGTGCAGGGCGATCACCACCGCCTGAATCCTGATCTAAGTTGATCGCAGCATTGTGGGGGCAAGGGTAGGTAAGTGCCAATACTTACCTCCTCTGCTGGTGTCCCGCGCTGTCTGCGGCGGCTCCCAGATGTTGTCATGGTAACCCGATGTCATCATGACAACATGCAGGTCACCAGACAGCAGGAAGGTACTTTGATCATGCGCAGTGCGCCACCAAAGTGACTTCTCCCTGTGCAGCGCTGACAGACTGCATGGCATATGGATGCTGCTGCTCTCTATGCTATACAGCCGATCAGGCTGCAAAAAGTGAAAGTCCCATAGTGGGACAAAGTTTAAAAGTAAAAAAGTGCCAGAAAGTGGAAAAAAATTAGTAAAAATATAAAATAAAATGAAAAAAATAATTCCCAAAAAATGAAAATATATTCTACCCATAATATTTATTTATTATGAAAAAAAAAATAAACCAATAAAAGTACACATATTTGATATTGCAGCGTCCGGAACGACCTGATCTATAAAACTGTCCTACTAGTTCACCCCTTTAGTGGACATGGTAAAAAACACAAAAAAAAACAAAGCAAAAAACAATTCTTTATCATCATACCGCCAAACAAAAAATGGAATAACACGCGATCAAAAAGACGAATGTAAATAATAATGGTACCGCTGAAAACGTCATCTTGTGCTGCAAAAAACAAGCCACAATACAGCTCCATCAGCCGAAAAATAAAAAAGTTATAGCTCTCAGAATAAAGCGATACAAAAAAATATATTTTTTCTATAAAATAGTTTTTATTGTGTAAAAGCGCCAAAACATAAAAAAATATATAAATGTGGTATCCTGAATTGTTGGTTTTTGTTTATTCTGCCTCCCAAAAATCGGAATAGAAAGTGAACAGAAAATGTCACGTGCCCAAAAATGGTACCAATAAAAACGTCAACGTGTCCCGCAAAAAAACAAGCCGTTACATGACTGCCGAAATATGGAAAAATTATAGCTCTCAAAATATGGCGATGCAAAAACTAGTCTTTCCAAAAAAAAGTGTCTTTTAGTGTGTGACAGCTGTCAATCATAAAAAAACTATATGGATCCGGTATCGCTGTAATTGCACCGACCTGAAGAATAAAGTCATCTAATCACTTATGCCACGCAGGATTGTGCTAGGGTTAGGGTTGTGCTAGGGTTAGGGTTAGGGTTGTGCTAGGGTTAGGGTTGTGCTAGGGTTAGGGTTAGGGTTGTGCTAGGGTTAGGGTTGTACTAGGGCTAGGGTTAAGGTTGTGCTAGGGTTAGGGTTGTGTTAGGGTTGGGGTTGGGATTTTTTCAGAAGTAAAGAAAATAAAATGATGACGATATGGCGACTAGTGTTGAGCGCATGTGCTTGCTATTTGAGTTTGCATCGGGGGCTCAGATATGCACCGAGTATCGCGGGTGTTCGAGTGACATGCTTGAGTCTCCACCCCATATGCTTCGTGGCCAAAAAAAGTTGCATGGATTGACTGCCATTCACGAGCGATCCCTGCATGTTTTTTTTGGGTGTCTAATATACGTGAAACATGCGGGGTGAGGACTCGAGCATGTCACTCGAGCACCCACGATACTTGGTGCATACCTGAGTACCCGATGCTAACTCAGGTAGCGAGCATTTGTGCTCAAGACTAATGACAACTTATTCAATATGATGACCTAATGTTATCAAATTATGTGTCTTACCTCTGGGTTCAAAATGTTCATTATACCCCTTAATAAAATCCTTGAAGGGTCTAGTTTCTAAAATGGGGTTACTTGTGGGGGTTTTTCACTATTTCAGCGCATCAGGGGCTCTCCAAACGCGACATGGCGTCAGCTCTCAATTCCAACCAATTTTGCATTCAAAAAGTCGCACAGTTCTCCTTCCCTTCTGAATCCTGCCGTGCACCCAAACAATGTATTTTCCCCACTTATGGGATATCTGCATACTCAGAAGAAATTGTACCAAAGTTTTTGGGGTCCATTTTCTCCTCTTACCATTGTAAAGTAAAAAATTTGGTGCTAAACCATAATTTTTGTCAAAAAAGGTAGATTTTTTTATTTTCACTGCTCCATGTTATAAACTTCTGTGAAGCACCTGGGGGTTCAGGATGCTCATCACACATCTAGATAAGTTCCCTGAGGGGTCTAGTTTCCAAAATAGTGTCACTTGTGGGGGGGGGGGTTTCCACTGTTTAAGTACATCAGAGGCTCTCCAAACGCAACATGGCGTCTGCTAATTTTTCAAACAAATTTTACATTCAAAAAGTCAAATGGCGCTCCTTCCCTTCCGGATCTTCTCGTGCACCCAAACAGTAGTTTTCCCCACATATTGGGTATTGGCATGCTGAGGAGAAATTGCACAACAAATTTTGGGGTCCATTTTTTCCTGTTACCCTTGCAAAAATAAAAAAATTGGTGTCTAAAGTAACATTTTTGTGAAAAAAGTTAAATTTCATTTTTTTTCTGAATACTTATGACCATCTGATATTTCAGTTTTTCTTTTTTAATAAATTTACAGACATTTCTACATTTCTGTTTTTCTTCAGTCAAGATGGGGTGCAGAGTGTACTTTAATGAGAAAAAAAATTATCTTTTTAGAATTTACCAAATGGCTGCAATGAAACAAATAGCGAAAAATTTAAAGGGGTCTGAATACTTTCCGTACCCACTGTATCTATGTTTATATATAGAAGTTTGATTCACCAGAAAAAGATAGTACTACAAAGCCTCCAATTGCCCTGACAAGATGAGTATGTGTGATTGAATTATTGCAGCAGCGCTATAACCACTAGCAAGTAGCAGATGCCATCTGTGTGTCACTGCCTAGCCCTGCCTCGCAGATACATTGACTCTCTTGCCTCGCAGTTACAGTGACTCTCCTGCCTCGCAGATACAGTGACTCTCCTGCCTCGCAGTTACAGTGACTCTCCTGCTTCACACTAACAGTGACTCTCCAGCCTCGCAGTTACAGTGACTCCTGCCTCGCAGATACAGTGACTCTCCTGCTTCACACTAACTGACTTTCCTGCCTCTCAGGCTCAGTGACTCTTCCTGTCTCGCAGATACAGTAACTCTGCTGCCTCTTAGTCTCAGTGACTCTCCTGTCTCGCAGATACAGTGACTCTGCTGCCTCTTAGTCTCAGTGACTCTCCTGCCTCGCAGATACAGTGACTTTCCTGCCTCACAGATACATTGACTCTCCTGCCTCACAGATACAGTGACTCTCCTGCCTCTCAGGCTCATTACTCTCCTGCCTCACATATAAAGTGACTCTCCTGCCTCACAGATAGAGTGACTCTCCTGCCTCACAGATACATTGACTCTCCTGCCTCACAGATACAGTGACTCTCCTGCCTCACAGATACATTGACTATCCTGCCTCACAGATACACTGACTCTCCTGCCTTTCAGGCTCATTACTCTCCTGCCTCACATATAAAGTGACTCTCCTGCCTCACAGATACATTGACTCTCCTGCCTCACAGATACATTGACTCTCCTGCCTCACAGATACAGTGACTCTCCTGCCTCACAGATACATTGACTCTCCTGCCTCACAGATACAGTGACTCTCCTGCCTCACAGATACATTGACTATCCTGCCTCACAGATACACTGACTCTCCTGCCTCTCAGGCTCATTACTCTCCTGCCTCACATATAAAGTGACTCTCCTGCCTCACAGATACAGTGACTCTCCTGCCTCACAGATACATTGACTCTCCTGCCTCACAGATACAGTGACTCTCCTGCCTCACAGATACATTGACTCTCCTGCCTCACATATACAGTGACTCTCCTGCCTTGCAGGCTCATTGACTATCCTGCCTCACAGATACACTGACTCTCCTGCCTCTCAGGCTCATTACTCTCCTGCCTCACATATAAAGTGACTCTCCTGCCTCACAGATACAGTGACTCTCCTGCCTCACAGATACAGTGACTCTCCTGCCTCACATATAAAGTGACTCTCCTGCCTCACAGATACAGTGACTCTCCTGCCTCACAGATAGAGTGACTCTCCTGCCTCACAGATAGAGTGACTCTCCTGCCTCACAGATACAGTGACTCTCCTGCCTCACAGATACAGTGACTCTCCTGCCTCACAGATACAGTGACTCTCCTGCCTTTCAGGCTCATTACTCTCCTGCCTCACAGATACAGTGACTTTCCTGCCTCTCAGGCTCATTACTCTCCTGCCTCACAGATACAGTGACTCTCCTGCCTTTCAGGAAATGGTGGTGGGCATTTCCGCGAGGTTCAGCTATTTCTTAAAAATTTGATCTAGAGGTCCTAAATGGCACTCATTGTCACCTGTTGTTATGACGAAGGTTTTTAAAAACATACACCATGAAGGATTTATGGAAACAGCCAAGAGTGGATGAGCTATTCTGTATCTCTATCTGCATGGAGCCACTCCTACAATTTTCTATTATCCTATTGACTTTAAATTACTTTTGCTTACTTTTATGCCATAAAAAGCTACAAAGTCCTTGATGCTGTTTTTACCTGCAGACCGGTGTTCCCCTGCTCCATGTCTTGTGACTTCAAATTCCAAATGTTAGGTAAATTCCATCGGTAGTCACGAAAGGTGATGCTGTATCTGTATCTGGCTCTCTATTAAGAGACCTGTTAGACTCCACTCCTGACTCCCAGAAGATTTCCTTCTGAATTTTTTCCTTTCGTCCTTCAGCTTTCTCCTCTTCACTTTTCTTCTCCACAGTAGTAGCAGTTGTTTGAAAAGTGAAAGCGATGAAGTAAAATTAGCCAAAAACTGGTAAAAATAAAAGAAAACAAGAAAACAAACTATGAAAAACTAATTTAGAGTTTTCTTTCATTTTAAATTAAGATTTTCCTCTTATTAATTTAAGGTTTTAGTTACTTTTTCTTTCTTTAACAATATTATCAAAGACTTATCAACTTGGGAATATTCAGTTTGGAAAAATGAAGGCTTAGGGGCAATCTTGTCTTATTAAAGTGTACAAATATATGAGGGCACACTACAGAGATCTAACTAATGAGCTTTTTATACCTCGGCTTACGATGGTGACAAGGGGCATCCTCTACGTCGAGAGGAAAGAAGATTTAATCATTATTACAGACAGTGATTCTTTACTGTAAGAGCACTGAGACTATGGATTTTTTACTGTAAGAGCAGTGACACTATGGATTCTTTACTGTACGAGCAGTGACACTATGGATTCTTTACTGTATGAGCAGTGACACTATGGATTCTTTACTGTAAGAGCAGTGAGACTGGATTCTTTACTGTAAGGGCAGTGAGACTATTGCTTCTTTACTGTAAGAACAGTGACACTATGGATTCTTTACTGTATGAGCAGTGACACTATGGATTCTTTACTGTAAGGGCAGTGAGACTATTGCTTCTTTACTGTAAGAACAGTGAGACTATGGATTCTTTACTGTAAGAGCAGTGAGACTGTGGATTCTTTACTGTAAGAGCAGTGAGACTGTGGATTCTTTACTGTACGAGCACTGACACTATGGATTCTTTACTGTATGAGCAGTGACACTATGGATTCTTTACTGTAAGAGCACTGAGACTGGATTCTTTACTGTAAGGGCAGTGAGACTATTGCTTCTTTACTGTAAGAACAGTGAGACTATGGATTCTTTACTGTAAGAGCAGTGAGACTGTGGATTCTTTACTGTAAGAGCACTGAGACAGGATTCTTTACTGTAAGAACAGTGAGACTATGGATTCTTTACTGTAAGAGCAGTGAGACTATGGATTCTTTACTGTAAGAGCAGTGAGACTGTGGATTCTTTACTGTAAGAGCAGTGAGACTGTGGATTCTTTACTGTACGAGCACTGACACTATGGATTCTTTACTGTATGAGCAGTGTCACTATGGATTCTTTACTGTAAGAGCACTGAGACTGGATTCTTTACTGTAAGGGCAGTGAGACTATTGCTTCTTTACTGTAAGAACAGTGAGACTATGGATTCTTTACTGTAAGAGCAGTGAGACTGTGGATTCTTTACTGTAAGAGCACTGAGACAGGATTCTTTACTGTGAGAACAGTGAGACTATGGATTCTTTACTGTAAGAACAGTGAGACTATGGATTCTTTACTGTAAGAGCAGTGAGACTATAGATTCTTTACTATAAGAGCAGTGACACTAAGGATTCTTTACTGTAAGAGCAGTGAAACTATGGATTCTTTACTGTAAGAGCAGTGAAATTTTGGAAATCTCTGCCATATGATGTGATAATGGTTGATTCAAAAGTACAAGGCGGCCTGGATGCCTTTCCTGATAAATATAATATTACAGGTTATGGGTACTAGATTTTGTGATGGGATTTGTCTGATTGTCGTATGTGGAGTCAGGGAGAATTTTTTCCCCTAAAATGTGGCAATTAGCATCTGTCTCATGGGATTTTTGCCAACTTTTGGACCAACATGTTAGGTTGAACTTGAAGAACTTAAGTCTACTTCCAACCTAAAATATTGGCTTGGCTCTGTATGGAACCATTACTAATATTATGTTTATTTTTATGTTTTTACCTGCATAAGATAGATAATTAGATAGCTGATAGATAATTAGATATAGATAGGTAATTCGATTGATAGATAGCTAATAGATAATTAGATAAATATTTAAATAAGAAATAGATACATATTAGATACATAATAGATAGAAGGATAATTAGATAGATACTTGGGTAGATAATTAGATAGATAATAGAAGGATAATTAGATACATATATAGATAATTGGATAAGATATAGGCTGATATAAAGAACATATAAATAAAATACTACATGTCTCCCGTCGTTTTTGTAGGACACCAGGTTCCTGTATTGATTAGACAAGTTAATGTTTGTAACTCGTGAAACCTGAAACATTAAACACAACAATTCTTGTTAAAATCCTCCGCGGGATTGCCTCGTGTTACATGCTGTATGAATATTAATAAAAGAACATCATCTGGATTATTTTTTGCAGGGCTGGTAGAAAAATGAACAATTCATGACATGCTAATGATGGATGATTACCTGGAGGTGGCAGCATGCTGTTGCCACTTGGGTCCTATTACGGTTCTGGCACTTCGCTCTGCCGTCTATGTTAATTACCATCACGTCCCTCGCTACACACAACATAACGGGCTTAACTGGGCGGCCCATCACTGGCACTTCAGCTGTCATGCAAATAAGTTATTTTACAATACTCATTAATAAATTATTATAATTTTTAATATTAAACCCCGTGGAAAAAGAGACCAAAAATGGCAATAATTCTCCCAAATCAATAAAACAAATGTAATCATAGTCTCATTCCTTTCCTTTTCCTCTCTATTGTATTGTTTTTCTTACAATTCCACACATTGAATCATTACTCTTATATCTGGAGCCTATTTTAATGAATTCCCAGTTATGAGTTAGAAGAACTTGTCATCTCATTACCACCATTGACTGGTACCTAGGACACATCATTTCCCCTAGAGGTTTGCTTTTTGCTTAATACATATAAAAATGTGGACCTCATCAATGGGTCAAAGTTCTTCATCACTACTTTGGGGTTACAACCAACACTGATGCCCTCCAAACAATGGACACCCTAATTTTGAGACATTGACCAGAGCTTTACATTTGGATGGGTATAAATTTAGTTTTCTAGTTCTTTAGTCAAAAATCCTTGATGTTCTCCACATTCATGTTCCAGTTACCTTTTGCCCGTTATTACACTTTCAGGGCAGTTTCAAAAATAAAATTTGCACTGCACTCCAATGTCCAAAGGTGTTTTCATTGACTAGATTGGAAACATTTTGACTTCTCATCAACCATTCTTCAACGTCTAAAGGCTTTTTTCGTTGCCTAGCTTGGAAACATTTTGACTTCTCGTCAACCATTCTCCAACAATGGGACTTATGGGCATAATTTGGCCAAATATTTTTTTCAATAAATCTCTTCCTCGAATGAAAGTTTTTCAAAAACACCATGGATGATAAATATTTTTTTTACATGTGATGTTATCATTATCAAAAAAACATGGCCGCCTTTTCCTAGACATGCTTCAATACTTTCCTTGGAGTATACTTGGAGCCATTTTGTCGTCTTGTCAACCATTGTCCAACCAAAGGGTCTTTATTCGCAGTCTGGCCAAATATCTTTTCAATGATATCTTCCCCCGTCAAACTTTTCACAAATACCTTGGATGATACATATTTTTCTTTTATGTATGATCTTCTCGTCATTACCAGAGAAACATGGCCTCCTTCTTCCTTAGAAAATACTGAAGTTTTTATTAGATCCTAATAAGTACTTGGGCTTTTACTTTTCACGTTGTCGGCTAGAAACCACTCTAGATGCTTTCTTCATTTCCCTTTCAGAGAATCTAATTGAAGAAGAGAACGTTACCCTCGTAGTGATGCCGTGGATCAAAGCCCACCTTATAACGTCTTTTTATGGTCATCCATAAAACCCAAGGTTATAAATTCATTATGTATGCCAGTGTCCTGCTGAAGCTTCTTTGTTGATGTTGAATGTATGAGGTTCAACAGAAGTAGACTGGATTAGCCACAGTGGATTAAAAGATTTGCGACTATGGGTTTACTGAAGGATGTGACAATCGCCAAAGATGAGCCTATTAAAATTCTACAGGAGGGATGTTTTTGGCATTTTTTTCTTTTTTTCAGACAGTTTATTTTACTCTCACGATTGCGTCCATTTTACAAAAACAATTTTCAAAAAAATGAAACAAAACCTTTAGATGTTGAGAATCAACAAGAAAAAATTTCGACAAAACAGTTGACAAGAAAAGGAAAAGGTGAAAGTTTTTGTTTGGCTCAGAAATTTCAAAGAATTGAAGGATCTGAGCGGTAAGCTGTTGTACTTTGGGATAAGTCAATCCAAATTATTATTTTTTTTTTTCTATTCATCTTCCAGGAAAGAAGCTGCGACAAAAAAAAAAAAAGTTCAAAAAGGACAAAAAGAAAATTATTTAGTGTGTGAATCATTTTTTTTTTCTTTAACGGTCCGTTCAAAACGGTGACGCCATCCGAGGTCTTTCTTCTCGCACGACATTTTCTGGAAAAAAAAATGGGTCACGCAGCAGGATCTCCGGATAATATGGAGTACAACAGAAGGAGCTTGTACAGCGTCCTGCGGGTTCTGCTGTCTCAGTGTTTCTGCCATTCGATTTTCTCCCTAAAGAGTAAAACCGCGTGAAAAAAAAAAAAAAAAGGAAAAGAAAGAAACAAACAGCAGCCATTTCTTCCTCTCCCGCTTTGATCTGAATCAGATTTTCTTTTAAATATCATAGCGGCCTTTTGAAAATATCTTTCTTCTGATGTTCCGAATAATGAGATTTGAAGTACGCGATGAGTCCAATGGTCCCTTCATGTCTTTTTAAATACACATCGATTTTCTGTATTGTCACAGTACTCAAGAACCCAAAAGAAAAAAAAAAATAAGAGATGAAGGAAGAAAGAGAAGAGGGGGGGGGGCGCCGGGAAGAATGGAAGAAAATATCAAACTATATAAGAGCCCAGCTGGAAAGCTTTGCTAATGCTGTTTTGCAAAATTCGATCTGAAAGGCCTACAAAGAAAATTTTTGTCTGATCCGAGTGGAACGTCCTTTTGCGAAATCTACGCTGTCATTTATTATGATGCTTTTGTTTTGAAAGGGGTGATGGCGTGCCGAAGAAGAAAAGCCCGTGCGGGAACCAGAAACAAAAAAAATTCAAAATAAAAAAAAGGAACATACGTTTTATCAAAGCACAATAAACGGCGATACGCGAGGTCAGGATTTTTCTTTTTTTTCTCACCTGCTCCTGCTGCGTTGGTCTCCAGCTTCGATTTTCGCAGTCCGCCATGTTTGGGCGCAGCCATTGTCAGCTGTCCGGAGCGGATTCACTATATCCTACAGACCTATTTCCTCTATTTTTTTTTTTTTTTTTTTCTACTGAGTATTATGATGAGGCTGAAGATGAGAATCGCTACTTCTACATATTGCAGAATTGGTGCTACATCCAGATTGGCTGTGGAAAGAACCAGATGATGGTCCATAGAATCCGGCTGTAACTATGGCAACAAACACCCCCCTATTCCCAGGGGACCACAATTTATAATTGCCATGGAAACAGTTAAACAAAGCCCCTTTTTTCTGTGAATGAAACTATGACATTGTTTCTTTCTTCCCTCTTCTTTTGTTAAAGAAACATTTACCTAATTTATCACAAATAGTTATATAAAGCTATTAAAGGGTAGTTAGTCAATCCTCTTTTGTTACAAGAGTGTTCTGCTGGGACTGTGAGGAAAGATGGGAGCAGGCTTCCTACAGCGCCACCACAGGTGAAATTAAGTATTACACAAATTTCATTAAAATCAATGGGATATCCATATAATGTATGAGTTTTCCAGGTCTTCCGGAATGAAGATAAACTTAGTTGTCATGAAGCTGTATATTCCTGACAACTGACACCTGTATGGGTAAATGAAATGAAAAATAAACTATTATTGGGTGCAGTTTGACACATTTTTGCTTATTGCGTCACTCCTACACCCTGGCTACTGTGTCCCTCGCCAGTTGCCATACATTTCTGTTTGGATGCAATGTGATCAGCTTATTGGCTGCAGCAGTTACGTGACATTATTTTTGTACATTTCTACCAGTGGGGGAAATAGTAGCTAGTACGGACGAACACCGACAACAATGGAGGTGAATTTAATTTTTCTTTTTTTTTTTTATTTCCCCTCCTCGACCCATAAAAAATAAGTTTTAAAGTAGGAGAAACCCCTTTAAAGGAGTTGCCAACTGCAACATTTTTTTAAAGGCCAAAAAAAAAATTGTAAAAAATGATTAATCACTGATCCCCTGCCACTCACCTATTTCAACACTTCCCAGATTTCCCTCAACTTCCTGGTCCCTTGACGCACAGGAAATAGCTGACCAGCCAATCACTGCCCACAGTCGTGACCCGACTTTCCCAAGTACTGGCTGCAGTCAATCCCTGTGTCAGGACATTCTCATTACTTCAGGAAGTAGAGACCGTCTGTTGATCGGGCATAGTCAGAGTGGGAGCAGAGAGGATAGCTAAAGTTAGAATTGCTCCTTAATTTTTTATTCCATGTTAATCCTTTTAGCAAAAAAAAAAGGGCAAATGTGGACAAAGCCTTTAATGAAATTTAAAGGGCAGTTTCATACAGTCACAGGAGCATAAATTGAAATTGCCATTTGCTTTGATATTAAGGATCTGATCTAAGACTCTGGTGTCAGGTTTTCATGAAGTGCCGTGTATTAAGAATACAGAAGAATAAGTAATAAGTAAGTGGCACCTGCATATTATCACCCAGTCACTATTTTTCAATATTGTGTGTGAATATTTCAAACTTTAATTATTTTATTAGGAAATAAAGCAACTAATACAGTATCACGCAAGGTGTGGGAAAGACTAAGTGCAACATGAAGGAAAAAGTGGGAGGAAACCCAAACAGGGGGAGTGGAGACCCCTAGGCAGAGCTAATAACACCCTGGCTACCCTACTGTCCCTATATTGGTTCCACACCAAGCATGACCCTAATCCCTGTATATCTCTAGAGCTTGGCCCTAGATAGGGAGGGGGAGAGGTGAGCACTGGTCAGGCCCCACTACAAACTAAAGACAACAAGGTAGACAAACAAAGGGGATTAACTTAGCTTGAGCAGACACCAGAGGAGAAACGCCAACTAACCTCCAAGGGCACCAGAGACAAAGCCAGCTAGGGCTCCAAGCATGCACAAAGGTAAATAGAAGTATCACCAGCGGTACCCTGCAGCAAACTGAGAGTTTTTAACTCCCGTGCAAGGGTGTGTCAATTAACAGCAGGAGGGAAGTCACCCTTGGGTTTTAAAGGAAGAAGGATTAAGAAGGCGTCTGCAATGCCAAGCGCAGTGACCTTCTACAGCCATATCCAGAGTGACTGTCTATAACACCTGACACAACCGTGACGTACAGGCATCCTATTGAATATACAGCCCCCTTTCTGATTTCTTTAGTTAATATGTTGCATGCATGACTACTGAGTCCCAAATAAAATGGTAAAAAAGGGAATAAAGTTTATTAATATGGTATGTACTAAATAAGATTGAAAATCTGATCTTTGATTCTGCTTTGGTTCTATAATATTGGGAGGTATGTAGTAGTCATGTATCTGAGATGTCAGCATACCAAAGAAAATTACGACAAAACACACATTTGACATGAGGTTTTTGCTTTAATCGGGAGTGCCTTAAAAATCATCAAAATCTCTTGGGGAAAAGAATTAGGATCCCTGTGTTCCTCATCTTCCAATCCCCCTACTAGGCACATTTAGTGGGCACCTGAGAAAGGCTGTTCTTCCCAAGCACAGTGACCTACTGACTATAAAATGAAGGAGAATCTACTATATAATTGTCTTATCCCGTCTGTCTGTCTGTCTATCTGTCTGTCTGTCCAGGAAATCCCGCGTCGCTCATTGGTCCGGCAGCGGCCAATCAGCGCCGCGGGATTTCAGAAAAAAGATGGCGGCCGTTAGCAGCTCATCTGCGGGACGGAGCTCAGCGGCATTGCAGCCGGGAGATGAGCGCCGCGAGGCGCTCATCTCCCGGCCGGTACCAGCAGAAGGACCCCGACCGCCGGACCCATCTGCGGAACGGAGATGCAGCCGGGAGATGAGCGGCGCGAGGTGCTCATGTCCCGGCCGGTAGCAGCGGAAGGACCGCCGGCGTCGCTGACATCCATGTGGAAGGGAGGACCGGGGAACGGCGCTGCGGGTCGGGATACTTCTGCTGCGAGCGCCCGCTCATGTCCCGGGTTCTCGCAGCGGAAGTAGCCGCACAGGCAGCGCCGCTCCCCGGTCCTCACCAAGACGATTCAATGATTGGTCGCGGTCTTTGGAACCGACCAATCACTGATCTTAGCGCAAAAGTTAAATACCGCTGTGCTGATTGGTCGCGGACGCTGCCCGCGACCAATCACCGATTTGGGCGCCAAATTTAAATATCGGCCGCGACCAATCAGCACAGTAGTGGTTAACTTTAGCCGCAAGATCAGTGATTGGTCGCGGGCCAAGACCGCGACCAATCACCGATTTGTGCGGCACATTTAAATAGCGGCCGCGACCAATTGGATGTCAGCGCCGCTCCCCGGTCCTCCCTTCACACCCTTGCCGCATGGATGTCAGCGGCGCTGCCTGTGCGGATACTTCCGCTGCGAGAACCCGGGACATGAGCGGGCGCTCGCAGCAGAAGTATCCCAACCCGCAGCGCCGCTCCCCGGTCCTCCCTTCACACCCTAGCCGCTGATGTCCCCACAGTATCCGCATGGTGTTACAAAGATCCGGACATTTGTGTTAAAAATCACCGATTTGGGCGCCAAATTTAAATATCGGCCGCTACCAATCACCGATCTTGGCTCCACATTTAAACACCGCTGTACTGATTGGTCGCGGCCGCTATTTAAATGTGGCGCCCAAATCGGTGATTGGTCGCGGGCAGCGGCCGCGACCAATCAGCAGAGCGGTGTTTAACTTTAGCGCCAAGATCACTGATTGGTCGCGTGCGGAGAGCGCGACCAATCAGCGAATCGTATTGGTGAGGAGCGGGGAGCGGAATCGTATTAGTGAGGACCGGGGAGCGCCGCTGCCTGTGCGGCTACTTCCACTGCGAGAAGCCTGGAGATGAGCGACTGATCGCAGCAGAAGTATTCTGACCTGCAGCGCCGCTCCCCGGTCCTCCCTTCACACCCTAGCCGCTGATGTCCCCACAGTATCCGCATGGTGTTACAAAGATCCGGACATTTGTGTTAAAAATCGCTGATTGGTCGCTGGCGCTGCCCGCGACCAATCACCGATTTGGGAGCCAAATTTAAATATCGGCCGCGACCAATCAGCACAGCGGTGTTTAAATCTGGAGCCAAGATCGGTGATTGGTCGCGTCCGATATTTAAATTTGGCGCCCAAATTGGTGATTGGTCGCGGGCAACGCCAGCGACCAATCAGCGATTTTTAACACAAATGTCCGGACCTTTGTAACACTATGCGGATACTGTGGGGACATCAGCGGCTAGGGTGTGAAGGGAGGACCGGGGAGCGGCGCTGCCTGTGCGGATACTTCCGCTGCGAGAACCAGGGACATGAGCGGGCGCTCGCAGCAGAAGTATCCCGACCCGCAGCGCCGCTCCCCGGTCCTCCCTTCACACCCTAGCCGCTGATGTCCCCACAGTATCCGCATAGTGTTACAAAGGTCCGGACATTTGTGTTAAAAATCGCTGATTGGTCGCGGGCACTGCCCGCGACCAATCACCAATTTGGGCGCCAAATTTAAATATCAAACGCGACCAATGACCGATCTTGGCTCCAGATTTAAACACCGCTGTGCTGATTGGTCGCGGCCGATATTTAAATGTGGCGCCAAAATCGGTGATTGGTCACGCCCAGCGTCGGCGACCAATCAGCACAGTGGTGATTAAATGTGGAGCCAAGATCGGTGATTGGTCGCGGCCGATATTTAAATTTGGTGCCCAAATCGGTGATTGGTCGCGGGCAGCGCCAGCGACCAATCAGCGATTTTTAACACAAATGGCCGGACCTTTGTAACACCATGCGGATACTGTGGAGACATCAGCGGCTAGGGTGTGAAGGGAAGACCGGGGAGCGGCGCTGCGGGTCGGGATACTTCTGCTGCGAGCAGTCGCTCATGTCCCGGGTTCTCGCAGCGGAAGTAGCCGCACAGGCAGCGGCGCTCCCCGGTCCTCACTAATACGATTCCACTCCCCGCTCCTCACCAATACGATTCGCTGATTGGTCGCGATCTCCGCACGCGACCAATCAGTGATCTTGGCGCTAAAGTTAAACACCGCTCTGCTGATTGGTCGCGGCCGCTGCCCGCGACCAATCACCGATTTGGGCCCCACATTTAAATAGCGGCCGCGACCAATCACCGATCTTGCCGCCACATTTAAACACTGCTGTGCTAATTGGTCGCGGACGCCAGCCGCGACCAATCAGCGAGCTTGGCGCCAAATTTAAACAACGCTCTGCTGATTGGTTGCGGACGCCAGACGCGTCCAATCAGCGAGATTGGCGCCAAATTTAAACAACGCTCTGCTGATTGATCGCGGTCGCTGGCCTAGATCAATCAGCAGTATTGGCGCAAAATTTAAACAACGCTCTGCTGATTGGTCGCGGCCGTCAGCCGCGACTAATCAGCGATTTGGCGCCAAATTTAAACACCGCTCTGCTGATTGGTCGCAGCCGGCGACCAATCAGCGATTTTGGCGCCAAATTTAAACCTCGCTCTGCATCTCTCTGCTGATTGGTCGCGGTCGCCGGCCGTGACCAATCAGCAGTATTGTCGCCAAATTTAAACACCTCTTCGCTGATTGGTCGCGGTCGCGACTAATCAGCGATTTTTGTGCCAAATTTAAACACGCTCTCCATTCCTCACTAACACGGTTCGCTGATTGGTCGCGGCCGCCGCCCGCGACCAATCAGCAGTATTGGCGCCAAATTTAAACACCGCTCTGCTGATTGGTCGCGACTAATCAGCGATTTTGGTGCCAAATTTAAACACGCTCTCCAGTCCTCACTAACACGGTTCGCAGATTGGTCGCGGCCGCCGCCCGCGACCAATCACCGATATTGCCGCCAAATTTAAACACCGCTTTGCTGATTGGTCGCGGTTGCCTAACGCGACCAATCAGCGATTTGGGCGCCAAATTTAAACGCCGCTCTGCTAATTGCGCCCCGTCGGCCGCATACATATTCTAGAATACCCGATGCTTTCGAATCGGGCCACCATCTAGTAATATGATCAAAGGGAATCTGTCAATAGGTTCAACCCTCCTAAGCCGTCTATATGGGCATGCTGGTCACGGGAAGCTGAATAAAATGATACCTTGATGTCTGCGATCCGACGTCTTATTCCCGATAAATCCACATTTTTCTTAATATGTAAATGAGTTGTTAAGATCTATGGGTGGGACATAGATCTCCCTGAGAATCTGACTCCAGAACTTATTTACATGAAAGATGGGGATTTACCAGTGTGAGACATGTAGATAAAGAGATCAGACTGTCAGTCATTACATGTCTCGCACTGCTAACTCACCCTCATTTACAATTAGCTCTGAAGGCAGATTCTCAGGAAGATCTATGTCCCACCCATAGATCATAACAGCTCATTTACATATTAAGAAAAACCTGGATTTCTCTGGAATAAGACATCGGATCGCAGATATCAAGATATCATTTTATTCAGCTTCCTATGACCTACATACCTATATAGACGGCTCAGATGGGTTGATCCTACTGACAGAATCACTTTAATACTGTGCCATATATTTTGTGACTTCATGGATAAGAACTCCACAAAGTCACTTATGTGATATGAAGGGCACCACGTTGGGAACCAGATTTGCCCATTTTTTCCCCTTTTCTTATATAAGTGAAATTTCATATCTCTCTTGCAGTGACTTTTACATTGCGAGTGATTGGCTGCCCTTAGGCAAATATTGTCAATTTTTATTCCTTAGTCTGCAACGTTTTTAAAAATACTTTTTAGAGTTTTATTAATTCAATAATGCAACAACATTTTTGCAACATTCCCATGGTTTTATACTACCGACCGTAGACACTTAGGTGCCTCTGTATAGCGCTGTGTTAAGGAAATATTCCCCGCTAGAGCCGTCAAAGTACAGCCATTATATGCCGTTCGATAGTACATGCCACATTCTTGTTTTTTTACCTTTGATTCAAGATACTATAAAATGATATGCTTCCATACGCGTTCACAGCAGGACAGTATGTGTCCTTAAACTACTATAGTGTAATTAATGAGTCAACTCAAAAAGGGCTTTCATGGCAAAACATGACACTCGCCAGATTCCAAGGACATTCTTTCACTCTTGCTGTAAAGGCCCTTTTTTGCATCTAGATAAAACCTGTCAAATTGAGAGCAGAAACAACAAGTATCATTCACTCTCTCAGGTAGCGTTCACACAGGCAATGCTGTTTGGTCCAAACAGGTACAGTTTTATTGCTTTCATAAAACTCCAAGGGATCCAAAACAAAAAACAGCCTGTTCTGGGCACAAAGGTATCACAATAAATAAACAATTCATTCAACAGGGAACATATATATTTCAGTGCGGGCTCACCCGAACAGATTACAGTCCTTTCTCCCGGAGCAAACTTCATACACAGAAAAGGCATGATCCCACCAGTCTCGGTATCACCTTCAGCCTGAGTTCCAGCAACTTCCAGCACCAAACAGAAGTGTTCAACTCTGGGCATAGTTCAGACTGAACAGGCTGCAGCTTCCACATGGTTCTCTGAAGCTCCAACACACAGACTGCTCAGCTGACCCATGCAGTCTCTGTTCTGTTCAGAGATAAACCCTGGCTCGTCTTTCTCAGCTTCAGCTCACATTCTGGCTGGTCAATCACCAGCAGCACACTTGACTCTGCTCCATCCAGCAGGCTGACTCACCTAGTGAACACAGGCCCTGGTTCTAAGTTAAAGCTAGCCAGGTGTATCTAATCAAGACCAGCAATTCTAACATTTAGCTCAGTCCTTCCTGGCTTTACTACACTAGGTACAAGACCCAGTAGTAGTAAGCAGAGACATGAGGCAGTGGAGTAATTAAACAATACAAGGTTAAGTCCAGAAAGATATCCAAGGAGTAATCAGCAGAAGAGTCATGGTACAGATGCCAGGTCACAACGTAGGGTCAATCCAAGAATGAGTGCACCATGAGTAGTACAAATACATTGCAACTACTGGCAAGTGAGGGGTGAAAGCTGGGAATTTAATATGGCATCGTGCGCCCCTATTGGCCACCAAAACTGCCCTTCCATTGGTCCACTGACCAAATGACCGGTCAGAAAAATCATTCACTAATATGAAAGTACAGGAGGCTCTCACGCCGTCTATCCAGAGGAATGACATTCCTCCACCATCGGAGTTACTGGTGCCGCCCCCGGGCATGACGTCACTACCACCTCCTCCTTTATGTCACCACCGGCTATGGAACGGGAGCGGGGAAAGCCAGTGCGGGAGGGGTGACAGGCACAAGTGCTTCTTACAAAATTAGAATATCATCAAAAAGTTAATTTATTTCAGTTCTTCAATACAAAAAGTGAACCTCCTATATTATATAGAGTCATTACAGAGGGATCTATTATATAGAGTCATTACAAACAGAGTGATCTATTTCAAGTGTTTATTTCTGTTAATGTTGATGATTATGGCTTACAGCCAATGAAAAAAAAAATCATTATCTCAGTAAATTAGAATACTTTATAACAACAGCTTAATAAATTATTTTAAAATCCAAAATCTTGGCCTACAGAAATGTCTGTTCAGAAAATGCCCTCAATACTTGGTCGGGGCTCTTTTTGCATCAATTACTGCATCAATGCGGCAATGTGTTATGGAAGCCCAGGTTGCTTTGTTAGCAGCCTTCAGCTCGTCTGCATTGCTGGGTCTGGTGTCTCTCATCTTCCTCTTGACAATACCCCATAGATTCTCTATAATAGATTCTCTATGGGGTTAAGGTCAGGCGAGTTTGCTGCCAATCAAGCACAGTGATACTGTTGTGTGTAAACCAGGTATTGGTACTTTTGGCCGTGTGGACAGGGGCCAAGTCCTGCTGGAGAATGACATTTCCATCTCCAAAAAGCTTGTCGGCAGAGGGCAGCATGAAGTGCTGGAAAATGTCCTGGTAGACGGCTGCGCTGACTTTAGTCTTGATAAAACACAGTGGACCTACACCAGCAGATGACATGGCTCCCCAAACCATCACTGATTGTGGAAACTTCACACTAGACCTCCAGCAGCTTGGATTGTGGCCTCTCCACTTTTCCTCCAGACTCTGGGACCTTCATTTCCAAATGAAATGCAAAATTTACTTTCATCTGAAAACAACACCTTGGACCCCTGAGAACAGTCCAGGTCTTTTTCTCCTTGGCCCAGGTAAGACGCTTCTGGCGTTCTCTATTGGTCATGAGTGGCTTGACACAAGGAATGCGACACTTGTAGCCAATGTCCTGGATACGTCTGTGTGGTGGCTCTTGAAGCAATGCCTCCAGCAGCAGTCCACTCCTTGTGAATCTCCCCCAAATTTTTGAATGACCTTTTCTTAACAAACCTTTCAAGGCTGCGGTTATCCCAGTTGCTTGTGCACCTTTTTCTATCACACTTTTTCCTTCCACTCAACTTTCCATTAATATGCTTGGATACAGCACTCTGTGAACAGCCAGCTTCTTTAGCAGTGACCTCTTGTGGCTTACCCTCCTTGTGTGTCAATAACTGCCTTCTGGACATCTATCAAGTCAGCAGTCTTCCCCATGATTGTGGAGCCTACTGAAACAGACTAATGGACCTTTTTAAACACTTAGAAAGCCTTTGCAGGTGTTTTTTGTTAATTATTCTAATTTACTGAGATAGAGACATTTGTGTTTTCATTGGCCGTAAGCCATAATCATCAACATTAACAGAAATAAACACTTGAAATAGATCACTCTGTAACGACTCTATATAATATATGAGTTTCCCTTTTTGTATTGAACAACCAAAATAAATTAACTTTTTGATGAGATTCTAATTTTGTGAGAAGCACCTGTAAGTATTGTTGTTGTTTTTAGCTTCTGGCTCTTTACCGCTTGACTGTATATATATATATATATATATATATATATATATATATATATATATATATATACACACAGTGGGTAAGGGAATTATTCAGTCCCCTTTAAATTTTTCACTCTTTGTTTCATTGCAGCCATTTGGTAAATTCTAAAAAGTTCATTTTTTTCTCATTAAAGTACACTCTGCACCCCATCTTGACTGAAAAAACAGAAATGTAGAAATTTTTGCAAATTTATTAAAAAAGAAAAACTGAAATGTCACATGGTCATAAGTATTCAGACCCTTTGCTCAAACACTCATATTTAAGTCACATGCTGTCCATTTTCTTGTCATCCTCCTTGAGATGGTTCTACTCCTTCATTGGCGTCCAGCTGTGTTTAATTAAACTGATAGGACTTGATTTGGAAAGGCACACACCTGTCTATATAAGACCTCACAGCTCACAGTGCATGTCAGACCAAATGAGACTCATGAGCTCAAAGGAACTGCCCAAGGAGCTCAGAGACAGAATTGTGGCAAGGCACAGATCTGGCCAAGGTTACAAAAGAATTTCTGCATTACTCAAGGTTCCTAAGAGCACAGTGGCCTCCATAATCCTTAAATGGAAGAAGTTTGGGACCACCAGAAGTCTTCCTAGACCTGGCTGTCCAGCCAAACTGAGCAATCGTTGGAGAAGAGCCTTGGTGAGAAAGGTAAAGAAGAACCCCAAGATCACTGTGGCTGAGCTCCAGAGATGCAGTAGGGAGATGGGAGAAAGTTCCATAAAGTCAACTATCACTGCAGCCCTCTGATCTGCAACAAAAACTAAGGAAAGAAAGGGGTAAGCTGTCCCTACAGTAAGACTAAGCTGAATCCCTACAATGTAGCGGGCTGCCTGTTCCTAATGAACAGACCCGCCTTCGTCCTCGGCTAGTCTGAACGAAGACCTATAGAATTAAGGGAGGGGTCCCTAAAAGAACTAAGGACTGGGACAAAAATGGGACACCTCCTAAACAGAAATTGTTGTAGAACACAAAAGACAAACTGACAAAAAGTACTATAGGTCCCAGAGGACCAAGCAAACTGACAGAGATAGGCACCGAAGCACCAGGCTAGCAAAACAGTCAAACAACACTGAAGTCCAGCAAAGCCAGAAGGGCGGAGCTGGAATATATAGGCAGATGGTCACGTGACCACAAAACACAAGATAGAAAAAACTAACAGGAGGGTTCTAACACCCTCCACCAGTTGTGCCTTTATGGCAGAGTGGCCCGAAGGAAGCCTCTCCTCAGTGCAAGACTTATGAAAACCGCGTAGAGTTTGCTCAAAAACACATGAAGGACTCCCAGACTATGAGAAAAAAGATTCTCTGGTCTGATGAGACGAAGATAGAACTTTTTGGTGATAATTGTAAGTGGTATGTGTGGGGAAAACCAGGCACTGCTCATCAACTGCCCAATACAATCCCAACAGTGAAACATGGTGGTGGCAGCATCATGCTATGGGGGTGTTTTTCAGCTGGAGGGACAGGACGACTGATTGTAATTGAAGGAAATATGAATGCAGCTAAGTATAGAGATATCCTGGATGAAAACCTCTTCCAGAGTGCTCTGGACCTCAGTCTTGGCCAAAGGTTCACCTTCCAACAAGACAATGACCCTAAACACACAGCTAAAATAACAAAGGAGTGTCTTCAGAACAACTCTGTGCCCATTCTTGACGGGCCCAGCCAGCGCCCTGACCTAAACCCAATTGAGCATCTCTGGAGAGACCTGAAAGTGGCTGTCCACCAACGTTCACCATCCAACCTGACGGAACTGGAGAGGATCTGCAAGGAAGAATGGCAGAGGATCCCCAAATCCAGGTGTGAAAAACTTGTTGCATCATTCCTAAGAAGACTCATGGCTGTACTAGCTCAAAAGGGGGCTTCTACTCAATACTGAGCAAAGGGTCTGAATACTTATGACCATGTGATATTTCAGTTTTTCTTTTTTAATAAATTTGCAAAAATTTCTACATTTCAGTTTTTTTTCAGACAAGATGGGGTGCAGAGTGTACTTTAATGAGAAAAAAAGAACTTTTTAGAATTTACGAAATGGCTGCAATGAAACAAAGAGTGAAAAAATTAAAGGGGTCTGAATACTTTCCGTACCCACTGTATATATATCTACAGTACAGACAAAAAGTTTGGACACACCTTCTCATTTAAAGATTTTTCTGTATTTTCATGACTTTGGAAATTGCACATTCACACTGAAGGCATCAAAACTATGAATTAACATGTGGAATTATATACTTAACAAAAAAGTGTGAAACAACTGAAAATATGTCTTATATTCTAGGTTCTTCAAAGTAGCCACCTTTTGCTTTGATGACTGCTTTGCACACTCTTGGCATTCTCTTGATGTAATGATGGCCACTCGTTTTTCTTTACTTAGCTGCTTTTTTCTTGCCATAATACAAATTCTAACAGTCTATTCAGTAGGACTATCAGCTGTGTATCCACCTGACTTCGGCACAACACAACTGATGGTCCCTACCCCATTTATAATGCAAGAAATCCCACTTATTAAACCTGACAGAGCACACCTGTGAAGTGAAAACCATTTCCGGTGACTACCTCTTGAAGCTCATCAAGAGAATGCCAAGAGTGTGCAAAGGAGTCATCAAAGCAAAAGGTGGCTACTTTGAAGAACCTATAATAAAAACATATTTTCAGTTGTTTCACACTTTTTTGTTAAGTATATAATTCCACATGTGTTAATTCATAATTTTGATGCCTTCAGTGTGAAAGTACAATTTTCATAGTCATGAAAATACAGAAAAATCTTTAAATGAGAAGGTGTGTCCAAACTTTTGGTCTGTACTGTATATACAGGGTGGGCCATTTATATGGATACACCTAAATAAAATGGGAATGTTTGGTGATATCAACTTCCTGTTTGTGGCACATTAGTATATCGGAGGGGGAAAACTTTTCCAGATAGGTGGTGACCATGGTGGCCATTTTGAAGTCGGCCATTTTCGATCCAACTTTATTTTTTTAATGGGAAAAGGGTCATGTGACTGTTAGAACCCTCCTGTTTGTTTTCTCCATCTTGTGTTTTGCGGTCACGTGACCATCTGCCCTTATATTCCAGCTCCGCCCTTATGGCTGTGCAGGACTTCAGTGTTTGACTGTTTCTCTAGCCTGGTCAGTTCGCTTGGTCCTCTGGGACCTCTAGTACATTTTTGTGAGTTTGTCTTTTTGTGTTCTGCAACATCTTCTCTGTTTAGGAGGTGTCCCATTTTTTGTCCCAGTCCTTAGTTCTTTTAGGGACCCCTCCCTTAATTCTATAGGTCTTCGTTCAGACTAGCCGAGGACTAAGGCGGGTCTGTTCACTAGGAACAGGCAGCCCGCTACATCATAGGGATTCAGCTTAGTCTTATTGTAGGGACAGCTTTCCCCTATCTTTCCTTAGAACATGTTGCAGATCATAACAGTAAGTCCAGCCCAAAAAACTAAAAGGAAAGAATTTCGGGGATCAGTATGGTTTCCGTCCAGGATTTGGCTCAACGCCTGCAGGGATTGTCTCTGGAGGTGGCCGAGCTTCAGCAACACGTGAGTAGCTGTTCTGGAGCTCATCTTGTCGAACCCAAGGTAGGACTGCCTGATATTTTTTATGGTAAACAGCAAGATTTTTTTTTCCTTTAAAAATGCTTGTTTGTTATATTTTTGTTTGAGACCAAGGTCCTCTGGGAATGAATCACAGCGCATTGGTTTTATTATGTTACTTTTGTGCAATTAACCACAGGGGTGGGCCTTTTCTCTCCAACCTAATGACCGTGTTTAAGGTCTGTTGAAGAATTTTTTTCTGCTATGGGGCTATTATATGACGATCCTGATCGAATCTCATCTGCTGAATCAGAACTTATACATTTGAATCAGGGGTCAGGTGATGTTGAAAATTTTTGCACACACTTCAGGAGATGGGCTTCAGAAGTTAAATGGAATGATCCTGCGCTGAGATGTTTATTTCTTGCTGGTCTGAGTGAAAGGGTTAAGGATTTGCTAATTGCATTCCCTGCACCTAAGACTCTGCAAGATGCCATGCAGTTAGCTGTTCGTATAGACAGGAGACTGAGGTGCAGGCTTAATGAGGTAATGACTCCTGTAATGTCAGTTCCTAGTCCCCAGAAAATCTGCTCTGACAGCGGAGAACCGATGGAGGTTGGGGCGATGTCACTCCGCTCTCAGGAAAGAGACCAGAGGTTTACCGAGGGATTGTGTCTTTATTGTGGTAAAGCTGACCATTTGATTAAGTATTGTGAGCGTCGTTTAAGTAAAGAAGAAAAAAAGGTCAGTTACGCCCGTATAGCTTGTTTACGCTCTGCTGGAGTATTTCTTTCTGGGAGTACTACTTTGCAGGGAGATTTGATTGAATTTCAGGTATTTGTGAATTGTGGTTCAACACTTAATGTGATTGATAAAGGGTTTTTGGAAAACCTTAAATTGAAATCCAAACCTTTGTCATCACCTATTTCTGTGATTGCAATTGATAACACTCCTTTGAAATGTATTACTCACAAGACTGCTGCATTTCCCCTCACTATCAATGGAGTTCACCAAGAAATTTTGGACTTGGTTGTTTTAGATAATTTACCCTCTCCAGTTGTTCTAGGATTGCCTTGGTTAAAACTGCACAATCCTTTGCTGGACTAGTCTACTAATGTGATTAAGTCTTGGAGTCCGAAGTGCAATGGTAAATGTTGTAATGGTCGCATTGCGGCTGTGGGAAAAGGGGAATTACCTGTACCTATTCAGGATTTTTGGAGGGTTTTTTCGGAGGAGGAGTCGCAAGTTCTACCTCCTCATAGGGATTATGATTGCGCCATTGAGTTTGTTCCGGGAGCTACTCTTCCCAAGAGTCGCTTGTTTAATCTGACTATCCCTGAGAGAAAGGCCTTGGAGGAATACATACAGACTAGCCTGGCTGCTGGTCACATTAGACCTTCTAAGTCGCCTGTGGCAGTTGGATTTTTCTTTGTTAAAAAAGAGGACTGCGGATTACGTCCATGTCTGCATTTTCGTGAAATTAATAAGATTACCGTACGCAATTCCTACCCACTGCCATTAATTCCTGACTTGTTTAACCAGTTAGTGGGAGCCAAGTGGTTCTCCAAAATTGATCTCCGGGGGGCATACAATTTGTTACGAGTGAAGGAGGGTGATGAATGAAAAATTGCCTTTAACACTCCGGTAGGTCATTTTGAGAATCTGGTGATGCCTTTTGGTCTTACCAATGCACCTGCATTTTTTCAGAACTTATTAATGACATCCTGAGACCTTTGATTTTTAAGAATGTGGTTGTGTATTTGGATGACATTTCGATTTACTCACCAGATCTAGAGTCCCATTGGCAGAGTGTACGTGAAGTTTTGCAGTTATTGAGTGATAATTCACTCTTTGCTAAGCTGGAGAAATGTGAGTTCGCTGTGCCGAAAATTAGTTTTTTGGGCTACATTGTCTCCAGCAAGGGCTTTGAGATGGACCCTGTGAAGGTTCAGGCTGTGCAGGAATGGCCTAGGCCTATTGGTTTGAAATCTATACAGAGATTTTGGGGTTTTGCCAGTTATTACAGGAAATTCATTAAGAATTTTTCTGTAATTGTTAAGCCTCTGACCGATCTCACCAGGAAAGGTACGAATACGGTTCAGTGGACTACTGAGGCCATTGAAGCGTTTGAGTATCTCAAAGAGAGGTTCAGTTCTGCCCCTATCCTTATGCAGCCTGATGAGACCAAGCATTTTTTGGTCGAGGTCGATGCTTCATCGGTGGGGGTCGGAGCAGTTTTGTCTCAGGAGAACAAGGGTGGAGTACATCCTTGTGCCTTCTTTTCAAATTTTTTTTCGGAAACCGCACTGAATTATGATGTTGGAAATCGGGAGCTGCTGGCTATTAAACTTGCATTTGAACATTGGCGTCATTTTTTGGAAGGCGCTAGATTTCCTATTCAGGTTTTCACAGATCATAAGAATTTGATCTATCTGGATGCTGCCAAGCGCTTGAATGCCCATCAAGCTAGGTGGGCACTTTTTTTTTCTCGGCTTCATTTTTCTGTTACCTATATCCCTGGTACTAAGAATGTTAAAGCCGATGCTTTATCTCGCAGCTTCTCTCCTACGGTCGGTGCTGAGGAGGAGGGGAGCATTTTACAGAAAGGAGTTGTGGTGGCGGCTTTGGACTCCGTTTTGGAGAATGGGATTCTGAAAGCTCAAGATGATGCTCCATCTAACACTCCCCATGGGAGGTTGTTCGTGCCTAGAGCCTTTAGGAGAAATTTGTTTGTGGAGTGTCATGAGTCTCGGTTGGCAGGTCATCCATGAATTTCGGAGACTAAGAGACTTATCAGTCGCAGTTTTTGGTGGCCTGGATGGCAGAAGGAAGTCATCAAGTGGGTGCGTCAATGTACTGTGTGTGCTAGGTCAAAGGCTTCACATACTCCTGCTGCGGGGTTGCTTTGCCCTTTGGATGTTCCTAGTGCCCCTTGGAAGCATCTCATAATGGATTTTATTACTGATCTTCCTGTGTCCGAGGGTTTTACTGTCATCTGGGTGGTCATGGACCGTTTTAGTAAGATGTGTCATTTGGTTCCATTCATTAAGTTGCCCTGCGCTAAGACACTTGCTAAGGCGTTTGTTAAGGAGATTGTCAAGCTCCATGGCGTTCCCACGGATATTGTTTCTGATAGAGGACCTCAGTTTGTGGCTCGCTTTTGGCGTGCTTTTTGTGACAGGTTGGGAGTCCATTTGTCATTTTTGTCTGGTTATCATCCTGAGTCTAATGGACAGACTGAAAGAAAGAACCAGGATGTTGAACAGTTTTTGCGTTGTTTTGTGGCGGACAATCAAGAGATGTGGTCTGAGTTTCTGCCTCTCGCAGAATTTGCTCTTAACAATCATACATCCTCCTCAGCTGGGTATTCTCCTTTTTTTTGTTGTACTGGGAGATATCCGTCTTTTGGTTCGTTCTCCAAATTGGGGTCGGCGGTGCAGGAGGAGGATAATTTTTCCGGTGATTTTGAGAGAGTCTGGACTAATGTACGTTGCAACCTTCAAGAGGCTAACAAGAAGTCCAAGAAGTATTTTGACAGGAAATGTAAGGAGGTTTTGTTTACTGTGGGTGACATGGTTTGGTTGTCCTCGAAGAACCTGCAGTTGAGGATTCCCTCTAAAAAACTGGATCCTAAGTTTGTGGGTCCATTTAAAGTGCTTCAGGTTATTAACCCGTCTGCGGTTAGGTTGGACGTCCCTACTTCCTGGAAGATTAATCCTGTGTTTCATGTTTCCTTGTTGAAAAAGGCTGATGTATCTGATAGGGACGCCACTGACACAGTTCCTCCTCTGGTGGAAGACGGCGAATATGAAATTTCTCGTATCTTGAATTCTAGATGGCATAGAGGGAGATTAGAGTATCTTGTCTCCTGGAAGGGTTTCGGTCCCGAAGACAACTCCTGGGTAAGGACGGATGATGTCTTTGCTCCTAGGCTTGTTAAAGCTTTCCACAGGAGGTTTCCGGATAGGCTTGGGCCTGGAGGATCCGGAGGATCCTCATAAAAGAGGGGGTACTGTTCGAACCCTCCTGTTTGTTTTTTCCATCTTGTGTTTTGTAGTCACGTGACCATCTGTCTTTATATTCCAGCTCCTCCCTTAAGGCTGTGCTGGACTTCAGTGTTTGACTGTTTCTCTAGCCTGGTGCTTCTGTGCCTTTCTCTGTCAAGTTCGCTTGGTCCTCTGGGACCGCTAGTACATTTTTGTCAGTTTGTCTTTTGTGTTCTGCAACATCTTCTCTCTTTAGGAGGTGTCCCATTTTTTATCCCAGTCCTTAGTTCTTTTAGGGACCCCTCCCTTAATTCTATAGGTCTTCGTTCAGACTAGCCGAAGACTAAGGCGGGTCTGTTCACTAGGAACAGGCAGCCCGCTACATCGTAGGGATTCAGCTTAGTCTTACTGTAGGGACAGCTTACCCCTATCTTTCCTTAGTACATGTTGCAGATCATAACAGTGACACATCAAACCTTTTGAGAATTTCATAAGAAAATCGATAGTGTGCTTGGTTTTAACGTAACTTTATTCTTTAATGAGTTATTTACAAGTTTATGACCACTTATAAAATGTGTTCAAAGTGCTGCCCATTGTGTTGGATTGTCAATTCAACCCTCTTCTACCACTCTTGACACACTGATAGCAACACCGCAGATGAAATGCTAGCACAGGCTTCCAGTATCCGTTGTTTCAGATGCTGCACATCTTGTATCTTCACAGCATAGACAATTGCCTTTAGATGACCCCAAAGATAAAAGTCTAAGGGGGTCAGATCTGGAGACCTTGGTGGCCATTCAACTGGCCCACTATGACGAATCCACTTTTGAGGAAACTGTTCATGTAGGAATGCCCGGACCTGACACCCATAATGTGGTGGTGCACCATCTTGTTGGAAAAACTCAGGGAACGTGCCATCTTCAGTGCATAAAGAGGGCAACACATCATCATGTAGCAATTTCAGATATCCAGTGGCACTGAGGTTTTCATTGATGAAGAATGACCCCAGGGATCTATCCACTGTGGGTTAGTGTCAGACCAATAGCCGTGGTTTTGTTTGTTAACTTCACCATTCACAAAAAAGTTTGCCTCATCACTCAACATAATGTTCTGTGTAAACTGAGGGTCCTGTTCCAATTTTTGATTTGCCCATTCTGCAAATTCAGTGTGCCGATCTGGGTCATCCTCGTTGAGATGCTGCAGCAGCTGAATTTTGTAAGGGTGCCATTTGTGAGTAGCTAATATCAGCCGAAGGGATGTTCGACTGATGCCACTCTCCGGTGACATGCGGCGAGTGCTACACTGTGGGCTCTTGCTGAATGAAGCTAGGACAGCCACTGATGTTTCTTCATTAGTGACAGTTTTTTTGCGTCCACATTTTGGCAAATCCTACACTGAACCTGTTTCACAAAATTTGGCAAGAAGTTTGCTAACTGTAGCATGGGAGATGGGTGGTCTCGTAGGGTGTCTTGCATTGAAATCTGCTGCAATGCCCCGGGTACTGCGTTCACCAAACATCAACACAATTTCTATCCGCTCCTCACGTGTTAACTTCTGCGACATGTCAGTGGCTGTAAACAAAGAGAAACTTGTAAATAACTCATGAAAGAATAAAGCTATGTTAAAACCAAGCACACCATTGTTTTTTCTTATGAAATTCTCAATAAGTTTGATGTGTCACATGACCCTCTTCCCACTGAAAAAAACAAAGTTGGATCCAAAATGTCCGCCATGGTCACCACCCATCTGGAAAAGCTTTCCCCCTCCCATATACTAATGTGCCACAAACAGGAAGCTGATATCACCAACCATTCCCATTTTATTTAGGTGTATCCATATAAATGGCCCACCCTGTATATATACAAACAGGTGCATCTCACTAAATTAGAATAACATTAAAACATTAATTTATTTCAGTTCTTCAATACAAAAAGTGAAACTCATTATATAGAGTCATTACACACAGAGTGATCTATTTCCAGTGTTTATTTCTGTTAATGTTGATGATTATGGCTTACAGCCAATGGAAACACAAAAGTCATTATCTCAGTAAATTAAAATAATTAACAAAAACAACTGCAAAGGCTTCATAAGCACTTGAAGTAGATCACTCTGTTTGTAATGACTCTATATAATATATGAGTTTCACTTTTTCTATTGAAGAACTGAAATAAATTAACTTTTTGATGATATTCTAATTTAGTGAGATGCATCTGTATTTATATAACCAAAGCCATGTTGTCAGACATGGTGGTGAGTCTCATTGTATCCTCATTGTATACTGATGTTCTGTCTCTTTTCGTCTCACAGTATCTATGAAACCAGAGCTGAGTTGCAGCATCAGAAGATGAGGAATCATCTAATCTCCTGCCTACAGAATGGCAGGATCAGCATATTTCCCAAAAAGGATGATATTCTAATTTAGTGAGATGCACCTGTGTGTGTGTATATATATATATATATATATATATATATATATATATATATAATATATATATATACACAGGGCTTCCACCAGGAATTTCAGGGCCACATACTGGAAAAATTTCAGGCCCCCTTGAGACTTCGCCCAGGCTTCACCCCAGCTCCACCTCCACCCCTCAAACCTTCCACAGTCCCACCACCTACTCTTGGAAAAACTCCACTTCTGCTACACCATGACCAGACTACATATTACCACCACATAGTCACCGAATAATACCACATACAAGAAACAAATACAGCCTCACCATGACCAGGCCACATATTACCACCACATAGTGACTGAATACTACAATACTGATCATTAATAAAAAAAAACCCACAATACTAATATTACCATAACTGCCATTAAACACAGGAGCTCTGTACATAGTATATAGTGTCAGTGTATAGGTAATACAAAGATCACTAGTGAAATTATACACAGGAGCTCTGTATATTGCGTACAGGTAATACAGTGATCACCAGTGACATTATACACAGGAGCTCTGTATATTGTGTACAGGTAATACAGTGATCACCAGTGACATTATACACAGGAGCTCTGTGTATAGTATGTAGTGGATAGTGTCAGTGTACAGGTAACACACTGACTCACCAGTGATGTCTCTAGTTGAAGTCTTTCATCTTCGCTTTTCTTCTATATGCAGCACAGACCGCCATCACTTCTTCCTGCCAGGATTTATCTCTGCAGAAAATAACACAGTTATCTAGAGCAGTTTCCAGAGCACATTCCCCAACTTCTAACTATACCAGATGAAGAAAAAAAAGTGATATAGTGTCACCCTGCACAGTAACAGGACCCACCACTGAAAACAGTATCCTCAAAAATAAAATACATCACAGTCGTAATAATATCCTTTAAATAGCCCCGACAGTAATAATTTCCCACATCCTGCTCCCATATGTACTCCATTCTGGACCCCACATGTTTCATTCCTAGCCCCTGTGTTCTCCCATTCCTGGCCCAATATGTCTCTATCCTGCCCCCATATGTCTCTATCATGTCCCCATACGTCTCTATCCTGCCCCCATATGTCTCTATCCTGTCCCCATATGTCTCTATCCTGCCTCCATATGTCTCCATCCTGCCCCCATTTGTCTCCATCTTGCCCCATTGGTTTCTCAATTCTGTCCCCAAGGTTATCTCCCATTCTGCCCACATGTTTTTCCATTCTGCCCCATGTCTCCTACCATTCTGCCCCCATGCCATCTCCCATTCTGCCCCCATATGTCTCCATCCTGCCCCCATTTGTCTCCATCCTACCCCCATATGTCTCTATCCTGCCCCATATGTCTCCATCCTGCCCCCATATGTCTCTATCCTGCCCCAAATGTCTCCATCCTGCCCCCATTTGTTTCCATCCTGCCCCCACTTGTCTCTCCATTCTGCCCCCATTGTTACCCCCCATTCTGCCCCCATGTCATCTCCCATTCTGCCCCCATGTCATCTCCCATTCTGCCCCAATGTCATCTCCCATTCTGGCCCCATGTCATCTCCCATTCTGCCCCCATGTCATCTCCCATTCTGCCCCCACATGTCTCCATCCTGCCCCCACATGTCTCTATCCTGCCCCCACATGTCTCCATCCTGCCCCCCCATGTCTCCATCCTGCCCCCATTTGTCTCCATCCTGCCCCCATTTGTTGCCATCCTGCCTGGTGTTGCTTGGAAGTCACTGCCGATAGCAACAATGATTGTGATCATGTGGCGTCTATGGAGACCAAATGTGCAGGCGTCAACCAAGTGAGTTCCGGACGTCGCTGTGCAAGCAAAATGGGCACGTGCCGCGATGCCCGAGAACTGCTGTGGTAGAGGGGATTTACACAGCGTCGCGCACACGTAATTATTAACTGAGTAACCAGAAATGATGTTTGCTAGGAAACATCCAACGCAATACACAGTGTAACGGGTCTGGGAGGCGGAACCTCTGAGCTACTATACAAGGGGGCGGTCCTTGTAAGGGAGCGGGTGGCGACCAGGGAAGACGGGCAGGCAGTCACAGCAGGTGACCGGGACAGTCTCTGAGTGAACGGGCTGGAGGTCACGGCAAGTGACCGGGGCAGTCTCTGGATGAACGGGCAGGAGGTCACGGCAAGTGACCGGGGCAGTCTCTGGATGAACGGGCAGGAGGTCACGGCAAGTGACCGGGGCAGTCTCTGGATGAACGGGCAGGAGGTCACGGCAAGTGACCGGGGCAGTCTCTGGGTAAAGGGTAGGTACGACCTGTGATGGCAGAGCCTCCAGGTAGGCTAGCAGGCAGATGGTAGATGTGTGCTCCCAGGTGAGCAAGCGAGAGTCTCTGGAATGGCAGGTGGTCACAGCACGTGACGGCGGAGCCTCCAGGTAGGCTAGCAGGCAGGTAACAGGTGTGCGCTCCCAGGTGAGCGGGCAGGAGTCTCTGGAATGGCAGGTGGTCACAGCACGTGACGGCGGAGCCTCCAGGTAGGCTAGCAGGCAGGTAGCAAGTGTGCGCTCCCAGGTGAGCGGGCAGGAGTCTCTGGAATGGCAGGTGGTCACAGCACGTGACGGCGGAGCCTCCAGGTAGGCTAGCAGGCAGGTAGCAGATGTGCGCTCCCAGGTGAGCGGGCAAGCTGGTCCATAGACAGACTGACAGGAGTTGGAGGGCAGACCATCGGACCTCAGGCTAGCAGGCAGGTAGCAGAGGAGCGCTCCCAGGTGAGCGGCAAGCTGGTCCTTAGACAGACTGACAGGAGTCGGTAGGCAGACCGTCGGACCTCAGTCTAGCAGGCAGGTAAGCAGAATATCAGGCAGGAATCAGACAGCAAACTGTCAGGAATCTGGCAGGTAACTGGCAATGGGACCTGAGGGCTGGAGCAGAGTAGTGAACAGTGCAACAACATTGCTCGGGCACCTCCATTTTGGAGCAGGTGCCTTATATATGGTGAAGTCCTTCGGCCATTGGCCGGGGACTCCTTAGGACGGCGCGCGCGGCCCCTTTAAGAGGGAGGGAGCGCGCGCGCGCGCCCTAAGCACAGTGGCCGGGAAGGAGCGCGCGCTGCCAGCAGAGCGGGAGGAGGACGCCGGGCTCGGAGCAGAGGGGTGAGGGGAACAGCGTCCCTGCCTAGCAGAGGGCAGGGACGCCGGCGCTACAGTACCCCCCCCTTTAGGCCCCCCCTTTTTTAGGCCAGAGAGAAATTTAGCTAGGATGAGAGGGGCATGGATGTTCTCCCGGGGCTCCCACGTTCTCTCTTCAGGACCAAACCCCTTCCAATCTACTAGAAAAAAGGTCTTCCCTCTTACCCTTTTGGTGGCCAGAATGTTCTCTACCTCAAATTCGTTTTCAGCGGAAACCGGAGCAGGAGGCGTACCTGTAGACTTGGAAAAAGAGTTAAGTACCACAGGTTTGAGGAGAGATACATGGAAGGAGTTAGGGATCCGCAAGTTGGCCGGGAGTTTCAATTTATAGGCCACCAGGTTGATCTGACTGATGACCTCCAGAGGACCGATGAACCGAGGCCCTAACTTATAGGAAGGAATCTTGAGCCGGACATACTTGGACGAGAGCCAGACCTTATCCCCTGGACGGAATTGAGGAGGATCCAGACGTTTTTTGTCAGCATGTCTTTTCATACGCTCGGATGACAGAAGGAGTGCGGATCGGGTACTCTCCCATATGGAGGAAAATTTGTTAACAAGAGATTCCGCAGCCGGATTGTCCACCGAGGTGGAGACGGGAAATGGGATCCGAGGATGCTGACCGAAGACAACAAAAAACGGGGATTTGGAGGAAGATTCGCTCTCGTGATTGTTGTAAGAAAATTCGGCCCATGGCAGGAGATCCACCCAGTCTGAATGGTGGGCATTAACGAAGTGCCGGAGGTAACTGGTCAGGTTCTGATTGATCCGCTCCACTTGACCATTAGACTGTGGGTGGTAAGCGGAGGAGAAGTCCAGGGTGACGTCTAGCAGTTTACAAGTGGCTCTCCAGAAGCGTGAGGTGAACTGTACCCCACGATCCGACACGATGTGGAGGGGCAGGCCATGAAGACGGAAGATGTGGCGGATAAAGTCTTTAGCCAGCTCGGGTGCAGACGGGAGGCCTGGCAGGGGAACGAAATGAGCCATCTTGGAAAAGCGGTCAGCGACCACCCAAATGACCGTAAAACCGGCAGAGACGGGGAGATCAGTTATAAAGTCCATTGCAATATGCTGCCAGGGGGCAGCAGGTACTGGGAGCGGAAGGAGGCGACCGGCTGGCAGATGTCTCGGAACCTTGTTGCGGGCGCAGGACACACAGGCAGAAACAAAGTCTATTACGTCCTTGTGCAGGGTAGGCCACCAGTAGTGCCGGGTAATAAGCTGGAGGGTCTTTTTCTGACCGGCGTGGCCAGCTAGTTTAGACGAGTGACCCCAGTGCAGGATCTTCTCCCGATCAGGTACTGATACGAACGTCTTACCGGGAGGGAGACGATTTAGACTCACGGGAGCCACCTGCATTACTCTGGCGGGATCGATGATGTGTTTCGGTTCCTCCTCGAGATCAGACACCAGAAAGGATCGGGACAAGGCGTCCGCCTTGATGTTTTTGTCAGCCGGGCGAAAATGAAGAATAAAATCAAAGCGAGCAAAAAACAAGGACCACCGAGCTTGGCGCGGGTTAAGTCTCTGGGCATGCTGAAGGTAAGCCAAGTTCTTGTGGTCAGTGTAAATTATTACCGGGTGAAGAGCCCCTTCGAACAGGTAACGCCACTCCTCCAATGCCAGCTTGATGGCCAATAACTCTCGATCTCCTATGGAATAGTTGCGCTCAGAAGAGGAGAAGAGTTTGGAGAAGAAGCCACAAGTTACCATTCTCCCGGAAGAGGATTTTTGGGTAAGTACCGCTCCGGCTCCAGAGGAGGAGGCGTCAACCTCCAGGAAGAACTGCTTGTTGCCATCTGGGCGATGCAGCACCGGGGCGGAAGAGAAGGCCTGTTTTAAGGAAAGAAAGGCCTCCTCTGCTTCGGGCGGCCACTCTCTGGGATTAGTGCCCTTACGGGTGAGCGCGGAAATTGGGGCAGTCCGGGAAGAGAAGTGCGGAATGAAGAGGCGGTAGTAGTTGGCGAAGCCCAGGAACCGCTGAATGGCCTTCAACCCCTCCGGTCGGGGCCATTTCTCGATGGCAGACAGTTTCTCTGGATCCATTCGAAGGCCGGTCTGAGAAATAATGTAGCCCAAAAACGGAAGCGAGGTCTGCTCAAAGAGGCACTTCTCATATTTAGCGAAGAGGTGATTCTGCCTGAGCCTGAGCAGGACCTGACGAACGTCTCTCCGGTGAGTCTGGAGATCCGGAGAGAAGACCAAGATGTCGTCCAGGTACACCACTACGCAGGAGTAGAGAAGGTCCCGGAAGATGTCATTGACCAACTCTTGAAAGACGGCAGGAGCGTTACAGAGACCAAAGGGCATTACCAGATATTCATAGTGGCCGTCCCGGGTGTTGAATGCAGTCTTCCATTCATCCCCTTGACGGATACGGACCAGGTTGTACGCCCCACGGAGGTCCAGTTTGGTGAAGATTCTAGCCCCCCTCAGACGATCAAATAATTCTGGAATGAGCGGAAGAGGGTACTTATTCTTCACCGTGAACTGGTTAAGGCCTCTATAGTCTATACAGGGACGGAGAGAGCCGTCCTTCTTTTTTACGAAAAAGAAGCCTGCTCCCGCCGGGGAGGTAGATTTCCGGATGAATCCCCTGGCCAAATTCTCCTCAATATATTCGGACATCGACCGGGTCTCAGCAGCGGACAATGGGTAAATACGCCCACGGGGAGGCGTAGTACCGGGTAACAGGTCGATAGGACAGTCGTATGGTCTATGAGGGGGTAATGTCTCTGCCTCCTTTTTATTAAAGACATCAGCAAATGACCAATAGGGAATCGGAAGTCCAGGTAGATTAGTTGGGGTAGGAGAAGGACGGGCGGGATGAACAGGAACCAAACAAGTCTTATGACAGTCCTGTCCCCAGCGAAGGACTTCTCCGGTCTGCCAGTCAAGCACGGGTGCATGTCTCTGGAGCCAAGGTAGACCTAGTAAGAGGGCGTGAGAGAGTCCAGGCAGAACATGAAAAGAGATGCTCTCAGAATGCAGCATTCCCACCTGCAGAGTTACGGATTCGGTGATGAGTTGGATGGGACGTGGTAAGAGGCCCCCATCCACAGCAGCGACAGATAATGGTATAGCCAGAGGTTTGGTGGGAATGCGGTATTTTTCTACCAAGGCCTGTGAATAGAGATGAGCGTTGTTCTACTCGAACTGTTCGCCAATCTCAAATTCGAGCTGTTTTGGGCGGTGTTCGAGCCGTTCGGCGAACACGAACAATTTGAGAAAAATTTGGCTGTTCGAGGTTATGTTCGATAACTGTTCGTGCACCAAAATCATAACTGGATTTTTTCTCAGTAATGATGAAAATTAATGTTAATACGCAGTTTGAGTGTACAGCGGGGTGGGGGGAGGGGCAGGGGATGGATCTCTGCAGGAACAATGAAGATCTCCATTTTTTTTTCTCTTTCCCGCATTTGCAGTGGGGAGGTGCAATCTGTCAGCCTATCAGCAGCGCACACACAGAGCGAAGTGCTTTTTTTCACACAAGCAAGGGCATGTGTCATTGGCAGTGTATGTCACATGTCCTTGCCCTATAAGACCCAGCCATTTTCCCCGTCGCCACCATTTTCTCACTGCTGCAGCTGCGTGCTAGACGGCACCGCTGTTGCTGTGTGCGCTATACCTTGTTAATTTCAAGCCAATTTTCGCACAAATATACAGATAGCTTGGGAGTAGGGAATAGTTGTGATTGCAGTCCTTTTAAGGACTAGGTTACAGCATTTCCTATGACTTTTATCAGGCAGGTCTGTGCTCTTAAATAGATCGGTTGTGGGAGTAAAGACTAATTGTAATTGGAGTCCTTTTCAGGACTAGGTTACATGAGTTCCTATCAGTTTTTGCCAGGCAGGTCTGTGCCAGTGCTGTGTAAGTTTTTTTCACAGCATTTGGCTGAATCTAGCAAAGCTAATCCTTTTTGGCCTATTGCAGAGTGTGTTAGTCAGTGGAGTAGCCTATCTGTGTTGCAAGATATAACACCTGTGTATAGAATACCAATTTTTTTACTGCACCTAGTGAAGTAAAATCTTTTGGGCATAGCATCATTCTATTAGTCCATCTATACTGACCTCCATCAGGTTGCAAACTGAATATAATTTTTTTCTGCATCTAGCTCTGAAAAAATATTTGGGCTTCTAGCAGTGTGTGGGACTTGGTCTATTAGTCCATCTATACTGACCTCCATCAGGTTGCAAATTAAAAATAATTTTTTTCTTCATTTAGCTCTGAAAAAATATTTGGGCTTCTAGCAGTGTGTGGGACTTGTTCTATTAGTCCTTCTATACTGACCTCCAGCAGGTTGCAAATTGAATATAATTTTTTTCTGCATCTAGCTCTGAAAAAATAGTTGGGCTTCTAGCGGTGTGTGGGACTTGGTCTATTAGTCCATCTATACTGACCTCCATCAGGTTGCAAATTAAAAATAATTTTTTTCTGCATCTAGCTCTGAAAAAATATTTGGGCTTCTAGCAGTGTGTGGGACTTGGTCTATTAGTCCATCTATACTGACCTCCATCAGGTTGCAAATTAAAAATAATTTTTTTCTGCATCTAGCTCTGAAAAAATATTTGGGCTTCTAGCAGTGTGTGGGACTTGGTCTATTAGTCCATCTATACTGACCTCCATCAGGTTGTAAATTAAAAATAATTTTTTTCTTCATTTAGCTCTGAAAAAATATTTGGGCTTCTAGCAGTGTGTGGGACTTGTTCTATTAGTCCTTCTATACTAACCTCCATCAGGTTGCAAACTGAATATAATTTTTTTCTGCATCTAGCTCTGAAAAAATATTTGGGCTTCTAGCTGTGTGTGGGACTTGGTCTATTAGTCCATCTATACTGACCTCCATCAGGTTGCAAATTAAAAATAATTTTTTTCTGCATCTAGCTCTGAAAAAATATTTGGGCTTCTAGCAGTGTGTGGGACTTGGTCTATTAGTCCATCCATACTGACCTCCATCAGGTTTCAAATTAAAAATAATTTTTTTCTGCATCTAGCTCTGAAAAAATATTTGGGCTTCTAGCGGTGTGTGGGACTTGGTCTATTAGTCCATCTATACTGACCTCCATCAGGTTGCAAATTAAAAATAATTTTTTTCTGCATCTAGCTCTGAAAAAATATTTGGGCTTCTAGCAGTGTGTGGGACTTGGTCTATTAGTCCATCTATACTGACCTCCATCAGGTTGCAAATTAAAAATATTTTTTTTCTGCATCTAGCTCTGAAAAAATATTTGGGCTTCTAGCAGTGTGTGGGACTTGGTCTATTAGTCCATCTATACTGACCTCCATCAGGTTGCAAATTAAAAATAATTTTTTTCTTCATTTAGCTCTGAAAAAATATTTGGGCTTCTAGCAGTGTGTGGGACTTGTTCTATTAGTCCTTCTATACTGACCTCCAGCAGGTTGCAAATTGAATATAATTTTTTTCTGCATCTAGCTCTGAAAAAATAGTTGGGCTTCTAGCGGTGTGTGGGACTTGGTCTATTAGTCCATCTATACTGACCTCCATCAGGTTGCAAATTAAAAATAATTTTTTTCTGCATCTAGCTCTGAAAAAATATTTGGGCTTCTAGCAGTGTGTGGGACTTGGTCTATTAGTCCATCTATACTGACCTCCATCAGGTTGCAAATTAAAAATAATTTTTATCTGCATCTACAGTACCTCTGAAAAAATATTTGGGCTTCTAGCAGTGTGTGGGACTATTTGTATTAGTCCATCTATACTGACCTCCATCAGGTTGCAAATTCAAAATAATTTTTTTCTGCATCTAACCCAGCCAATAGTTTTGGCCTAATACCACAGTTTGGCCACTCAGCTCTGCTCGGTTCCCATCCATTGTTTTTTTGTGCAAACAACTCCAGAGTTGTGAATTAGTTAACCACCAAAATGAGTGGAAAAAGGCCTGCTGCTGGTGGAAAGGGGAATAGGCGTGTTGGGAAGGGGAAAAAAGGTTGTGTCCGTGGGGTAGGTGTTAAAGCAACAGTAACATCTGCAGAAGAAAGACCATCTTCCAGCCAAACTAAAATGTCTACTTCTTTTAGCGGACAATGTGATAAGATCCCTTTCTTACGGCCACGCCAATCGCTACAAATTCCAGATGAGGCACAAAAACAGCAGGTGCTTCAACGGATATCAAGTGCTCCTTTAAGTGGGCTCTACTCCACATCAACTTCAACATCACAAATACTCCAGTCCTCAAAGGTGTCACCCAAATCGCACTTGCTTCCTCACAGCTCCCAAATCTCCAGCTGCCCGTCTGAGTATGAGGTAGAACAGATGGTTGAGTCTGCAGAGCTGTTTACTCATACTATAGCCTGGGAATCAGAGGTCGACTCCAGCGCTTCTGTGAATCCAGACGAGGAAATGATCTGCACTGATGCCCAGAATCTTTATGAGTCGGATCCAGGACCAGACGCAGAAGGTTCTGACAATAATGTAGACCCTCATTCCCAAACTGTAACTCCTGTTGGTGGAGACAATGAGGAAGACGATGATAAGACTCAAATACCTGATTGGAGCGACAACTTTAGTTTTTTGTCAGGGCAGGAACAGGTTGGCTCTGAGGACGACGGGTGTGATAACACACAGGGTGATGATGATGAGGTTGGAGATCCCACTTACTGTCAACCCACAGTCAGCCAAGAGATGAGGTCAGCAGAGGAGGTGGAGGAAGATGCTAGTGACGACGAGGTCAGGTTGCGCCTTCCTGGACAGAGACGTAGTACTGGAAGCACGTCAACAACTGCATCCTCAAACACAACTCTGCCTCTCACCACAAGTCGTGGTGGCTCTTCAGGTCGCATGGGTGCTAAGCCTTGCATAGCCTGGGCATTTTTTCAGATCGATAAAGATGACCCAACTCGTGTTATCTGTAACATTTGTCAGCAAAAGCTAAGTAGAGGCCAAAAAATACATAGTTTGAGTACTTCATGCATGAACCGGCACATGGACATGAAGCATAAGTTGCAGTGGGAAGCTCAGTGTGCTACAATGCGGCCTAGCCGGCCGGGCCAATCACCGTCTGCCATATCTTGTGCATCCGCGGCCTCTTCATCCTCTGTGACTGGGGGGACAGCAGTCACACCTGTTTTGGGGCGCAGACCTGCCACCTCTTTACCCGCAACAGCCAGCGTGATTGGCAGGTCATCATTTTCTTTGGAGGTGGTAACACCAGCTGGTGTTGAGCGCTGTCCGACATCGATAGCACCACCTTTGGATCAAGGCAACCTAACATGTCCGCCTGCATCTTCCTCACAGACCGGCAGTTTGCCGGGGACACCCTTATCAACCCCGTCTAAGCACAATAGCCAGCCCTCGGTCCCTCAGATGTGGACAAGTAAAAGACCATTTCCTCCTAGCCATGAGAAAGCTAAGAGGTTGAATTTCACCATCTGCAAGCTCTTGGCTACAGAAATGCTGCCTTTCCGCCTGGTGGACACAGAGGATTTTCGAGACCTTATGTCCGTCGCAGTGCCCCAGTACCAGATGCCCAGTCGGCACTACTTCTCAAAGAAAGGTGTGCCTGCGCTCCACCAGCATGTCGCACACAACATCACCGCTTCTTTGAGAAACTCTGTGTGTGACAGGGTGCATTTCACCACAGACACTTGGACGAGTAGGCATGGACAGGGGCGTTACATGTCGCTGACTGGGCACTGGGTAACTATGGTGACAGCAGGACAAGGGGCTGCTGTCCAAGTCTTGCCGTCCCCACGAGTTGTGCGTCAATCCTCTTTATGTCAAAGTTCCTCCACTGCTTCTGCCTCCTCAACCTCCTCTCGGTCTTCCACCTGCACCCAAAGCCTGTCTGGTCATGCCACAAGCTTTCTAACTGCGCAGAAGGGATCCTGCACACCTCCTTACTATGCTGGCAGTAGGGCTCAACGTCATCAGGCGGTTTTTACATTGAAATGTCTGGGAAATGTGAGTCACACAGCTGAGGAGTTGTGGTCAGCTCTGGAGAACCAATTTCATGAATGGTTGTCTCCACTGGACCTGAAACCAGGGAAGGCCGTGTGCGACAATGCTGCAAACCTGGGTGCGGCCCTTCGCCGGGGCAATGTCACACACGTGCCTTGTATGGCTCACGTGTTGAACCTGGTTGTCCAGCAATTTTTAGCCCACTATCCCAGACTAGATGGCCTTCTGCAGAGGGCACGGTCGCTGTGTGCTCACTTCCGCCGTTCGCATCCCGCAGCTCAGCGACTTACATCTCTACAGAAGTCGTTGGGCCTGCCACTTCACCGGCTAAAATGCGATGTGCCTACCCGGTGGAATTCAACTCTGCACATGTTGCAGCGACTGTGGCAGCACCGACAAGCCCTGGTGCAATACGTTCTGACGTATAGCCTGGGCCAACGAGATTCAGAGGTGGGGCAAATCACGCTGTAGGAGTGGTCTCAGATCAGGGACCTATGCACCCTTCTGCACAGTTTTGAAATGGCGACGAAGATGTTTAGTGCTGACGATGCCATTATCAGCATGACTATTCCGGTGATTTACATGCTGGAGCACATGTTAAACAGAATTCGGAGTCAGGTGGTGGCACAAGAGGAGGTGGAGGAAGTAGAGGAGGAGGAGTTGTATGCGGAAGGGCTAACATCTGCAAGGTCCAGACGGCAGCACCAAGGCGGCAGGCATGTGAGGGTGGGGGAGATGGTTTTACCAGGGCGCATGGTAGCAGCCAAACTAGTGAGGAAGGTGCAGGAGCCCAGGAAGAAGTGGAGGACGAACTGATGGAAGACTCATCAGATGAGGGAGACCTTGATCACATTTCTGTTGTGCGAGGTTGGGGGGAGAGGACAGAGGAAGGAAGCATGATTGTTACCTCGCCACCAACACAACAGGGACTTGGTGCTCCTGGATGCGCAACACACATGAGTGCCTTCTTGCTGCACTACCTGCAACATGACCCTCGAATTGTGAGAATTAGAAATAATCCTGACTACTGGGTTGCCACACTGTTAGATCCCCGGTACAAAAGTAAATTTGCAGAAATTATTCCTGCCATAGAAAGGGATGCACGCATGCAGGAGTATCAGCAGAGACTGTTGCAGAATCTTACATGTGCTTTTCCACAAAATACCAGTGGTGCACGTAGTGAATCTCACAGTTCCAACTTGCCAACCGTGGGACCGTCAAGTGTTCAGCACTCAAACCGTAACAGAACCACAGTATCTGCTGGTAACATCAATTTTGCGGAATCATTTCACCACTTTTTTAGCCCATCCTTTGCAAGGACACAGGAGACAAGAAGTCTGACACATAGTCAACGCCTAGAGACGATGGTACAGGAGTATCTCCAAGTAAACATTGAAGCCACGACTGTGTCACTGGACCCTTGCTCTTTTTGGGCTTCCAATCTGGATAAATGGCCGGAGCTAGCCACTTACGCCTTGGAGATCTTGTCATGCCCCGCAGCCAGCGTTCTGTCTGAACGTGTGTTCAGCGCTGCTGGTGGTGTGCTGACAGATAAGCGCACGCGGCTCTCCACTGATAATGTAGACAGACTCACGTTCATAAAGATGAACAAATCATGGATCCGAAACGACTTTTCTACCCCTGTGTCATCCTGGGGAGAGTAAAAGCTTGATGATTGGTTAAAATCACCCTACCAACCGTTTTAAGCTTTCAAATTACTAATCATGTTTATCTGTATCTTGACTGGAAAATAATTTGGGCTTTGTAGCAGTGTGCAGCACTGATCCTATTAGGCCATCTATACTAAAGCTTCACCAGATTTAAAATTAAAAATAATTTTTAGCTGCATCTAGCCCGGAAAATAATTTTGGGGCTCCGAGATGCGCAAGGCACATAAGTGCCTTCTTGCTGCACTACCTGCAGCATGACCCTCATATTGTCAGAATTCGAAGTAATCATGACTACTGGGTTGCCACACTCTTAGATCCCCCAAACTTTTCGATCAACCTTTTCATTTTAATAAAGACCAAAAAAATGGTCATTTTTGAAATTATAAGCATTAGCAGGTTGTTAGAAACTGAAATCAAACAGTTTTCAACTCAAAACTTTATTCTAGGTGATGTTACATTTTCACATAGGACCCCTTGTTCGAAAGGAGCTTCTGAACTCTCTCGTCCATTGAATTTGTCAGGTTTTGGATGGTTTCTGCTTCAATTGTTTTGCATGAGGACAGAATACCCTCCCAGAGCTGTTGCTTAGATGTGAACTGCCTCCCGCCATCATAGACACTCCTTTTAATGATGCTCCAAAGGTTCTGAATGGGGTAGAGGTCAGGGGAGCATGGGGGTCACACCATAAGTTTGTCCCCTTTTATGCCCATATCAGCCAGAGATGCAGATGTTTTATGTGCAGCATGAGATGGTGCATTATCATGCAGAAAAATGATCTTGCTGTGAAATACACGGTTCTTCTTCTTGAACCATGGCAGGAAGTGCTGTTTGAGAAAATCCACATACATTATGGAGTTCATCTTTAGCGCCTTCAGGGATCCTAAAGGGGCCGACAATCTCTCTCCCCATGATTCCAGCCCAAAACATTACTCCACCTCCTCCTTGTTGGCGCTGTAGCCGTGTTTGCGTGGGGTGTCCATCAACCAGCCATCCTCCACTCCATCCATCTGGACCATCGAGCGCTGCACGGCACTCATCCGTGAACAAAACAGTTTTGAAATCAGTCTTCATGTAATGTTTGGCCCACTGGAGCCGTTTCTGCTTGTGTGAAGTGGATAGAGGAGGTCGACAGGATGGCGCATGCACAGCTGCAAACCTCTGAAGGACCCTGCATCTTGTTGTTCGGGGGACGTTGGAGGCACCAGCAGCTTCAAAAACTTGTCTGCTGCTATGACAAGGCTTTTTTGCCGCTGCTCTTTCAACCTGACGTAATTGCCTGTAGGAAAGAGTCCTCAATTTGCCCTTATCAGCACGCACACGTGTGTACTGTGAATCAGCTACATACTTCTTGATTGCCAAGACACTTCATCCTGATCATCGCACAATGTTGATTGTAGTCATGCCTTGACCTAAACACTCCACAATTTGTTGCTTCTCAGCAGCCGACACATCCTTTTTCTTTCCCATTTTGGCAGAAAATGTAGGCTGCTTAATAATGTGAGAGAGCCTTCTTAAGTAGTCTTGCCTTTCATTGGACACACCTGCCAAACTAATTAGCACAGGTGTCTGCAATTGCTTACAGTGATATAAAGAGCCCTGACACACATCACCATCAATGAGTTTAACTGACAAACAAACAAATTCTTCCCTTATCACTCCTAAACACTTTTTGTATAATAATTTGGAACGCGGTGTACATGTGCTTTTCCACAAAACACCAGTGGTTCACGTAGTGAATCTTACAGTTCTAACTTGCCAACCGTGGTCTGTATGGAGTTGTTCAATAAAGGGCCCAAAATTAAGATAACATAGATGGGAGAGGTCTCTATGAATAGGAATTCCTAAGTATTTGATACCCTGTGAGGGCCAGGCAAAGGGAAAGTTGGACTGGATGGAATCCTATATGGATTTGGGGAGGGAGACATCGAGGGCCTCAGACTTCGCTGCATTGATTTTAAAATTTTACCATGTAACAAAGTGATCTATTTCAGCCATAACAGCAGGGATGGATATATGTGATTGAGTGATATATACTAGGACATCATCAGCAAATAGAGAGCACTTGTACTCGGTGCCTCCCACCTCAATCCACCTAATATTGGGGTTATGGCGAATTGATGAGAGCAGGTGCTCCGTCACTAGGATGTATAAGAGAGGGGACAGATGACATCACTGCCTTGTCCCATTGGTGATTGTGAAAGGTGATGAAAATGTTCTGACGCACCCCCTGGGCCTTGGGACACCCGGAGCCGGACCCTTTTTGGTGGATGCTGGTGGTTGTAGTCTCCGTGGCGGCGACCCGGTTCCGTGGCTCAGGGCGGTCAAACCAGTGGCGGAACTATTTATGTGGTTTTCATGTTTAAATGTCCGACTACGCCACCCGTGGATTGCGGTCAGAGTGAACCGCCGCTACAGGGCAGACCACTGAGGCTGGTGTTGTGGGTGCAGCAGAGCGTAGCATAACTCCCCACGGGAGGAGTATAGCCTCAGGGCAGTGTATGCGGAGGATGGGGGTGATGGTGCAGGGCAGCAGCAGTAACGACACGGAGTCAGTGATGCAGTTCAGGGCCTTTACTCACAGTTCTTATTATCCAGACCACGTCTGCAGGTAACGGCTGCCCACGTCGTACTGTGCTCACCAGGTGAGGGGCTCAGACAACTCCCAGATAACTTTGGAGCACTTCACAGGACCCCCTTTGTGTGTCCTTTGTCTGGCCTTTCTTACCAACACTTCTGTCTGGCTGCCTCGGGCCTCCTCTTGGTAAACTTGGCGCCAGTTTCCCTGACCCTATGTGGTGCCTTCCTAGCGGGTGTAGCGAGGGGCTGCGCCACATAAAATGTCAGAGCCTCCGGTTTCTAGCTGAGGGTCGTTTCCTGCCTCCACTAGTTCGGGGACCGGTCTCCCCCTTTGGCCTGACCCCTCCACGCAGGTGGATTCGGGCGTGCGGTGGCGACTCGCCCGTCCGCACCCCTGGGATCCCTTCATTCCTCGTTCCTGGAGCCTTCTCCGCTCCTCTTCCTTCCTTCTCCCTCTTCCAGGCCTGGGCCTCTGTTACTAGGCCCGCCTCCGGAGCAGAGCTCATGCAGAGCCCCTGCTCCCTGCCACTTCTGCTCAGACTTCTCTGCACTGAACTAAGATGGTGCCCACCTTTTATACTCCCTTCTCAATGCACCCAGGAACTGCTTCCTCCCTGCTCCTGCACTACAGGGTTCCCCTTCCTCAGTGTTCCCTCCCCCCACTCCAGCCAGGGACAGGGACTGTCGTGCCCATCTCAGGGGCATATTGGTCGCCCTGCCCCACGGCAATGTGGTGTAATGCATGCAGGTGTCGGGTCCTGATCCACACTCCATCCTTACCTGAGAGTGAGATATCACACCTCTGGGTGAGGTGCAATACGTCTGTAGCAACCGAGCCCTCAGGGTGCTACAGTTCCATTCATCTTCAGCCTAGGTGACGTATTGCGATACAGGGCCGTGATTTTGGCTATAAAAGGGTCCCCTAGACCCCTACCCCAAGCTTTTTAAGAGAATCATATATGGCGTGCCAGGAGACTCTATGGAATGCTTTCTCAGCATCCAACGAGAGTATCTAATTACAAATTTTTAACTGCATCTAGCCCAGGAAATACTTTGTGCCTAGTAGCAGTGTCTGCTAGTGAGCGGATTATCCCGGCTGTTAAGCAAGCTGCACCACCTGTAGTTTAGACACTTAATTTTTTCAAAGGAAATGCTTCGGGACCATGGGATACTTAGTGAAGAGCATCAGGAGGCACCCCAAGGCATAGGGGCTGGGACTGGCAGTAGGATGCCTTGCGGTGGACAGCCGAGCTCGATCCTTATAAAAGCTTTTTAACTGCAGCAGCTTTAGTGGACGCTACTGGAGCTGGAATTACCGCGGCTGCTGGCATGAGACTTGCCCTCCAATAGATCCTTGTAAATGGATTTAAAGTGTATTCATTCAAATTAGAGAGACAATTTAAATTAAAAAGCTTAGAGCTGCCTCCACCACAGGGGGGCTCGCTCGACCCACCAGCGGACAGGCACCAGTATTGGGAGAGGGGGGCTGGCCGTCAGGGTTCACCGCGGCTCTGGCACAAACCCGGCGACACGGAGGTGGCACGGGCAGGAGCGGACTGGCCGTGTCGGCTTCTCACTTTTTGGATTTTAGAAGGGCATGACATGCCTATATCTGTGTCTCCCCCTCCTTTTACTCCTCCACCTCTTTTATTTTCGCATGACTATATGTACTTGTCACTTTTCCATGTGTTAGTTATGTCTTCTGAGCAGTTTGTCAGCTTTTGGACACCTTTGAAGGTGTTTTCTATGTGTTTCTATGTGTTTTTGTTTGCCTGCCATTGGTTTTAACGGTGTTCGAAGGTGTTCGACGAACAGTTCGACGAACAGTTCGGCGAACACACGGGTGTTCGACGAACCGAACCGAACTCGAACACTACGGGGGTGGCTCAACACTACCTGTGAAATAAGATTCCCGGCCGCTCCAGAGTCAAGTTGGGCTAGTTCGAAATAACGATTCTCCCCGCAGATAATTGAGACTGACAGCAGCAGAGATGGAGAGGATTTATTCTTGTCTAGGTCGACCTCTCTGAGCGAACCTAGACACAGGCGTTTCCCGACCTCTCCGGGCAGGTACGGATCCGGTGCTCCTTACTGCCACAGTAGAAGCAGCTCCCCTCGGCACGGCGTAAGTCCTGACGGGTTTTGACCATCTTGGTCTGGTCGACCTGCATAGGCTCAGGAGAGTGTACCTCGGGAGAACCGGAGGGAGTGACGGATTTCTGAAAAGTAGGAGCTAGACGTGGAAACCTCCTCTCACGGGTGACTTCTTTGGCACGCTCCTGGAACCGTAGGTCAATCCGGGTGGCAAGAGTTATTAAGTCATCGAGAGTGGTAGGAATGTCTCGACCGGCAAGTTCATCTTTAATACGGCCGGACAGACCCTCCCAGAAGACAGATACCAGAGCGTCGTTATCCCAGGCCAGCTCCGAGGCAAGGGTACGGAACCGTATGGCATATTGGCCCACGGTGAGACTTCCCTGACGGAGGCGTAGCAGAGATGATGCGGATGAGGTCTTCAGTCCAGGTTCGTCGAAGACTTTCCGGAAAGCCGTGAGAAAGGCAGGCAAGTCGGACACCAGGGGGTCTCCTCTCTCCCATAGAGGATTTAGCCAGGCCAGGGCCTCCCCAGTGAGATGGGACATGATGAAGGCAATTTTGGCCCGGTCGGAGTTAAACTGATGGGACAGGAGTTCAAAGTGCAGGGTGCACTGATTTATAAAGCCCCGAGCCTGAGCGGAGTCGCCTCCGAAGCGAGGAGGTGCGGAAAGCCGGGGTCCGGGGTAGGATACCATAGTATTGGTGGGCAGCGGAGCTGCCGGATTGCGAGTCATGGCTCTGGCGGTGGTTGCTGGTGGAGCAGTCAGAGTGTCCAGGCGAGTATTGACATTCCGCAGGTGACCCAGGATGGACTCCTGTTGGGACCTCTGACGGGACAGTTCATGACACAGGTCCGAGAGTGAGGGAGCTTGGGTGCCACCCGGTTCCATGGACCGAGCAAACTGTAACGGGTCTGGGAGGCGGAACCTCTGAGCTACTATACAAGGGGGCGGTCCTTGTAAGGGAGCGGGTGGCGACCAGGGAAGATGGGCAGGCAGTCACAGCAGGTGACCGGGACAGTCTCTAAGTGAACGGGCTGGAGGTCACGGCAAGTGACCGGGGCAGTCTCTGGATGAACGGGCAGGAGGTCACGGCAAGTGACCGGGGCAGTCTCTGGATGAACGGGCAGGAGGTCACGGCAAGTGACCAAGGCAGTCTCTGGTTGAACGGGCAGGAGGTCACGGCAAGTGACCGGGGCAGTCTCTGGCTAAAGGGTAGGTACGACCTGTGATGGCAGAGCCTCCAGGTAGGCTAGCAGGCAGATGGTAGATGTGTGCTCCCAGGTGAGCAAGCGAGAGTCTCTGGAATGGCAGGTGGTCACAGCACGTGACGGCGGAGCCTCCAGGTAGGCTAGCAGGCAGGTAACAGGTGTGCGCTCCCAGGTGAGCCGGCAGGAGTCTCTGGAATGGCAGGTGGTCACAGCACGTGACGGCGGAGCCTCCAGGTAGGCTAGCAGGCAGGTAGCAGGTGTGCGCTCCCAGGTGAGCGGGCAGGAGTCTCTGGAATGGCAGGTGGTCACAGCACGTGACGGCGGAGCCTCCAGGTAGGCTAGCAGGCAGGTAGCAGATGTGCGCTCCCAGGTGAGCGGGCAAGCTGGTCCATAGACAGACTGACAGGAGTTGGAGGGCAGACCGTCGGACCTCAGGCTAGCAGGCAGGTAGCAGAGGAGCGCTCCCAGGTGAGCGGGCAAGCTGGTCCTTAGACAGACTGACAGGAGTCGGTAGGCAGACCGTCGGACCTCAGGCTAGCAGGCAGGTAAGCAGAATATCAGGCAGGAATCAGACAGCAAACTGGCAGGAATCTGTCAGGTAACTGGCAACGGGACCTGAGGGCTGAAGCAGAGTAGTGAACAGTGCAACAACATTGCTCGGGCACCTCTATTTTGGAGGAGGTGCCTTATACATGGTGAAGTCCTTCGGCCATTGGCCGGGGACTCCTTAGGATGGCGCGCGCGGCCCCTTTAAGAGGGAGGGAGCGCGCGCGCGCGCCCTAAGCACAGTGGCCGGGAAGGAGCGCGCGCTGCCAGCAGAGCGGGAGGAGGACGCCGGGCTCGGAGCAGAGGGGTGAGGGGAACAGCGTCCCTGCCTAGCAGAGGGCAGGGACGCCGGCGCTACACACAGCATTAAGTCAAATAGCAATGGATATTGATTGTAAATGACGGTTGCAAGAATACACCCCACATTATACATAACCTTTCATCAAATGACAGAAAAGAGATAAACATGCCTCAAAAGAGTAAATTGCATAATTTTGAAGATGAAGTGGTAAGATATGATTAATTAACACATGTATGAAATATTTAATTAGAACAAAAATATGCTTAATCTAATAATTTACAGTTTGGCTCAAATAAGAGCCAGACCATAAAACAGTTTGATAAAACTGAATATCGTGTAGAAAGTTAGTATCACCATAACAATAAAGTGCAAATAATTGTACTGGAAAAGTAATAACTAGAATCCCAGGTAAGTGTGAAACTCAATGTAATCCTCATTTCAAGGATTGATGACCCAGATCAAAAGGTGCATAAAAGGATAAAAACAGTTCGTAAAAAAAATGCACAAGAGGACGAAAATTAGTCCATAGAAAAAGTGAAGTAGATCCAGCGAAAGTGAAGGCCCGTGAAGGGGGACTCGAAGAAACTCCACGACCAGACATCGTGATAGCAAATTATAATCTTGACACGTCCAGATTGAAAAGCTGTGAAAACATAAAACCAGAAAGTTAACATTAATTCTTTCTTACCCTCATTTTACTCTGTAGAATTGCTACAATTGTTTATAAAAGCCGGTGTATAAAGGTTCTTCGTTGAGGCCAGTCGGTGCAAGACTATTGAGGTTGTAGATCCATTTGGACTCACACCACAATAAAGAGCTTGTGACACAACCTCCGCTTATGTTGGTATTGACCGCCTCAATACCCATAACTCTTAGACTGCTTCATGAGCTAGAATGTGTATCCAGAAAATGCATGGCTACTGAGGAAAGTTTTTTACCTTTTAGATGATCCTTCCTCGCTGTCGTAATGTTAGATACGTGCTGCCGCACACTGCTTCTTAATTCTTGGGTGGTTTGGTCAATGTATATCTTCTGACAACCACAAATCAAGGCGTAGACAATATTTCGTAATCGACAGTTAAAGTAAGCTTGAGATCGAACCTGGGAAGAAATATATGGTACAGAGATGCCCTCATCAGCAATCAGATAAGGGCAAATCTGTTCAATCTGCGTGTGGCTCGTCTAAAATGTCTGTTTGCAAGGTGGTCCTTTAAGATTTTTGGACCAGGGGGATAAATGGCAAGAGCCTGGGTTTCCTCTGTAAGATCCCCCCAACTCTTCTCCAAGATCTTGTAAACGTCATCCCACTGATTATTATAGGTTATGATCAAATTGACCATTAGATGTGTAGTCTTTGGCTTAGGTTTTAGTAGTTTCTGTTGGTCATTCCTGGAGGAGTTTTCGTAAGCTCCGGAAATCACTTTCTTCGGGTATCCTCTTGCCACAAATCTCCATGTAAGATCTCTAGACTGAACGAAATTCTTCTGAAGAACTATAGTTCTCTTGAGGCGTAAAAATTGTCCTTTTAGAATACCGGTACGAAGGTGGACAGGGTGGAAACTAAAGTAATGTAACAAGTTGTTGCCGTCTTCTTTCGATACAGAGTAGTGGCTAGATGTGTTCCTTGGATATCGATTTTTAGATCCAGAAAATCAACCACAACGGTCAAGGCAAATGATGTTAGCCTGATGTTCCACAATTTGTCGTTGAGCTGATTTAAAAAGGATTCACATTCATCCATAGTACCTGTCCGCAAGAAAAAAACGTCATTGGTGAAACAGAAACACTGTAGGACATGTGTTTTGAAAACCGATGTGTTACATACCTGAGTCTCCTCCCACCATCCCATGTACAAATTTGCCTATGATGGAGCATATCTTGCCCCCATTGCTTTCCCGGACTCTTGCCTGTAGAAGGTATGATCAAAAATGAAGTAACTCTTCTCCAGGACCAATCTTAAGAGATCTAGAATAAACAAGTTGTGCTTACGATCCCTAGATGTTTGTTTGTCCAAAAAATACATAACAGCATTTATACCCAGATCATGGTCGATACTGGTGGGCAAGGCTTCCATGTCTAGCGTTACAAGGATGGTATTCTTTGGAATTATCAAATTTTCCAATTTGATTTGATTGATCCCTCTTACATTGAGTTTCACACTTACCTGGGATTCTAGTTATTACTTTTCCTGCACAATTCTTTTCACTTTATTGTTATGGTGATACTAACTTTCTACACAATATTCAGTTTGATCAAACTGTTTTATGGTTTGGCTCTTATTTGACTGGCGAGAGTGAGCATCCATTTACTTTAATTGATAGGTCTGTTGGGGGGATTGAGTGAGATGGGGGAAAGATGATGAATTCTGTTTTGTCCATGTTAAGTTTTAGAAATCGAGCAGAGAAAAAGGATGAAATAGCTGACGCACATTGTGGGATTCTGGTTAGTAAGGAGGTGATATCAGGTCCGGAGAGGTAGATCTGTGTGTCATCAGCATAGAGGTGATACTGGAAGCTGTGAGACACTATGAGCTTTCCCATGCCGAAGGTGTAAATGGAGACGAGCAGGGGCCCTAGGACTGGACCTTGCGGAACACCGACAAATAAGGGGCGAGGTGAGGAGGTGGTGTGTGAGTGGTAGACGCTGAATGTCCGGTCTGTTAGGTATGAGGAGATCCAAGCTAGGGCCAAGTTTGTGATGCTAACAGATGAGAGAATCTGTAGTAATAGGGAATGGTCCACTGTGTCAAAAGCAGAGGACAAGTCCAAGAGGAGGAGGATGGAGTAGTGTCGCTTGGATTTGGCGGATAGTAGGTCGTTGGTGACTTTAGTCAGGGCAGTTTTCGTGGAGTGATGTGGTCGGAAGCCAGATTGTAAGCGGTCAAAGAGGGAGCAAGAGGAGAGGTGGGAAGATAGTTCAAGACGGATGTGTTGTTCCAGGAGTTTTGAGGCATAGAGGAGAAGTGATATGGGGCGATAGGTACACACTGAGGATGGGTCAAGGGAGGGCTTTTTGAGGATGGGTGTGATTGTGGCATGTTTAAAGTGTAACGGGTCTGGGAGGCGGAACCTCTGAGCTACTATACAAGGGGGCGGTCCTTGTAAGGGAGCGGGTGGCGACCAGGGAAGACGGGCAGGCAGTCACAGCAGGTGACCGGGACAGTCTCTGAGTGAACGGGCTGGAGGTCACGGCAAGTGACCGGGGCAGTCTCTGGATGAACGGGCAGGAGATCACGGCAAGTGACCGGGGCAGTCTCTGGATGAACGGGCAGGATGTCACGGCAAGTGACCGGGGCAGTCTCTGGATGAACGGGCAGGAGGTCACGGCAAGTGACCGGGGCAGTCTCTGGGTAAAGGGTAGGTACGACCTGTGATGGCAGAGCCTCCAGGTAGGCTAGCAGGCAGATGGTTGATGTGTGCTCCCAGGTGAGCAAGCGAGAGTCTCTGGAATGGCAGGTGGTCACAGCACGTGACGGCGGAGCCTCCAGGTAGGCTAGCAGGCAGGTAACAGGTGTGCGCTCCCAGGTGAGCGGGCAGGAGTCTCTGGAATGGCAGGTGGTCACAGCACGTGACGGCGGAGCCTCCAGGTAGGCTAGCAGGCAGGTAACAGGTGTGCGCTCCCAGGTGAGCGGGCAGGAGTCTCTGGAATGGCAGGTGGTCACAGCACGTGACGGCGGAGCCTTCAGGTAGGCTAGCAGGCAGGTAACAGGTGTGCGCTCCCAGGTGAGCGGGCAAGCTGGTCCATAGACAGACTGACAGGAGTTGGAGGGCAGACCGTCGGACCTCAGGCTAGCAGGCAGGTAGCAGAGGAGCGCTCCCAGGTGAGCGGGCAAGCTGGTCCTTAGACAGACTGACAGGAGTCGGTAGGCAGACCGTCGGACCTCAGGCTAGCAGGCAGGTAAGCAGAATATCAGGCAGGAATCAGACAGCAAACTGGCAGGAATCTGGCAGGTAACTGGCAACGGGACCTGAGGGCTGAAGCAGAGTAGTGAACAGTGCAACAACATTGCTCGGGCACCTCCATTTTGGAGGAGGTGCCTTATATATGGTGAAGTCCTCCGGCCATTGGCCGGGGACTCCTTAGGACGGCGCGCGCGGCCCCTTTAAGAGGGAGGGAGCGCGCGCGCGCCCTAAGCACAGTGGCCGGGAAGGAGCGCGCGCTGCCAGCAGAGCGGGAGGAGGACGCCGGGCTCGGAGCAGAGGGGTGAGGGGAACAGCGTCCCTGCCTAGCAGAGGGCAGGGACGCCGGCGCTACAGTACCCCCCCCCTTTAGGCCCCCCCTTTTTTAGGCCAGAGAGAAATTTAGCTAGGATGAGAGGGGCATGGATGTTCTCCCGGGGCTCCCACGTTCTCTCTTCAGGACCAAACCCCTTCCAATCTACTAGAAAAAAGGTCTTCCCTCTTACCCTTTTGGTGGCCAGAATGTTCTCTACCTCAAATTCGTTTTCAGCGGAAACCGGAGCAGGAGGCGTACCTGTAGACTTGGAAAAAGAGTTAAGTACCACAGGTTTGAGGAGAGATACATGGAAGGAGTTAGGGATCCGCAAGTTGGCCGGGAGTTTCAATTTATAGGCCACCGGGTTGATCTGACTGATGACCTCCAGAGGACCGATGAACCGAGGCCCTAACTTATAGGAAGGAATCTTGAGCCGGACATACTTGGACGAGAGCCAGACCTTATCCCCTGGACGGAATTGAGGAGGATCCAGACGTTTTTTGTCAGCATGTCTTTTCATACGCTCGGATGACAGAAGGAGTGCGGATCGGGTACTCTCCCATATGGAGGAAAATTTGTTAACAAGAGATTCTGCATCCGGATTGTCCACCGAGGTGGAGACGGGAAATGGGATCCGAGGATGCTGACCGAAGACAACAAAAAACGGGGATTTGGAGGAAGATTCGCTCTCGTGATTGTTGTAAGAAAATTCGGCCCATGGCAGGAGATCCACCCAGTCTGAATGGTGGGCATTAACGAAGTGCCGGAGGTAACTGGTCAGGTTCTGATTGATCCGCTCCACTTGACCATTAGACTGTGGGTGGTAAGCGGAGGAGAAGTCCAGGGTGACGTCTAGCAGTTTACAAGTGGCTCTCCAGAAGCGTGAAGTGAACTGTACCCCACGATCCGACACGATGTGGAGGGGCAGGCCATGAAGACGGAAGATGTGGCGGATAAAGTCTTTAGCCAGCTCGGGTGCAGATGGGAGGCCTGGCAGGGGAACGAAATGAGCCATCTTGGAAAAGCGGTCAGCGACCACCCAAATGACCGTACAACCGGCAGAGACGGGAAGATCAGTTATAAAGTCCATTGCTATATGCTGCCAGGGGGCAGCAGGTACTGGGAGCGGAAGGAGGCGACCGGCTGGCAGATGTCTCGGAACCTTGTTGCGGGCGCAGGACACACAGGCAGAAACAAAGTCTATTACGTCCTTGTGCAGGGTAGGCCACCAGTAGTGCCGGGTAATAAGCTGGAGGGTCTTTTTCTGACCGGCGTGGCCAGCTAGTTTAGACGAGTGACCCCAGTGTAGGATCTTCTCCCGATCAGGTACTGATACGAACGTCTTACCGGGAGGGAGACGATTTAGACTCACGGGAGCCACCTGCATTACTCTGGCGGGATCGATGATGTGTTTCGGTTCCTCCTCGAGATCAGACACCAGAAAGGATCGGGACAAGGCGTCCGCCTTGATGTTTTTGTCAGCTGGGCGAAAATGAAGAATAAAATCAAAGCGAGCAAAAAACAAGGACCACCGAGCTTGGCGCGGGTTAAGTCTCTGGGCATGCTGGAGGTAAGCCAAGTTCTTGTGGTCAGTGTAAATTATTACCGGGTGAAGAGCCCCTTCGAGCAGGTAACGCCACTCCTCCAATGCCAGCTTGATGGCCAATAACTCTCGATCTCCTATGGAATAGTTGCGCTCAGAAGAGGAGAAGAGTTTGGAGAAGAAGCCACAAGTTACCATTCTCCCGGAAGAGGATTTTTGGGTAAGTACCGCTCCGGCTCCAGAGGAGGAGGCGTCAACCTCCAGGAAGAACTGCTTGTTGCCATCTGGGCGATGCAGCACCGGGGCGGAAGAGAAGGCCTGTTTTAAGGAAAGAAAGGCCTCCTCTGCTTCGGGCGGCCACTCTCTGGGATTAGTGCCCTTACGGGTGAGCGCGGAAATTGGGGCAGTCCGGGAAGAGAAGTGCGTAATGAAGAGGCGGTAGTAGTTGGCGAAGCCCAGGAACCGCTGAATGGCCTTCAACCCCTCCGGTCGGGGCCATTTCTCGATGGCAGACAGTTTCTCTGGATCCATTCGAAGGCCGGTCTGAGAAATAATGTAGCCCAAAAACGGAAGCGAGGTCTGCTCAAAGAGGCACTTCTCATATTTAGCGAAGAGGTGATTCTGCCTGAGCCTGAGCAGGACCTGACGAACGTCTCTCCGGTGAGTCTGGAGATCCGGAGAGAAGACCAAGATGTCGTCCAGGTACACCACTACGCAGGAGTAGAGAAGGTCCCGAAAGATGTCATTGACCAACTCTTGAAAGACGGCAGGAGCGTTACAGAGACCAAAGGGCATTACCAGATATTCATAGTGGCCGTCCCGAGTGTTGAATGCAGTCTTCCATTCATCCCCTTGACGGATACGGACCAGGTTGTACGCCCCACGGAGGTCCAGTTTGGTGAAGATTCTAGCCCCCCTCAGACGATCAAATAATTCTGGAATGAGCGGAAGGGGGTACTTATTCTTCATCGTGATCTGGTTAAGGCCTCTATAGTCTATACAGGGACGGAGAGAGCCGTCCTTCTTTTTTACGAAAAAGAAGCCTGCTCCCGCCGGGGAGGTAGATTTCCGGATGAATCCCCTGGCCAAATTCTCCTCAATATATTCGGACATCGACCGGGTCTCAGCAGCGGACAATGGGTAAATACGCCCACGGGGAGGCGTAGTACCGGGTAACAGGTCGATAGGACAGTCGTATGGTCTATGAGGGGGTAATGTCTCTGCCTCCTTTTTATTAAAGACATCAGCAAATGACCAATAGGGAATCGGAAGTCCAGGTAGATTAGCTGGGGTAGGAGAAGGACGGGCGGGATGAACAGGAACCAAACAAGTCTTATGACAGTCCTGTCCCCAGCGAAGGACTTCTCCGGTCTGCCAGTCAAGCACGGGTGCATGTCTCTGGAGCCAAGGTAGACCTAGTAAGAGGGCGTGAGAGAGTCCAGGCAGAACATGAAAAGAGATGCTCTCAGAATGCAACATTCCCACCTGCAGAGTTACGGATTCGGTGATGAGTTGGATGGGACGTGGTAAGAGGCCCCCATCCACAGCAGCGACAGATAATGGTATAGCCAGAGGTTTGGTGGGAATGCGGTATTTTTCTACCAGGGCCTGTGAAATAAGATTCCCGGCCGCTCCAGAATCAAGTTGGGCTAGTTCGAAATAACGATTCTCCCCGCAGATAATTGAGACTGACAGCAGCAGAGATGGAGAGGATTTATTCTTGTCTAGGTCGACCTCTCTGAGCGAACCTAGACACAGGCGTTTCCCGACCTCTCCGGGCAGGTACGGATCCGGTGCTCCTTACTGCCACAGTAGAAGCAGCTCCCCTCGGCACGGCGTAAGTCCTGACGGGTTTTGACCATCTTGGTCTGGTCGACCTGCATAGGCTCAGGAGAGTGTACCTGGGGAGAAACGGAGGGAGTGACGGATTTCTGAAAAGTAGGAGCTAGACGTGGAAACCTCCTCTCACGGGTGACTTCTTTGGCACGCTCCTGGAACCGTAGGTCAATCCGGGTGGCAAGAGTTATTAGGTCATCGAGAGTGGTAGGAATGTCTCGACCGGCAAGTTCATCTTTAATACGGCCGGACAGACCCTCCCAGAAGACAGATACCAGAGCGTCGTTATCCCAGGCCAGCTCCGAGGCAAGGGTACGGAACCGTATGGCATATTGGCCCACGGTGAGACTTCCCTGACGGCGGCGTAGCAGAGATGATGCGGATGAGGTCTTCCGTCCAGGTTCGTCGAAGACTTTCCGGAAAGCCGTGAGAAAGGCAGGCAAGTTGGACACCAGGGGGTCTCCTCTCTCCCATAGAGGATTTAGCCAGGCCAGGGCCTCCCCTGTGAGATGGGACATGATGAAGGCAATTTTGGCCCGGTCGGAGTTAAACTGGTGGGACAGGAGTTCAAAGTGCAGTGTGCACTGATTTATAAAGCCCCGAGCCTGAGCGGAGTCGCCTCCGAAGCGAGGAGGTGCGGAAAGCCGGGGTCCGGGGTAGGATACCATAGTATTGGTGGGCAGCGGAGCTGCCGGATTGCGAGTCATGGCTCTGGCGGTGGTTGCTGGTGGAGCAGTCAGAGTGTCCAGGCGAGTATTGACATTCCGCAGGTGACCCAGGATGGACTCCTGTTGGGACCTCTGACGGGACAGTTCATGACACAGGTCCGAGAGTGAGGGAGCTTGGGTGCCACCGGGTTCCATGGCCCGAGCAAACTGTAACGGGTCTGGGAGGCGGAACCTCTGAGCTACTATACAAGGGGGCGGTCCTTGTAAGGGAGCGGGTGGCGACCAGGGAAGACGGGCAGGCAGTCACAGCAGGTGACCGGGACAGTCTCTGAGTGAACGGGCTGGAGGTCACGGCAAGTGACCGGGGCAGTCTCTGGATGAACGGGCAGGAGATCACGGCAAGTGACCGGGGCAGTCTCTGGATGAACGGGCAGGAGGTCACGGCAAGTGACCGGGGCAGTCTCTGGGTAAAGGGTAGGTACGACCTGTGATGGCAGAGCCTCCAGGTAGGCTAGCAGGCAGATGGTTGATGTGTGCTCCCAGGTGAGCAAGCGAGAGTCTCTGGAATGGCAGGTGGTCACAGCACGTGACGGCGGAGCCTCCAGGTAGGCTAGCAGGCAGGTAACAGGTGTGCGCTCCCAGGTGAGCGGGCAGGAGACTCTGGAATGGCAGGTAGTCACAGCACGTGACGGCGGAGCCTCCAGGTAGGCTAGCAGGCAGGTAACAGGTGTGCGCTCCCAGGTGAGCGGGCAGGAGTCTCTGGAATGGCAGGTGGTCACAGCACGTGACGGCGGAGCCTCCAGGTAGGCTAGCAGGCCGGTAACAGGTGTGCGCTCCCAGGTGAGCGGGCAAGCTTGTCCATAGACAGACTGACAGGAGTTGGAGGGCAGACCGTCGGACCTCAGGCTAGCAGGCAGGTAGCAGAGGAGCGCTCCCAGATGAGCGGGCAAGCTGGTCCTTAGACAGACTGACAGGAGTCGGTAGGCAGACCGTCGGACCTCAGGCTAGCAGGCAGGTAAGCAGAATATCAGGCAGGAATCAGACAGCAAACTGGCAGGAATCTGGCAGGTAACTGGCAACGGGACCTGAGGGCTGAAGCAGAGTAGTGAACAGTGCAACAACATTGCTCGGGCACCTCCATTTTGGAGGAGGTGCCTTATATATGGTGAAGTCCTCCGGCCATTGGCCGGGGACTCCTTAGGACGGCGCGCGCGGCCCCTTTAAGAGGGAGGGAGCGCGCGCGCGCGCCCTAAGCACAGTGGCCGGGAAGGAGCGCGCGCTGCCAGCAGAGCGGGAGGAGGACGCCGGGCTCGGAGCAGAGGGGTGAGGGGAACAGCGTCCCTGCCTAGCAGAGGGCAGGGACGCCGGCGCTACATAAAGCATGAAGGGAAGATACCAGTTGTTAGTGATAGGTTGAAGAGATGGGTTAGGGTTGGGGTAAAGACTGTGGTGGGATGAAGTGGGACTTGATCGGGTCGAGTGCACAGGTGGTGAGAAGTGATCTTGAGAGTAGAGCAGAAAGTTGATCTTCCGTGATGATGGAGAAGCTGATTTTGGAGGAGGAGGGCTGAGTAATTATGAGGAGGGGCTGTGGGATTGTAGGCCAAAGCTTTCTCTGATGTTATCAATCTTCTGCTTGTAGAATGAGGCAATGTCTTCAGGTGAGATGAGAGGGAGGAGGCGCTGGGGGACGGAGAAGAGAATTGAAAGTGTTGAATAGCTGTTTAGGGTTGTGAGACAGGGAGGATATGAGAGATGAGAAATAGGTTTGCTTTGCTGCAGTGAGTGTGGACTTGAAAGTAGTGAAGGACTGTTAGAATGTGATGAAGTGCTCTTTGGAGTGGGATCTTTTCCATCTCCGCTCAGCAACTCAGGAAGTCCGCCTCAGTTCTTTGGTCAGGCTGTTGTGCCAGGGTTGCCTGTTGATTTTGCGAGCTTTGGTATGTGTAAGAGGGGCGGCCGATTCGAGAGCTGCAGCTATTGTGGTGTTGTATAAAGCGGCAGCAACATCTGCATTGTGTAAGGAACTGATGTCTGTAAGAAGGAGAAGGAATTCAGAGAGTTAGTGTAGGTCAAGGTGTTTAAGATTTCTGCGAGAGTGTGCAGGTTTGTGGAGTGGGTGTTGTGGACCTGGAGAGGAGAGGGAAGAGAATGTATGTAGGTTGTGGTCAGAAAGAGGGAGAGGTGAGTTAGAGAGGTTAGATAGGGAACAGAGGCGGGTGAAGATGAGGTTCAGTGTGTGGCCGTCTTTATGAGTGGCTGTGGAAGACCATTGAGCAAGGCCGAAGGAGGAAGTGAGAGATAGAAGCTTAGAGGCAGATGAGTGAGATGAGTCAATGGGGATGTTTAAGTTGCCCATGATGATAGTGGAGATGTCAGTGGAAAGGAAGTGAGGCAGCCAGGTGGTAAAGTGGTCGAAGAAGGTCATAAAGGCATCTGCATCCATAGAATAGTGAGTGCAGCTCTGGAGTATAATACAGGAGGTAACTCAGAATCAGTACAGGATAAGTAATGTAATGTATGTGCACAGTGACTGCACCAGCAGAATAGTGAGTGCAGCTCTGGGGTGTAATACAGGATGTAACTCACGATCAGTAATGTAATGTATGTACACAATGACTGCACCAGCGGAATAATGAGTGCTGCTCTGGAGTATAATATAGGAGATAACTCAGGATCAGTACAGGATAAGTAATGTAATGTATGCACACAGTGACTCCACCAGTAGAATAGTGAGTGCAGCTCTGGAGTATAATACAGGATGTAACTCAGGATCAGTACAGGATCAGTAATGTAATGTATGTACACAGTGACTGCAACAGCAGAATAATGAATTCAGCTTTGGAGTATAAGGGTATGTGCATGCGGTCAGGAGCCCCCCTGCAGCCCCCACACTGCAGAATAGCCACGCGGCTTCCGCTCATTATGCAAATGAGCAGCGCCATTTTTTTTTCCACATGCGGACTTTCCTCATAGAGGTTAAGTCGATAGGGAAAGTCCACATGCGTACCCGCAAGAGAAATTGACATGCTGCGGGTCTGAAAGATTCACCGCATTTCAGTTTCCGCGGGTGAGCCGCAGGTGCCCAGAGTCGCTTAGTGGACATGGGATTTCTAGAAATCTCATCCACTATGCTGTAACATCTGGCCGCTGCGGGTTTGACGCTGCATAACACGCAGCATCAAGCCCGCAGTGACTCCTGACTGTCTGCACATACCCTTATACAGGATGTAACTCAAGATCAGTAATGTAATGTATGTATACAGTGATTGCACCAACAGAATAGTGAGTGCAGCTCTGAAGTATAATACAGGATGTAACTCAGGATCAGTAATGTAATGTATGTATACAGTGATTGCACCAACAGAATAGTGAGTGCAGCTCTGGAGAATAATACAGGATGTTACTCAGGATCAGTACAGGATCAGTAATGTAATGTATGTACACAGTGACTACACCAGCAGAATAGTGATTGCAGCTCTGGGATATAATACAGGATGTAACTCAGGATCAGTACAGGATCAGTAATGTAATGTATATACACAGTGACTGCACCAGCAGAATAGTGAGTGCAGCTCTGGAGTATAATACAGGCTGTAACTCAGGATCAGTAATGTAATATATGTACACAATGACTCCACGAGCAGAATAGTGATTGCAGCTCTGGAGTATAATACAGGATTTAATTCAGGATCAGTACAGGATCAGTAATGTAATGTATGTACACAGTGACTGCACCAGCAGAATAGTGAGTGCAGCTCTGGAGTATAATACAGGAGGTAACTACGGATCAGTACAGGATCAGTAATGTAATGTATGTATACAGTGACTGCACCAGGAGGATAGTGAGTGCAGCTCTGGAGTATAATACAGGAGATAACTCCGGATCAGTACAGGATCAGTAATGTAATGTATGTACACTCTGACGGAACCAGCAGAATAGTGAGTGCAGCTCTGGAGTATAATACAGGAGGTAATTCAGGATCAGTACAGGATCAGTAATGTAATGTAAAAAAAGTGCAATTACACAGTTGTTTTTTTGTTCTTTTTTTTACCATGTTCACTAAATGCTAAAACTGACCTGCCATTCTTATTCTGCAGGACATTATGAGTTTGCAGAATCCAAAACATGTGTAGGTTGTTTTTTATTTACGTGGTGAAAAAAAATCCAAAGTTTGCAAAAAAAAAAAAAAGACACCATTTTCCGAGACCCTTAGCGTCTAGTGTTGAGCGAAAATTTTCGACACTGCTCGGTACTCTTCTGAGCATCACGCTACTCGGGATGTTCGGCGAGCACCGAGCATTTCCGGGTTACTCGGACGGGAGCTCGGGTTTCCGCCCTGCATGTTTGGCGCGCTTTACAGAGCCAATGAACATGCTGGGATTGCCAGCCAGTCACTGTAATGCCGCAGCCATGTTGGTTGTGGGCATTACAGTGATTGGCTGGCCGCACAGTGTCACCTCGAGTATTTAAAACCGGGCGCCGCCATCTTGGACACAGATGGCTGGGATCAGACAGTGTTGGGATAGCGCTGCTGATTTAGGGAGAGATATATACTGTGAAATAGTTAGTGTAGGGTCTGTAAAGGCTGCCATATCAAACAAACAGTCCTCAGGACTAATATCCATCCCAGATATCAGGCAGGCAGGCTGTATAGGAGACGCAGTGGTTATACCAGCAAACGCTGCATTACAGTCCTGTGTGCTCCTGTTGCTGCAATTGCTGGACTTAGCTCCTGGTCTCGGGGGCCAGGAAAAATCCTTTTTTTTTCATCTAAATCCTCTTTTTTTTTCCTCCTTCACACTGTACAAATACCCGTCTTATTAACCTTTTGCCCCCCCCCCCCCCAAAAAAAGTGTGTCTATGACAGTTCAGACACAAATATATCTGTTTAAAATAGTCTGGTGTAGGCTAGAGAAACAGAAGTGTTGTTTTGCAGTTTCACGGTTCAAACCTCTGTATTATCCACTTTTGGGCCATTTGTACCTAAAAAAAACAGTTTGAGTGTGTCGCTCACTGTTCAGCCGCAGATATATATATTTAAAAAAGTCTGGTATACACCAGTAAATTATAACTGTGGTTTTGCTGTTCCACGGTAAAAAATCTCTATTATCCTGCTTTTGGCATTTTTTGCCGTTAAAAAAAAAACTGTAATAGTGTCGACCTGATTGTTCAGACACAAATCTGTTGAAAATAGTCTGGTGTAGGCCCGAGAAATAGAACTGTGGTTTTGCAGTTCCACGGGTCAAATATCTGTATTATCCTGCTTTTGCCATTTTTTGCCGTAAAGAAAAACAGTAATAGTGTCTCCTGATTGTTCAGACACCAATATATCTGTTTAAAAGAGTCTGGTATACAACAGTAAATTATAACTGTGGTTTTGCCGTCCCACAGTAAAAAATCTCTATTATCCAGCTTTTGGTATTTTTTCCGTAAAGAAAAACAGTAATAGTTTCTCCCTGATTGTTCAGATTGTTTAAAAGTCGGGTGTAGGCCAGAGAAATAGAACTGTGGTTTTCCTCTTCCACGGTTCTAATCTACTTTTTATTACCCTTTTGCCATTGATAGTGCGAGTGTAAGCTATTTTACTTCCTTTACAATGGGAAAGGCGCCTGGCAAGGGACGTGGAACTGGATGTTCTGTTGATGGTGCGTGCAGAGGACGGGGCCGTGGTCAAGGTGAAAATGTGCCACAACCAACAGCCACATCTCGCTCCCACTTCTTGACCGAATTACTAGGGAAGCACAGAACAACACCAGTATTGCGAACTGATCAGTGTGAACAGGTTATTAATTGGATAGCAGATAATGCTTCCAGTTACCTGGGCACCACCACCTCCGGTCTGTCTTCCACACGGTCAAATCTTAGTAGCCCTGAGTCTCAACCGCATACTCCTCCTCACCCTGATGCTCCTTCCTCCCACCATGCCGAGTGTTGTCAGACAGCAACTGATCCCACACTTGGACACTCTGAAGAGCTGTTCACTGGTCCATTTCCAGATTTGTGCCCCTCGCCTGCTCCGCTTGAAGTGGTGGAAGAGGAGATCCCATGTAGCGATGCCCAAATATTTGAACAGCCACGGCCACTGGAAGTCGACGCTGGCAATTTGTCACAAGAGGTGGATGATGACGAGACAATTGCCAGGAAGTGAGGAGGAGGATCGTGGTGCGCAAGTGGAAGAGGAGGAGGTGGTGGATGATCTAGTAACTGACCCAACGTGGCAGGAGGACATGCAGAGCAAGGCCAGCAGCACACAGGGTGAGGGAGGCAGAGTACCCCAACAGGCAGGAAGAAGCAGTGTGGTGGTCGCACACAGAAGGCAGGCAACAGTTCCCCATAACACCAACACGATGGACGTTGCCAGTACAACCTGTAGGTCTTCCAGAGTCTGGAATTTTTTAAAGACTCTGCTGATAACCGCAAAAAGGCCATTTGTACCACCTGCCATGCCAGCATCAGCAGGGGTGACAAAACTACCAGCCTGACCACCACCAGCATGATCAGGCACATGGCAGCAAAGCACCCGACTTTGTGGGGCGAACCCCAGGGTCCACAACCAGTGTCAGCAGGTGTCACCACTGCTTCTTCCGCTGTTGTGCGTGCAATAGAACCCCCTGTTGTGTGTGCAAGGCAATCCCCTGTCCATACTGCATGCAAAGATGCCCCCTCCTCTCAGTCTTCACTTGTTATGGCAGTTTCTCAAGAAACAGAATCAACTTCCACGTCCACGTCCCACCGCTGCGTTCAGTTGTCCATATCCCAGACCTTTGAACGAAAGCGGAAATTCGCACCTAACGCCCCACAGGCCACAGTCCTAAATTCGCACATTTCACTACTGCTTGCGTTGGAAATGCTGTCTTTTAGGCTGGTGAAGACGGAATCCTTCCGCAACCTTATGGCGGTGGCCGTCCCTCGGTACTCGGTCCCCAGCCGACACTATTTTGCCCAATGTGCCATCCCTGCACTACACAAGCACGTGTCCCAAAACATCTGCCATGCCCTCAACAACGCAGTTACTGGGAGAGTCCACCTGACAACGAACACGTGGACCAGTGCTTGTGGCCAGGGACGGTACCTTTCCCTGACGGCACACTGGGTAAACATAGTGGAAGCCGGGACCCAGTCGGACCTTGGGGCGGAACACATCCTCCCAACACCGAGGATTGCGGGCCCTATGTCAGTCAGAGTTGCCCCCACAGTGTACAGCTCCTGCGCATCATCCTCCTCCTCCTCATGTTCAGCCTCCATCTCAGATATCACCACATCAGTTACAAGCTGGAAGCACTGCAGTACTGCCTCCGCCAAGCGGCAACAGGCTGTGCTGAAACTCATAAGCTTAGGTGAGAAACCTCACACTGCTTGTGAGTTGTGGACAGCTGTGAAAGAGCAGGCAGATCTGTGGCTGACACCGCTGAACCTACATCCAGGCATGGTCGTGTGTGACAATGGCCATAACCTGGTGGCGGCTCTGAGGCGAGGCGAAATCACACACGTACCATGCCTGGCTCATGTGCTTAACCTAAGTGGTTCAGCGGTTTCTTAAATCGTACCCTGAGTTGCCAGATCTGCTCGTCAAAGTACGCCGCATGTCAGCTCATTTTCGCAAGTCGGCTACAGCTTCCGCTGCCGTTGCTGTGTTACAGCAGCGTTTGCAGCTTCCGTCACACCGACTGGTGTGTGATGTCCCCACACGTTGGAACTCTACCCTCAACATGTTGCAAAGGATTTGTGAGCAGAAGAGAGCAGTTGTGGACTACCAGCTGCAACAAGGCCGTTGATATTCAGGTCAGACTCCACACATAAGACCTCAGGAGTGGACCTGGATGTCTGACATATGTACCATCTTGACAAACTTTGAGGAGTCCACCAAGATGGTGAGTGGCGATGACGCCTTCATTAGCGTCAGCATTCCACTTGTCTGTCTTTTGCAACGATCTCTGCAGAGAATTAAAGAGGAGGCATTGCAGCCAGAGTATGATGAGATGGATCAAGAAGCCGTAGGGGTCGATTACACACAGCCCAGCCTCATCTCATCCCAAGGTGCATTGGGGGATAATGAGGGAGAGGAGGAGGAGGAAGAACAGGAGCTTGTATCATGCGCTGTAGACGGTAGTACCTGTACAACTGTCATACCGTCGGTTCAGCGTGGGTGGCCTGTGGACAGGGGGGAGGAGGAGGAGGAGAGCATGGTCAGTCATCATCTTGGTGAGGACACGGAAGTCTTGCCCGTTACCAGTCTGGCACGCATGGCTGACTTTATGTTACGCTGCCTTAACCGTGAACCTTGCGTTGTCAAAATGTTGGGTGACAGTCATTACTGGTTAGTGACACTTTTAGACCCCCGCTACAAGGAGAACTTTCACTCTCTTATTCCTGAGGTGGAGAGGTCTACGAAAATGGGGCTGTACCAGAAGGCCCTTGCTGCAGAGCTGTTAAAAAAATTCCCATCTGAACACGCTAGCGGCAGAGGTCACAGTTCGTTGCCCAACCAAGGCGTACATGCGAGAGAGACGCAACTCCAATCCAGGAGAGGCAGGGGAACACTGTCAACGTTCTGGGACAGTTTTCTCAGACCCGCCCTTCGGACAGACCCTGAGGCGCGGGGTACTCTCACAAGGAGTGGAAAGTTTCAAAAGATGGCGAGGGAGTACCTTGCCGACCGTACCAGCGTCCTCCGTGATTCCTCTGTGCCTTTAAATTATTGGGTATCCAAGCTGGACTCTTGAAATGAACTCGCTCTGTACGCCTTGGAGGTCCTGGCCTGCCCTGCCGCTAGTGTGTTATCAGAGCGTGTTTTTAGTGCCGCAGGGGGAATTATAACTGATAAGCGCACTCACCTGTCAACTGACAATACTAACAAGCTGACCCTTATCAAAATGAACAAGGGCTGGATTGGGCCAGACTTCTCATCACCACCAAATGACAGCAGAGTAACATAAAGTCAAATCCACTGTGTTATTTTGGGAGGTGTATTCACATGCACCACTTCACACCCACACATGGGTATGCGCTTCCTCATTTCGGCTGTTTTATGTTCTTCTCCTTATCCTCAGCCTCCACCACCACTATACCACCAGGGTGACCGTGCTCCGTGTTGCCATTATTGAAAGCTCCTCCGTCCTTATCTTTGTCATCTTTTGCTTGGAAGGCATAAGCAAAGACTATGGGAGACCCACTCCCCAATAATGAGAATAATGTTTGTAATATGCTGTACTGCATGGCTCTTGTAAGGGGCATTGCAAATTCCTCCGTCCTAATTTTTGGCAGCTTTTGCTTGGAAGGCATAGGCAAAGACTATGGGAGATCCACTCCCCAATAATGGGAATAATGTTTGTAATATGCTGTACTGTATGGCTTTTGTAAGGGGCATTAAAACCGCCTTGTTAAGCTACTGGGACCTCCATATCTCTTCCAAGGGGCATTAAAACCGTCTTGTTAAGCTACTGGGACCTCCATGTCTCTTCCGAGGGGCATTAAAACTGTCTTGTTAAGCTACTGCGACCTCCACGTCTCTTCCGAGGGGCATTAAAACCGTCTTGTTAAGCTACTGGGACCTCCACGTCTCTTCCAAGGGGCATTTAAACCGTCTTGTTAAGCTACTGTGACCTCCACGTCTCTTCCGAGGGGCATTAAAACCGTCTTGTTAAGCTACTGTGCCCTCCACCACTCTTCCAAGGGGCATTAAAACCGTCTTGTTAAGCTACTGTGACCTCCACGTCTTTTCCGAGGGGCATTAAAACCGTCTTGTTAAGCTACTGCGACCTCCACGTCTATTCCGAGGGGCAATAAAACCGTCTTGTTAAGCTACTGTGACCTCCACGTCTCTTCCGAGGGTCATTAAAACCGTCTTGTTAAGCTACTGGGACCTCCACGTCTCTTCCGAGGGGCATTAAGACCATCTTGTTAAGCTACTGCGACCTCCACGTCTCTTCCAAGGGGCATTAAAACCGTCTTGTTAAGCTACTGGGACCTCCACGTCTTTTCCGAGGGGCATTAAAACAGTCTTGTTAAGCTACTGGGATTTCTACGTCTCTTCCGAGGGGCATTAAAACCGTCTTGTTAAGCTACTGTGACCTCCACCACTTTTCCAAGGGGCATTAAAACCATCTTGTTAAGCTACTATGACCTCCACCACTTTTCCAAGGGGCATTAAAACCGTCTTGTTAAGCTACTGCGACCTCCAACTCTCTTCCAAGGGGCATTAAAACCGTCTTGTTAAGCTACTGTGACCTCCATGTCTCTTCCGAGGGGCATTAAAACCGTCTTGTTAAGCTACTGGGACCTCCACGTCTCTTCCGAGGGGCATTAAAACCGTCTTGTTAAGCTACTGCGACCTCCACGTCTCTTCCGAGGGGCATTAAAACCGTCTTGTTAAGCTACTGGGACCTCCACATCTCTTCCGTGGGGCATTAAAACCGTCTTGTTAAGCTACTGTGACCTCCACGTCTCTTCCGAGGGGCATTAAAACCGTCTTGTTAAGCTACTGTGACCTCCACATCTCCTCCGAGGGGCATTAAAACCATCTTGTTAAGCTACTGTGACTTCCACGTCTCTTCCGAGGGGCATTAAAACCGTCTTGTTAAGCTACTGTGACCTCCACATCTCTTCCGAGGGGCATTAAAGCCGTCTTGTTAAGCTACTGGGACCTATACGTCTCTTCCAAGGGGCATTAAAACCATCTTGTTAAGCTACTGTGACCTTCACGTCTCTTCCGAGGGGCATTAAAACCGTCTTGTTAAGCTACTGGGACCTCCACGTCTTTTCCGAGGGGCATTAAAACTGTCTTGTTAAGCTACTGGGACCTCTACGTCTCTTCCGAGGGGCATTAAAACCGTCTTGTTAAGCTACTGTGACCTCCACCACTTTTTCAAGGGGCATTAAAACCGTCTTGTTAAGCTACTGTGAACTCTATGTCTCTTCCGAGGGGCATTAAAACCGTCTTGTTAAGCTACTGTGACCTCCACCACTTTTCCAAGGGGCATTAAAACCGTCTTGTTAAGCTACTGTGACCTCCACCACTTTTCCAAGGGGCATTAAAACCGTCTTGTTAAGTTACTGGGACCTCCACGTCTCTTCCGAGCGGCATTAAAATCATTTTGTTAAGCTACTGGGACCTCCATGTCTCTTCCGAGGGGCATTAAAACCGTCTTGTTAAGCTATTGGGACCTCCACCACCTTTCTAAGGAGCATTAAAACTGTCTTGTTAAGCTACTGTGACCTCCACATCTCTTCCGAGGGGCATTAAAACCGTCTTGTTAAGCTACTGTGACCTCCACCACTTTTCCAAGGGGCATTAAAACCGTCTTGTTAAGCTACTGTGACCTCCACATCTCTTCCGAGGGGCATTAAAACCATCTTGTTAAGCTACTGTGACCTCCACCACTTTTCCAAGGGGCATTAAAACTGTCTTGTTAAGCTACTGTGACCTCCACGTCTCTTCCAAGTGGCATTAAAACCGTCTTGTTAAGCTACTGTGACCTCCACCACTTTTCCAAGGGGCATTAAAACTGTCTTGTTAAGCTACTGCGACCTCCACGTCTCTTCCGAGGGGCATTAAAGCCATCTTGTTAAGCTACTGCGACCTCCACGTCTCTTCCGAGGGGCATTAAAACCGTCTTGCTAAGCTACTGCGACCTCCACATCTCTTCAGAGGGGTATTAAAACCATCTTGTTAAGCTACTGTGACCTCCACCACTTTTCCAAGGGGCATTGAAACCGTCTTATTAAGCTACTGCGACCTCCACGTCTCTTCCGAGGGGCATTAAAACCATCTTGTTAAGCTACTGTGACCTCCACGTCTCTTCCGAGGGGCCTTAAATCCATCTTGTTAAGCTACTGGGACCTCCACGTCTTTTCCTAGGGGCATTAAAACCGTCTTGTTAAGCTACTGGGACCTCTACGTCTCTTCTGAGGGGCATTAAAACCATCTTGTTAAGCTACTGTGACCTCCACCACTTTCCCAAGGGGCTTTAAAACCATCTTGTTAAGCTACTGTGACCTCCACGTCTCTTCTGAGGGGCATTAAAACAGTCTTGTTAAGCTACTGTGACCTCCACCACTTTTCCAAGGGGCATTAAAACCATCTTGTTAAGCTACTGCGACCTCCACGTCTCTTCCGAGGGGCATTAAAACCGTCTTGTTAAGCTACTGCGACCTCCACGTCTCTTCCGAGGGGCATTAAAACCGTCTTGTTAAGCTACTGCGACCTCCAAGTCTCTTCCGAGGGGCATTAAAACCGTCTTGTTAAGCTACTGCAACCTCCACGTCTCTTCCGAGGGGCATTAAAACCGTCTTGTTAAGCTACTGCGACCTCCACGTCTCTTCCGAGGGGCATTAAAACCGTCTTGTTAAGCTACTGTGACCTCCACCACTTTTCCAAGGGGCATGAAAACCGTCTTGTCAAGTTACTGCTACCTCCACGTCTCTTCTGAGGGGCATTAAAACCGTCTTGTTAATCTACTGTGACATCCACTACTTTTCCAAGGGGCATTGAAACCGTCTTGTTAAGCTACTGGGACCTCCACGCCTCTTCCGAGGGGCATTAAAACTGTCTTGTTAAGCTGCTGTGGCCTCCACGTCTCTTCCGAAGGGCATTAAAACTGTCTTGTTAAGCCGCTGTGACCTCCACCACTATTCCAAGGGGCATTAAAACCGTCTTGTTAAGCTACTGTGACCTCCACGTCTCTTCCAAGGGGCATTAAAACAGTCTTGTTAAGCTACTGCGACCTCCACGTCTCTTCCAAGGGGCATTAAAACTGTCTTGTTAAGCTACTGTGACCTCCACGTCTCTTCCGAGGGGCATTAAAACCATCTTGTTAAGCTACTGTGACCTCCACCACTTTTCCAAGGGGCATTAAAACCGTCTTGTTAAGCTACTTCGACCTCCACGTCTCTTCCGAGAGGCATTAAAACCGTCTTGTTAAGCTACTGCGACCTCCACGTCTCTTCCGACGGGCATTAAAACCATCTTGTTAAGCTACTGCTACCTCCACGTCTCTTCCGAGGGGCATTAAAACCGTCTTGTTAAGCTACTGGGACCTCCACCACTTTTCCAAAGGGCATAAAAACCGTCTTGTCAAGCTACTGCTACCTCCACGTCTCTTCTGAGGGGCATTAAAACCGTCTTGTTAATCTACTGTGACATCCACTACTTTTCCAAGGGGCATTAAAACCGTCTTCTTAAGCTACTGGGACCTCCACGTCTCTTCCGAGGGGCATTAAAACCATCTTGTTAAGCTACCGGGACCTCCACGTCTCTTCTGAGGGGCATTAAAACCGTCTTGTTAAGCTACTGCTACCTCCACGTCTCTTCCAACGGGCATTGCATTTCCCCCTAATTTTAGTCAGCTTTTGCTTTTCAATGCATAGGCAAACACTAAGGGAGACCCACTCCCTAATAATGGGTAGAAGGTTTTTAGTACGCTGTAATCCACGTCTGTTTCAAAGGACATTGCAGTTCCTCATAATTTTTGGAAAGCCTTCCATTCACTGCTTAGACCAACAGTGCACAGGAGACCCAGTTGCTATAAATGGAAAAAATGGTTTAGTTAAGGCCCTCTGACCTCCATGTCACTTCCAAGGGGCATTGGAGTGCCTCTAAATTTTTGGTAGGCATTGCACTCACTGTATGCCCTATAACTGTGTAGCCGAACCGCTACTTTTGGTACAGAAACATATCCTACAAGACATGTGTGGTTGACTGGCCTGATATTGATGTGAATGGTCCCTGTTCCTCCTGCTCTTTCTCCTTTGCCACCACCTCATCCATCATTTGTCACCTGAAGCTTTGTTTTATCGAGAGTCATAGAACTGGGATAGTAGCAGGAAAACATCCAGCAATCCTCGGAGGAGGTAGGATATGTGCCAAAACGCTGACCACCTCAGGCATAGCCGCTACTACATACATGCGCTTGCATTCCAAGAAAAAAAGCAGATGCTAACTACTATCATCATCATGCTCCTCACCTTGGCACTCTCAGCTCCCCTGATGGAGAAGCCAGGGCCCATCGGAGGAGTCTGGTTCTCTGGTGGGCTCGTCCAATGCTGCCCTAAAGCAGGCCAGGTTGAGAAAAGTGTGGGGAAGGTTACCAGGACAAATAGTGGCGACTGGGGACTGAGTATGGAGACCTCGCTGCCGAAGCAGCCATGAGGTAGTGGCCAGCTTCAGCCTCCTCCTAACTAAAAGGCCCCATTTCAAGTGCAAGCTAGCAGTATGGTATTGCAGCCTGGGGGTGGGTGGGTGGCAGGCTGCATATTTGCGCTTGCATTGCAAGGAATGTGAGAGGTACAATTGAACACTGCCCTGGGACAAGGACTTGCACGGGGATAGTTGCAAGTCTGCATCTTCTGATGCGGCAAGGATCACTTCTGATGGGCACACTTTTAGGCAGCTACCTGGGTGTCAGAGATTCTTCCAGGGGTCTTCCCTATGCTGTTCCCATGTCTTTTCAGCACTGTATGCATGTGTCACACAGCACATGGCCAGATAAGATTGTAAATGTTAAAATGACATTTCCCGGTGAATGCATTTGTCACGGTTGAAAGCAATATAAAAGTGCAAAAACGCATAAAAATGCTACTTGTGAACATAGCCCAAAGTGTGGAGGAGTATTTTTTTTGGGGGTTATTTATTTTACCTCATACACAAGTCTTTACCCTGGAAAGGAACTTCCTTAACATATTTCACAGGAAAGCAGTTTCAGTTTCGTTTTTGAAAGTTTTATTGTGAGCCCTTAAAATTGGCTTAACCCCTTTACCCCCGAGGGTGGTTTGCACGTTAATGACCAGGCCAATTTTTACAAGGTAACAAGAAAAAAATGGACCCCAAAATTTGTTGTGCAATTTCCCCTGGGCACACAGATACCCCATATGTGGGGAAAAACCACTGTTTGGGCACACGGCAGGGCTCGGAAGGGAAGGAGCGCCATTTGACTTTTTGATTGTAAAATTTGCTTGAATAATTAGCGGACGCCATGTTGTGTTTGGAAAGCCCCTGTGTGCCTAAACATTGGAGTTCCCCCACAAGTGACCCCATTTTGGAAACTAGACCCCCCAAGGCACCTATCTAGATGCATAATGAGCACTTGGAACCTCCATGTGCTTCACAAATTGATTCGTAAAAATGAAAAAGTGGAAAAAAAAAACACTTTTTTATTTTTACGGATTAATTTGTGAAGCACCTGGGGGTTCCAAGTGCTCACTATGCATCTAGATAGGTGCCTTGGGGGTCTAGTTTCCAAAATGGGGTCACTTGTGGGGGAGCTTCAATGTTTAGGCACACATGGGCTTTCCAAACGCAACATAGTGTCCGCTAGCAATTTGAGCCGATTTTCCATTCAATTTGTTAGCGTACACCATGTCGCGTTTGGAGAGCACCTGTGTGCCTAAACATTGGAGCTCCCCCACAAGTGACCCCATTTTGGAAACTAGACCCCCCAAAGCACCTATCTAGATGCATAGTGAGCACTTGGAACCCCCAGGTGCTTCACAAATTAATCTGTAAAAATAAAAAAGTGTTTTTTTTTCCACTTTTTCATTTTTACGAATCAATTTGTGAAGCACCTGGGGGTTCCAAGTGCTCACTATGCATCTAGATAGGTGCCTTGGGGGTCTAGTTTCCAAAATGGGGTCACTTGTGGGGGAGCTTCAATGTTTAGGCACACATGGGCTTTCCAAATGCAACATGGTGTCCGCTAACAATTTGAGCCGATTTTCCATTCAATTTGTTAGCGTACACCATGTCGCGTTTGGAGAGCCCCTGTGTGCCTAAACATTGGAGCTCCCCCACAAGTGACCCCATTTTGGAAACTAGACCCCCCAAGGCACCTATCTAGATGCATAGTGAGCACTTGGAACCCCCAGGTGCTTCAGAAATTGATTCGTAAAAATTAAAAAGTGGAAAAAAAAAACACTTTTTTATTTTTACGGATTAATTTGTGAAGCACCTGGGGGTTCCATGTGCTCACTATGCATCTAGATAGGTGCCTTGGGGAGTCTAGTTTCCAAAATAGGGTCACTTGTGGGGGACCTCCAATGTTTAGGCACACAGGGGCTCCCCAAACGCGACATGGTTCCAATTTGTTAGCGGACACCATGTCGCGTTTGGAGAGCCCCTGTGTGCTTAAACATTGGAGCTCCCCCACAAGTGACCCAATTTTGGAAACTAGACCCCTAAGGGAACTTATCTAGATGTGTGGTGAGCACTTTGAACCCCCAAGTGTTTTGCAAAGGTTTGTGACATAGAGCCATGAAAAAAAAATCATTTTTTTTCCACAAAAAAGCTCTTTTAGCTGCAATATTTTTATTTTCACGAGGGTACTAGGAGAAATTGGACCCCAAAAGTTGTTGTGCTATTTCTCCTGAGTACGCTGATACCCCATGTGTTGGAGAAAACTACTGTTTGGGCGCATGCCAGGGCTCGGAAGGGAAGGAGTGACGCTTTGGAATGCAGACTTTGATGGAATGGTCTGCGGGCGTCATGTCACGTTCTCAGAGCCCCTGATGTGCCTAAACAGTGGAAATGCCCAACAAGTGCCCCCTTTTTGGAACAGATGCCTGATTTGTCAATTTTATAATGTAGTGTTATACGCCAGTTGTGTAGGACAACCTGACAAACACTACACAACTGAAGTATGACAACCTGACGAACACTACGTCAGCTGTGTAGTGTTCGTCAGGTTGTCATACGTCAGAAATTAATTCAATAGTCCATGGAAGTATGGTACCTTTTGAAGCAGTCTTTCATGCAGAGACCAGGTTTGTCAGGGCAGGTGTCACATTGGTAAATGGTGTCCTTGCGTATTCCCCTTCGATAACACACTCGGCACTTCTTTTGTGGCTTACCTTTTTTTCCGCTGTGAGGGATCTGCCCCGAGAAATGCTGGCCCGGTACAATTCGAGGTCCTTCAGTTCCAGAAGTAGTGGGGCCCGCTCCGCCACCACTGCCAAATATCAGGGCCTTGATAACTGTCTCCTGAAAGTGAAGATACGACGCAGAAGTCTGGCTTGCACATTTTGACAGAAGGAAAGGGTTGTGCATTGCCATCTGAACAATGTGCACGGCCAGCTTCTTATACCATATCTTGGCCTTTCTCAAAGCACTGTACGGCTGGAGGACTTGATCGGAGAGATCAACTCCCCCCATGTACTTGTTGTACCCCACTACACAGTCTGGTTTGGCGACCTGTGTAGTGGAACCTCTTACAGTGCTGAGGGTGCTGCCATCACCATGTATGGTGGTCAAGAGAAGGACATTCCTCTTGTCCTTGTACTTGACCACCAACAGGTGGTCGCTACATTGGGCTCTTCTCTCACCCCTTCTGAGCAGCTGCCCAATTAGCGTCTTTCTGATTTTTGCGGACAGTACCGCAAGCTGCGGTATGTCACGTAGAGAGGGACTTGAAGAGCGGGATACTTGTATAAAAGTTATCCACGTACAGGTGATAACCTTTATCCAGCAGTGGGTGCACCAAGTCCCACACAATTTTCCCACTCACTCCCAGAACAGGGGGGCATTCAGGGGGTTCAATCCGGGAGTTCTTCCCTTCATAAACTCTAAACTTGTGAGTGTACCCTGAGGTACTCTCACAAAGTTTATACAGCTTGATCCCGTACCTGGACCTTTTACTGGGCAGGTACTGCCGGAATCCAAGCCGCCCCTTAAAAGAAATTAAGGACTCATCCACGCAGATGTCCCTTTGGGGCACGTACACTTCACCAAACTTGTTGTTGAAGTGCTCGATGACCGGCCGAACTTTGAAAAGACGATCAAAGTTCGGGTCATCGCGTGCAGGACACCTTGCATTATCTTGGTAATGCAAGAACTTGTGGATGGCCTCAAAACGTGTCCGGGTCATGACCATTCGGAACAGTGGAGTGTTATACAAAACGTCAACACTCCAGTATTGCTGAACCTCTGTTTTTTTCGGGGTCCCCATATGAAGGACCAGGCCCCAAAACTTCATCATTTCTTCTACGTCTACAGGAGACCAGTTAGAAAATGATGAAGAGGGGTTTTGTTCCAAAAATTGATGAGCATACAAATTAGTTTGGCCCACCATGAGGTTTATAAAATCCTCAGAGAAAAAGACTTTGAAAAAGTCTATTTCTGTGAGGCCGGTGGTGTCAAACTTGATTCCTGATTCCTCCACGAAATCAGGAATCAGTGGCTCAAAATTTTCCGGGGGCAAGGTCCATACGGGATCAGTAGTGGGGGGCGCTGGAACATCTTCTCTCCTGCAACGACTGCGGGGTGGTCCAGCAGCACCTGAAGAGGAAGAGGAGGAAGAAGAGGAGGAAGAGGAGGACGATGAGGCGTCGGAAAAGTAAAGAAATGTGGGATCCTCGCCCTTGCTGTCAGTCTCAGTGTCGGAGGCAACAATAGCGTATGCCTCCTCCGCTGAATAGCGAGTTTGGGATGAGCCGGACATATTTTTTTTCTCGTGTATGTGGTGCGTGTGTGTCAGTACTTTATTTAGAGTGTGTGTGTGTGTCAGTGTGCTTGGTGTGAACTTTTTTTTTCTGAAAAAAAAAGAGAAAAAAAGAAACTACCGTAGGTGGTGCAAACAGCGAGGACGAGTGCGGATCGGTGAACTATGTCACCAATCAACTCTCGACTGCTGCTGGGTGTGTGTGCGGATGTGGTGCAAAGGTGGGGGGGGAAGGAATTGACAGGGACAAGAAAAAGTCCTGAAAAGCAGCGAGCACGGACGTTGATCAGTGACGTAGACACTGCTCAGCACTCGGCCGCTGCAGGACGCACGAAAAAAAACAAAAAAACTGGGGGGGAGGAGGATTGGGGGTAAAAGGAGGGGGGGAGAGGAGGAGGGGGGGAGAGGGTGGATGAGGGGAGAACAGAGATGGACTTACCAAAGTCTTCTCTGTTCTTCTTTCAGCAGGATCAGCCGCAGGTTCTTGAAGAAGCTCTGGAGCAGGATCCGCAGCAGCAGGATAAGGAGCTGGAGACCCAGGACCCTGGAGGTAGCAGCAGGACGCCGAATCTGGAGACCCAGCAACCTGGAGACAGCAGCAGGATGCCGGTGCAGGAGATCCAGGACCCTGGAGACCGCAGCAGGATGCCGGAGCAGCAGCAGCGACTGGAGCAGGTAGGAGAAAGGTCTTGTAGTGTAACAGAAGATTCTCTGGCACTACAAGGCCCAGCACAGCGCAGATCAGACGTGACCGCTCTGTAGAAATCCTCACCAAGTGTGAGGATCTGCAGGGCGGTCACAGGGGGGTGACAGGATGGTGACAGGCAGGTCACAGGCCGGTCACCACCCGGTCACCTCCCGGTCAGGTACTCTGATTGGTGCAATCGATGATGACATCGATCGCACCAATCAGAGATGGCTGGGGCCTGGGCTCGCACCACAGTGGGTCACAGGGAGGCGACAGGCAGGTCACAAGCCGGTCACCGCCCTGTGACCGCTGTGTCACCTGTGTTCAGGTACTCTGATTGGAGCGATCCATGTCATCATCGATCACTCCAATCAGAGCTGGCTGGGGGCTGGCTGGGGGATCTATGACATCACAGGGGGTCATGGGGAGGTGACTGGCAGGTCACAAGCCGGTCACCGCCCCGTGACCGCCCTGTTACTGCACGGTCCAACTGTGATCGGTGCGATCGATTTGATTGGCAATCGCACTGATCCTAGCAATTTGGGGAGAGGGCTGGTGTTACTAGGCAACAGCCTAGGATCGGTGCTCTTAGGAGCACTGATCCTAAGCTGCACATCACTGTTTCCGGCAATCTGATTGCCGGAAACAGTGAGAAATGCTGTGATTGGCTGTTCAGAATTGAACAGCCAATCACAGCGATCGTGGGTGTGAAGGGGCGGCGACACCCCCCGAGATGCCGGCGCCATCTACCCTAAGGTAAGATGGCACCGGAATTTTAATGCTATCACCGCGACTTCGGTCGCGGTGCCGCATTAAAGATAGGGCATATAAATACGTATCTGGTCCATAAGGCCCAGGGCACAGATACGTATTAATACACTCTATGTCTTAAAGGGGTTAATACCTCTGACCACGTTGTTGACTGCAGTGACCTGGGGTCAGAAATGCTTCCTGGGGCGATCCCCATGCTGTCCCCATGTCATATGAGCACTGTCACTATTGTTTTGGGCACTTGTTAGGCTGTCTACAGACTGCCGGGGGAGCCGCCGCAAAAATGCTCAAGTCTCCCATAGACTAACATTGGGCTCGTTGCTGGGGTCGAGCACCTGAGTATCACGGCGAGCTCGGCCCGAGCTTCGAGCACCCGAGCATTTTAGTGCTCGTTCAACGCTAGCAGCATCTCCATTTTTCGGGATCTACGGCCGGGTGAGGGCTTATTTTTTGCGCGTCAAGCTGATATTTGGGATAGATATGATGTTATTATCGCCCATTATTGCATTTTATTGCAATGTTGTGTCGACCAAAAAAACATGTTACTTTGGCGTTTTAATTTTTTTTCTCTTTACGCCGTTTACCGATCTGATTAATTCTTTTTATATATTGATAGATCAGGCGATTCTGAATGCGGCGATTCCAAATATGTGTATATTTGAATTTTTTAATATTTTTAAAAACATTTTTTTTTTTTTACTTTTCACTGGCTTCAATAGTCTCCATGGGAGACTAGAAGCTGCGATCATTTTATTGCCTGTGCTAATATATGAGTTTTACTTTTTGTATTGAAGAACTGAAATAAATTAACTTTTTGATGATATTATAATTTAGTGAGATGCACCTGTATGTATATAACCAAAGCCATGTTGTCAGACATGGTGGTGAGTCTCATTGTATCCTCATTGTATACTGATGTTCTGTCTCTTTTCGTCTCACAATATTTATGAAACAAGAGCTGAGTTCCAGCATGAGAAGATGAGGAATCATCTAATCTCCTGCCTACAGAATGGCAGGATCAGCATATTTCCCTAAAAGGTCCAGAAGTGACTCCATGTCTATAAACGGCATGTAGAGTTTATGACGGTCCAAGAGATCGTCCCGACCTTCAACCGGCTCCATGTCTATAAACGGCATGTAGAGTCTACGACGGTCCAAGAGATTATCCCGACCTTTAGCCGGCTCCTTGTCTATAAACGGCAAGTAGAGTCTATGACGGTCCAAGAGATTGTCCCGACCTTCAACCGGCTCCATGTCTATAAACGGCATGTAGAGTCTATGGCGGTCCAAGAAATCGCCCCGACCTTCAACCGGACACAGACCAGTCTGCACCAGTAAGTAACCATGGACTTTCCATAATACCCTCAATATAGTGAATGTATAAACATGATGGAGGGGGCGTGCTGCCATTATTGGGGACGTCTGATCTTCATTGATTTTACTTTTTGTTTCAGAAAAAGCACCAAGCGAGTAAATTTGGCCGTCACATCCAGGCCCAGAGATGGATCGCATTTGATGCCCTCACCAAACCCCAAATCATGTAAGTTCCTTGCTTAAACCCCAAATCATGTAAGTTCCTTGTTTAAAGGGTTTATAAAACGTTTTCAACTACTGGATGGTATTTGCTCATTTTGTTTTTGTCTTAGGTTTTTTCTGTTAAATGGCAACAGTGTGAACTTGCTCATACATTTTGCACTTACACCAACATATGTTCCGGCTCATTTCTTTGGTTTTGCTTTAATTTTTTGCACTATGACCTTATAGAGAGGTGGCTCCCCGTTTTTGGGCTGTGCATCTTGTACATATAGCTTTCCATGGGCAGGTGCAAAAAGTCAGGTCTTGGTCCTGCTCTGCCTCCGTCTATTTTGAGGGCTGCTGATGCATAGCGAGGTGAACTACAAGAGTCAGTGACCATCCTGATTGGGTACAACTTGTCACGGTGGGATGACCAGGTTCCATGTTATTTACTTGTACTATTACCATTTATTTACTTACTGCAGGGTATTTTCTCATTTTGTTCGTACCTATGTTATGGCTATAATGTTACAATGTACATGGAACTTTGATGTCACCATCTCCTCGATGACATCACAATGAATATGATAGAAGGAGGCATGCTGCCATTATTGGGGTAGTCTGATCTTTATTGTTTTTCTTGTTGTTTCATAAACAGGACGAAGCGGCTATAACAAGTGTTGAGTGTTTCTGTCATCACCATGGACCAAATATAATCCAGGTAAGAGGAGTGTAATGAGCGGCAGTGACTGGGAGTAAATTGTGTTCACATGTGATATTTGATATTCGGCTGCTCCATGATCAGTTCTGTTTCTTCTTTCTGCTGATCACTAGAAGCAAGCTGTGGTCTCACAGTGAAGATGGGGTACGGCTGAAGGTGACGGCTATAACAAGTCAATGATGTAGCGGCACATGCTGCCATGATCCAGAACCACCCAGGGGAAGGGCAGTCCATCAGCCATGGTTCCCTAGAGGTTTCCTCCACTGGGGTTTTTTCCTCTCTTGAGCACTGATGAACGACTCTCTGTGAGTCCAGGACCCATCATCATCATCATCAGGGCCACATGACTATTGCCCACACGACTGGTGGGAACTTCTACATGTGATATCTTGTATGAAGTTAATAAAGAATTAAATTCATATCTAGCAGCCGTGTATCTGAGCCATGTATCTGAGTCTATTATGTATTGTCACAGAATATTTAGTACAGAAGGTGGTGGAACCTCAGTAGGAATATATACGGGGGTACAGTATTAATAGTGTTATAATACTGTCCTTTACAGGGGCAGGCTGTGGATCAGAGAAGCATATGCCCTCTAGGCCGGTCCTGAAGTAGCTGACTAGTGGTGCCGGGGGCCGGCAATACAACATAAATTGAGTAATGTCTGCCGCCCTCCCCCCCAGTATTGCTCTAGGCCCCTGATTAAGCCTGTATAGGCAAAACTGGTTGGGGGAGCTATATATGCGTGCTTTTTAGTTTCTTAATTGGTACCTGTAAGAATGGAAATTAAACAGATATATCGATGAAGTGCTACATTCTGTAGATTCATGGGCTGCAGCCATGATCTAGCTGAGGAAATATTTGTATACAAAAAGAGTTTGACTATCTGCAGCTGATTAAAGAGGTGTTCCAATGCTGAGAAACCCTTGTTATGGTTAATTTTTTTAATATCTAGATATCATTATTAATTTAGAAAAAAACAATTTATATTTTTGCTATGTCTGAAGTCTGCTTGAGTGTTTTCTAATTTTACATTGTGGAATGTCTGACTAAGATACTTGTTTCCTGTGAAGTCCTTGACATGAAGGTTTACGCTGAGCCAAGGGAAATGTGTTTGTTACTAATAAGTCTATTTTGGTTTTCTGTTCAGTTGTATGTAACAATGAAGTTCTGTTCTGTCTAGCTAATAAATATGGTGAGTCTTTGTTGCCACACCAGAAGACTCTACATGCTGACAATGCATGTCACATGTATTCTGTCTCTCTTCCTTCATCGATGAAGTATCTTAATTTGAATCACACTGGCAATGTGAAGACCCTTTGCTGCCTATTCCAAAGTTCTCCTTAAAACTAAGAGGGTCTCCATAACAGTACATGGTGCCTGAAACCTGGGATTGTCATAACCGGACCTCCTCTGGACCTGTCAACAAGGATCTCTCTGGGAATTACTGAATAAAATCCATGGTAAGTAATCCCTTGTATTACTCCTAATTCAGTACTATCTAGAGGGCTCCAGGACGGGTAATTGGTGGTCCTAAAAAGACAATAATTTTTGAACCCTTGCCAGTGATTTAATTTGTTGTCTTATATGTTTCAATGTGGTTTTTAGATGTATGATTGACGATTGAATGACGGTTGAATGATAATTGAATGAAGTGTCGAGTAACCAACCTTGCCCAGCATGTCAGGATTAGGCACCTCCGCAGTTCTTCTGTATATTTCAGGAGTCGGAGAATTGTTTTATGTTGTTTGTTTTGTCTACGTCATAAATGTCTGGTATGATATTGTAAACTATGAGGATCCTTGAATATGGGACTGACTGATTTTTGATTGACCAATAAGGGACTATGGTCTCTGCTTGATAAGGGATCCCATTAGGTGTGTTCCTTCACATGTGATGGAGAGGAAAATTGGTCCGTAAGAGGATCAGGGAAGTGTGATTGCCTATAGCAGAGGAATCCTTCACGGTAAGGTAGTACTCTGAGGGTATTGAATTCCCCTGTAAATTGATAAGGGCACCCTCAAGAAAGGGGTACCTGAATGCAGTTTTTAGCCCGAATACAGCAGGGGGATTAATATCAGCGATTGTGCAGTGTGCATTGAATGATTGACATATTGTTAAGTCGTTTTTGATGAATCAGAATCGTTGTCCTCAGTATCTGTGTTCTGTTTTGTTTAAGCTCAAGAGAGGGAAAATCATAGTAGCTGAAGTTCTTGCTTAGCCTGTATACCCAGACTGGGAAACATATAGTATAAAAAGTAACACTAATTGCAGATATAATTGTCACGCAGTGCCTTTACAAGGTGTAGAAGGAAAACCTTTGAACTAGGAAATATTATATGATCATACAGAAATAATTGCAATAGTAGGTGGAGCAGTAGGCTTGGTATTGTTATTTGTTTGGTTGTGTGTAAGAATCTCTCTAGCTCACAGGGCTGGAAAATCTGTGTTAGTACTTCCTTAAAGATCTGTCTTCCGAGGCTCAGAGGAGACTGGGACAGGATCAGATCCGTCTTTCGAGGATCAGAGGAGACTGGGACAGGATCAAATTTAGAGTCTGAGAGGCTCTAGATGTGCTGAAGAGAGTTCTGCGGTAACTCTGGCACAGTGGTTGCAGTCATGGGGACTGGCAACAGAAAGGAATTGACTAACCTAAAGGGCGTGGCCCCAGTTTCATCATGTGAGATGGTGGAGAGACTGAAAGGGAAAGAAGCAGTAGTGGGATGTGAAATAATATTGAGGAAATTTGGTATGGTAAAGTGGGGAAATTTGGAGGAGAAGGAATGGAAGAAATATATCTGCAATTGGGAAGGATGGTTGAAAGATAAAACCAAACTAGAGCAGGCTAGGATGTGGTTAGAAGTAGCAAAACGTCTCTCAATGAGTGAACATAAATCAGAGGAAACCAGGCATGGAACTGTCTATGTAATCTATGATAGTTTGAAAAACTCTCAAACCCCTGTAGTCTCTGTACCTGATGTAAATTCTGCACCCCCTTCAGCACCCCCACCTTATGCTGGGTCAATGGCATGGACTTGCAGACATTGTGGTCATCAGAATCCCCCTGGGGTTAATTGTTGCAGGTCCTGTGGGTCTTCACACCCAGGGACAACACCCAGGGTGCCTCTGTTCCCTATGAGGACCACTAGTCATGTTCAGTTTCAACCTCCTAGGATGGTTGATAATGCTCAGGTACACGATCCCCCCCAAGTATGGCCAATAGAAACATATCGGCCTTGGTCCCCCAGTGAACTTATTGCCCTCGCTACACAGCTTCCAGATCCCCGAAAAAAAAAACCTTAACATTTAGAATGTGCCTCCAGGGTGTTCAGGAGGCATATCGGGCCACATGGGATGATCTAGTTTCTGTCATTCTGCAGAAAGGCAGTGACCCCTTACTTATGGAAATTACTCAGATGCTGCCTGGCCAGGAACCAGCCATTAAAAATACATCAGAGTCGGGTCGGGTGTTTATACAAAGGATGCAAAACTGGGCACAGGCAGAGCAGGATAAAAAACAAGACCCTTTACAAACTGTAGTACAGGATAAGGCTCAGTCAGTCTCAGAATATGCCTCTGTATTAGAACAAATATGGTTGGATTTTTGATATGAGCATAATGATGATAAGGATCGCAGATTATTGTTGCAGTGTTTTATGAATGGTCTTAAACCTACGGTTCAGACTGTAGTATGCACTAGTCGCCCGGAGTGGCGCAATATGCAATGGGTTGATTTAAAGGAAATAGCCCGAGGTGCTGAACTAGAAAGCATGTCAAAGAAAAGGGTTAACTTGGCTCCTGTGCAGCCTAGGAAGGGAAAATGGGGGGAAAGGAGGAAGTAACCACCAAGGAGGAAATAGAGATTACAGCAATGTAGAATGTTGGTCTTGCTGGCAAAATGGACATCTATCCATTAAATGTCCTGCAAAATCAACAGCCACTGCCCAGCCCCCTCCGTAGGAAACTGACAATCCAGATGTCTCCCTCTGCCCCGTTGTCACCCCCCAGGGACCCACACTCACTGTCCCCGTGTCCCTGGGGGAGGGACAAACTATTTCATTCATGGTAGACATGTTCCAGAGGACATTTTGTCCCCTGACTATGTGACTTGTGAAGGGGTAGAGGGATGACTTACTAAAATACAAATGACTCATCCTCTCCGGTTAAATTTGCATGACTCAATTTCAATTGTAACCCAGGTTTTAGTTTCCCCTGATGTGCCTTTTAATTTGCTGGGAACAGATGTGTTGCAGAAAATTGGGGCCTGCGTAGAATTCACTCCAAATGGCCCCAAGATGACCACCTTCCTAGATGATGACACATTGTGTAGTCTTCTATCTCTAACAATTCTCACAGTTCTACACAATACAGACTCTAAACCTCATTCCCATCCTGTTTGGCTTGAGGATATACCCAGTCAATTGTGAGCATGTAGCAAACTTGATGTGGGAAAACTACCCATCCCTCCAGTGACTGTAAAACTTAAACCAGGTGCCCAACCCCCCTGTATAAAGCAGCATCCTTTAAGTGCTGCTCAGGATGCAGCAATACATGAGAATGTCCAGGAGCTTTTGTTAAGAGGTCTAGTTATTCCTATAACCTCCCCATTTAACACTCCCCTGTACCCAGTCAAAAAGAAAACCCCACCTGGACAGCCAGTAGCCTATCGTATGGTACATGATCATAGGGCAGTTAATGCAGTAACTATAGTGGATACTCCACTTGTACCCAACCCCCATACTCTCCTGAATCAGGTCCCCTCCACAGCCACCTGTTTCAAAGTGATTGATCTGGCCAATGCTTTTTTCTCTGTCTTCTTGTCCACGGAGTTTACCTCTTATTTTGCCTTCACCCACAGAAGTGCCCAGTATGCATGGGCAGTCCTTCCTCAGGGAGCTGCTAACTCCCCTTCCTTATTTTCCACATCCCTAAAGACTGTACTCGATAACTGGTGCTCCTTTGATTCATCCACCATACTCTTACAATATGTGGATGACCTTCTCCTTTGCTGCACCACTGACCAGATATGCCACAATGAATCTCAATCTCTGCTGATATTCTTAGCAGAAAATGGGTGCAAAGCTTCAAAAGATAAACTCCAATTGTGCAAGTCCACAGTCACTGTCTCCAGGCATTAAGCATCTCAGCCCAGGGAGGATTGAGGCTATACTAAAAATAACCCTTCCAAGATCTACCAAGTCCCTTCGGGCATTCTTGGGCCTAGTCCAGTACTGCTGTCTCTGGATATGAAATGCCTCTAGTATTATGGCCCCATTGTTCTAATGCCTCAAAACTGAGCCTTTCACCATTAATTTTGAGGCTATTGATGCATTTCACACCCTCAAGCTCACTCTTTCTACCTCACCAGCTCTAGGTATACCAAATTATTACAAGTTTTTTACTTAGTACTGCCATGAACAGGCTGTCCTTACCCAAGAACATGGTGGTAGGCAGTGCCCTCTAGGGTATTACTCTGTAACCCTTGATCCAGTCATTATGGGTTCTCCTACTTGTGTTAGAGCTGTGGCAGCTGCTTCAGAACTTGTTAAAAAGACAGAGGACATAGTGTTAGGAAGCCCCCTCACGCTTCAAGTTCCTCATGCTGTATCTGAAATACTTCAACAGGCTCAGACCCGTCACCTCTCAGCATCAAGGTTGACAAAATATGAAGTCTCACTCCTTACACCTCCCCATATAACTATCAACTGTAATGTTCTAAATCCAGCTACACTACTACCAGTGGATTTAGAAAAGGGAGGAAAATATCAGGATGGGGAAGAGGGAGAGACCATGAGCCAAGATATGCCCCTGTTTTTCAAATTAGCAGATGAGGAAGCTCAGTTTGATGTGGCACATGAACATGATTGTCAGGCATTGATGGAAGCTGAAATAAAGGGCTTGGCAAATATTACTCATGTGCCACTCACTAACCCCTCTGCTGAGTATTTTGTAGATGGTTCCAGAGCTTGGGACAGTGAACAAGGACGATTCATCATCGGGTATGCAGTAGTCCACAATGGTAAGGCAGTGATACAAGAACCACTCCCCTCCAGCTGCTCTGCGCAAGAGGCAGAGCTTAAAGCACTCGCTGCGGCGTGTAATATGGGAAAAGGTAAAGAAATTAATGTATTTTCTGACTCGCAATATGCTTATAGTGTTGCACATGAGTTGGCACCATTTGGCGAAGCCGTAATTTCTTGACCTCTGCTGGCAAACCTATAAGGAATGCACAAGCGGTAGAGCAGCTACTCATAGCACTCACCCTTCCCCGAAGGGCAGCCATAGTCAAAGTGTCAGCACACACTCGGGAACAAACTCCCCTTGCAGTAGGGAATGCTTTGGCCGACCAGGCGGCTAAGGAAGCAGCACGATTACCTCTGACAGAGATACTGGCTATCAAAAGTGTGGGAACCCCAGGAGACTCAGAGTCAGGGAATGCAGGAAGCCCCCTTTCAAATAAGGAGACATCCCCTGCACCGGTCCCAGTGGCCGTGGACCTCGAACTACTGCATGTCTTCCAGACCCAGGCTCCCCCTCACGAGCAGAATGCATGGGTCAAAGCGGGCGCCGTACAGTCAGTGTCAGGGGTATGGCAGGTAAACAAACGTATTTGCCTTCCACGCTGCCTGTTCCTCATGATGGCTGCCCTTGCCCATTCTCCGGTGCATAACTCAAAGGGTGTTATGTGTGCAGTGGTGCTACAAAACTGGTGTGCCCCAGGGTTCCCGAATACGGCTGCAAAGTATGTTCAAGAATGTCTAGTTTGTGCAAAACATAATCCTGGTAGGCCTATTCGAGTCCCACGAAAATGCACACCAAAACCAAATTACCCATTTCAGAGACTGCAGGTGGACTACATACAGCTACCTAAGGTGGGTAATTATGAATACGCCCTGGTATGCATTGACCTTTTCTCTTGGGTGGTGACTAAAGCAAACACAAAACTACTGCTAAAAAATTGATCAGTGAAGTGGTTTGTAGATATGGGGTGCCAGAAACTATAGGGGAACTAATGAAACAAATCATGGTCACTCTTGGGATAGAACAGGCTTTCCATGTTCCCTATCATCCACAAAGTAGTGGGAAGGTGGAACGTCTCAATGGTACCTTGAAACTAAAAATTCAAAAGTGTATGTGACACGCCCCCTAGGCCGTGGGGTACCCGGCACCGGGCCGGTAGATGCTGGGGGTTGTAGTCACAGTGGCGGTGACCCGGTTCCTGACCCAGGGTGGTCAATCCAAGGGGATTTTATATGTATGAGTTTTTATTAAAGAGTCCGACTACGCCACCTGTGGAATGCGGCTAAAGGGGGCAGCCGCTGCGGAACAGTCCTCTGAAGCTGGTGGTATTGCAGCAAGGATGTTATGGCTCCCCACAGGAAGAGTTAGCTCCAAGGCAGTGTAGAAGATGTTGGTGGTTGTGCTGGGCGTTGTAGTGCAGGGAGTGTTGGTGCAGCAAGAAACACAGAGACAAGGTGGTGCAGTCCCAGGGTCTTTACTCACGGTTATTGCAGTCCAAGTTACAGACGTCAAAGTAACTTCCTGTGCCGTGCTGCGTTTACTCAGTGAGGGGTTCAGTCCACCCTCAGAAATCTCTGGAGTACTTAGCAGGACCCCCTTCTGCGTCTTCTCTCTGGCTGTCTCCTTGAACCTCATACCAAGTGTCCCAGTCCAGTATCTGCGGGCATTGGCTGGCGACGTCTGTTCCGTCCCCTGGGTCCCGCAATTTCCTACGGGATAAATAAAGTATATCTTATCTTATCTTATCTTATCTTATGTAGTTACCTTCCTGGTGAGACTTGTATGGAATGTTGGCTACAGGACATGAAATACTGCAGCCTCCGGTTTCTAGTTAAGATATGCAATCTTCTAGTTGAGGGATCTGGTACCCTGTATACAGCCTGACCCCTCCACCTCTTGGTAGATGCGGGCGTACGGGTGGCCTTTTGCACGGCCCGTACCCCTAGGGTCCCTTCTTCCGTTCCTGGAGCCTCTCTGCTCCCTCTCTTCTCTTCTCTCCTTCTCCTCTCAGACTTGGGCCTCACTGTCCAGGCCCTCCTCTGGAGCAGAGCTCGTGCAGAGCCTCTGCCCCTGTCACTTCCCCTCCTCTGACTGACTACTGATCTAAGATGGTGTTTCTACTTATATCTTTCTTCTATGTGCTCCCCCTAACTACGTCCTTCACCCACACCCACTACATGGTTCCCCTTTACTAGGTTTCCCCCACTCCAGCCAGGGACAGGGCTCAGCAGGAAACACAGTGCATCTTGCCCTTCCAGCCGCCTGGAGCGGTGTGTTGGATGCAGGTGTTAGGGTCCTGAGCTGTACTCCTTCCTTACCTGAGAGTGAGATACCACACCTCTGGGTGAGATGCAATACCTCTGTGGCGACCGAACCCTCAGGGGCGCCACCCCCCCCCCCCCTGGTAAAACACAGCATGTCCGCGGGCTGGAACAGAGTAAAAGACAAAGTATTTTAAAGACATGCAAAATTTTGGAATGCATTCGCATAGAAGATCACAAACACAACATTTCTTCCCTTTATGGGAGGCTCTTTTTCTTTAACGTTACTGGTTACGTTTCTTTACCAAAAACATTATAAAACTTTCTTCACATATAAAACACTTTTCACTTGTATAAACACATCTTTTGTAAATAAAACATTTTTCTTATAAACATTCTTCATATCAAACATTTACTGACAGGTTACAGCATGATCTGCAACCAGGTGTCCACTTTCTCTATTAAGGTGCAAACTTGAGTATGAGGGACCCCTCCGCAAACCCTCAACGTAGGCCCTGGGCGTGGCTGCAGGGCATAGATGATCCAGGTGTTGGACCTCGTCTTCGGCCACGCCAAACGGGCTTTTGTTCTGAGGTCATTTGTTGTAATCATAAAACTAATAGGGGGCACTTTAAGAAGTGCAATTATTTACAATGGAAAGTTTTTAGGAGATCACCGTCCTCTACCCTAATGTCTCTATACCCTCGCGGGTAACTAAAGCATATGTAAACAAGAATTTATTTATTTTTTTGAAACTTGCAGCATTCTTGCTTTATCCTTACGGGTAACTATATACAGTTTCTCTAAACAGCCAGTTCAATAGTGGGGTTCCCGCCAGGGGAACTCCTCATTCTTACCGACTGACCCAGCCGGGTGTTCAGCCTGGTACTGCGGGGGCACGTCCTTTGCCACCTTGTGGACTTGGAGGGCATACCACCCGTGCTCTCCTTTGTGATGGGTGAAAGTGACATAGGGATAGAGGTCTCGACCGGGATGCCCCTGCTGGAGGTGGGGTTCCACGTCCCGCCGGTTGACGAAGACGTCTCGATCTGTCTGCGGCTCCCGGATAAAGCCCCACCCGGCGTCCAAGTCAAACTTTACGATTATCCCCTCCAGACGGGGACTGGACTTGGTAGACATGGCTTGGCGGGCCCGTGTCTTGGCCGCCATGTTTCTGGCCTCCATGCGCTCCCACTGTACCTGCCGGTTATATCGCTCCTTGTCCAGCTGCAGGAGCTCCCTCCTGCAGTACTCTTCTCGCCGGAGGGCCTGGGCCTGAGTCTCCTTCGGGAACCCGATGAGATCCCCCTCCCGGTTGTCCCATCGGAACTCCTCTCCCTCTGCGCAGGTAATCGGGGGCGCAGGTGTGGGAGAGAGGAGGGGTCTCTGCTGACCTTCATTCCTGGTGGACCAGTCGAAGGAGGGGGTCCCGTATCCCCACTCGGGTGTAGGGGTAGGCGGCTCTGGTAATGGGCCCAGGAGAAGGTCTTCTGAGCAGGCACCCGGGTAGTGCGAGGATTCCGCCAGGGGATTGAGGAGCGGATTGGCGGAGCTGGCCAGGCGGGATGGAGATTCCGCCGGAGTATCGCGGAGCTGGTCGACGAGCAGGCCTCCAGGGTAGTGGATTCTGGGCCTGGGAGCGAGTCGAGATCATGCGCGCCCGGGTACGGAGGCGCCGCCAGGGGGCCCGGGAGCAGGTTAGCGCGGTCTTCGCCCGGGACAGGGAAACTCTTCCTACCTGCTGCCGCGGCCGCTCCTTGGCTGCTCACTGCCTTCTGGTCCTGGTTTGGCTCCGCCGGGGCCGGGGCGCTGTCGGTGGGACACGGGACTTGCTGCCGCCTGGCCTCTATATTCTCCAGCACCTCCTTCTTCCAGCTGGCGATGGCTGTTCTCTCGGCCTCTCCTACCCACCGGCTGAGCTCACGCATCTCCGCTTGAAGGAACTCTGCATCTGTGTCACCCTGGCCTGGATGCCACAAAATGTAATAAAGCTGTGTCTGAGAGCAAGGGGGAGGTTCTCTAGTCAGGGGAATATTAGCATGCAGTACCTCCTGTCTCAGGCCAGTAGGGCGAGCAGGCTGCCCCTATAAAAGCTGGTACTGGGGGCAGGGTTAGAGAGAACTTGATGGCCTGTCTCAGCACTGAGACTTGTCCCAGAGCAGAGCAGGGACAGACAGTTGCACTGCACCTAAGAGGAAGTGTGTCAGGAGGAGAGCCACAAGCCAGAGACAAGAGGCGAAGAGAGCCTGTCTTGGCAGATAAAAGACTTACTTTACCAGACTTTGGTGTCTGAGGCTGGGAGGATTCTACATCCTCCAGCAGATAACCAGTTCGCAAGGGACTGTATATTCCTTGGCCTAAGAAGCCTGGAGGCCCTGCCACAACCGAAGGGACCAGTAAAGCCGTACAAGGCTGGGAGCAGAAAGGAACCCATGTCGCAGGCCATACAGGCGAGAATACACGGAAAGCTCGGAAACGTGGGCTGTTACTCTATAAGGAGGAGATAGCCAGAAGGAGCGCAGAAAGCACGGTAGGCCTACACCCTCACCCTGACCAGGGCCAATTTCCCCGTTGCTCTCAGACATCCAGGTCCCCTCCTAGCTGTTTATGGGTCAGTTTACCTGTTTCAGTAAAGACCCTGGACTGCAACCTATTGTCTGTGTGCTCCTTCGCGCCTCCAGCACTACCGGTACTGGGACTCTCACCACCATCACTCCCACCATCCACTACACTGCCCTGGGGCCGCACTCTTCCCGTGGGGAGTCACACCATCCCAGCTGCACACCTCATCAGCCCCAGCGGTCTGCCTTGCAGCGGCGGTACCTAATGACCGCAAATCCACGGGTGGCGTAGTCGGACATTATCAATAGCACATAACGGACTACCACTGGCCTGACCACCCTGAGCCACGGACCGGGTCGCCACTACTACCCCCATCGTTCCCCTATTGCCCGGACCGTGTGCCCCACGGCCCAGGGGGCGAGTCAGCTTTGGCGTAGTCGGCAGGATTTCATGCCCGCAACCACCGGGTACTGCGTGCCTGAAAAAGACTTTTGTAACTTACCTGTGGCGAAGTTTCCCGCCGTCCGGAGTCGTTTCCCGCCATCCGGAGCCGATTCCCGCCATCAGACGCCATCTTGGACCGTTTCCCGCAGTCTTCTGCCGTCTTCCCGCCATCCGCAGCTGCTTCCCGCCATCGGACGCCATCTTCAGGACGCCGCGCGGGAAGAAGAGGGGCGTGGACGTCAAAACCGCGCGAGATCCGAAGCTCCGCCCCACGCACCGACGCTGCGCAAGGTCCTGGAAGGGAGAGAGAGCGACGCTGACGTCATCAAGACGCGACGCCAGGTCCTCGTCCATAGCAGCAGCAGCGGAGCCGCGGCCTACAGAAGAGGATCGTCGGAAGGTAGGCCACGCTTAACTAGGGGGGAGGAAGATGTCGGACACAGAGGCGCCCACTACCACCAACGCAGCTGCAGCAGCGGTGATGCCCTTTTCCCTACCCTACATCCCTGGAGCGGCCTGGCTGCCCAAGTACTCAGGGGAGCCCCATGCCCTAACTGACTTCAAGGAAAGGCTATACAGTTTGTTCCACGTTTACCCCCTGACAGAGGAACAGAAGGTCAGCATATTAACAGGGCAGTTAACTGGCGCAGCCCAGCGGGAGGTAAAATCATGGCCCACTGAGGAGAAAAGGACTGTGAAGGGTATTCTGGCCCGGCTGCGGGGTACCTTTGACACACGTACCTCCGCTGAGATTAAAATGAGGTTCTATGGATGTAAGCAGCGGGCACAGGACAGCATCAGAGACTATGCCCTAAATCTGCAGGAAGCCTTGAGGGCTATTTAACAAACTGACCCAGGCAGTGTGCAGGAAACGGATAAGCTGCTAACAGAACAATTCATAGAAGGTCTGCTGTCTAGCGCCCACAGGGCCCAACTGCGCCTCATGTTCTTTCAGAACCCCGACCTGACCTTTGCCCAATTTAAGGACAGGGCCATAAGGGTGCTCCGTGAATCTGCAACCAGTGGCGCTATAAACCCCCGGCGCCCTGCTCTCACCTACCACCAGGAGGCGGCGCCCTCCTCTATGGACTCCGTGGAGGCTGATGCACAGGCCCTGAACCAAGCCCCGTCGAAAGACCTGCACCACCAAGTCCAGGAGCTGACCAGGAGCGTCGCGGCGTTGACTAGGACCGTCCAGGCGTTGCAAGTGGACCCGTCAAGACCCATCGAGCTGGCTTCAAGTCCGGAGGATGTCCCGTGGCGTCGACAGAGGAGGATCCCGTCGTTCCGAGGTAGGCCCACAGACCGCTACGCAGAGGATGGACAGCCCATTTGCCGTCGATGCAACCAGCCCGGACACATTTCCAGGTACTGTAATTTAAACGGGTCCAACCTGGGGCAGAGGGCCAACCCCCAGGCATAAGATCACCAGGCCCTTGCAATTGGCGTAATAAGTACGTTGGGGGGCGCCCGGTTTTACCCGTGGTGCTGGACGGTATCCCCATGAGCGCCTTGCTGGATACTGGGTCACAAGTAACCACTATCCCTTATGTACTTTTTAAGCAGTATTGGACTGATGCTGATATCACGCGGTATCCAGACAGTAACTTGAGCATCATCGCCAGTAATGGCTTACCCGTGCCGCAGATGGGGTTCAAGGAGATGACCACTAAAATTGGTAAAGTTGAACTGTCGGCACAGGGAGTAATTATTGTGGACATTGACCGTCGTGAAAGTCACCCTAAAATAACTATGGGTACTAACGTAATTGAAAATTGTCTTTCAGAGGTAATTGTAATCTTACAACAGGTGGCGGTGAATGCTAGTTCCAGCCAACAGAGAGTCCTCAACAAGGAGATAAAAGCCCTGATGAGACGGCAGCAGGTAGAACTGTCTGGTGGTGAGATCGGTAGCGTAAGACTGAGTGACCCATTCCCCATTTCCATGCCTCCCAAAAGTGAAATGATGATCTGGTGTCGGACTGCAATCGGGTTGAGAGGTAGAGACTACCAAGCCATGGTAGAACCCGTGTACTCAGACAGCAGGCCCACCATTTTGACAGCCCGGGGGGTGGTTGATGTCCGTCATGGGAGGGTGCCCGTCCGCATCCTCAACATTGGGGAGAGGGAAGTACACTTACCCAGGTACGCTACACTCGCCAAACTGTTTGTTGTCGAACACCAAGCTATCAGGGCCGTGGAACCCTTGCCTCCATCTCCACAGTCGGAGGGTAATGGATCCCAGAAACAAAAGGAGGACTGGTGCCAGAAACTCCATGTGGGTGCTGACTCCACTCCCCTGCACCAAAAACAAGGAGTCTACCGGGTGGTCCAGGAGTACGAGAGAATTTTTAGTAAGCACCCGCTAGACTTCGGCAGAGTTAAAGGGATAGAACACCATATCCCCACAGGGAGCCACCCACCAATAAAAGAGAGACACAGGCCTGTACCCCCTGCACATTATCAGAACGCCAAGGGTATGCTGCGGGAAATGAAAGAAGCTGGGGTCATTAGAGATAGCTGTAGCCCCTGGGCAGCCCCCTTGGTTCTGGTGAAAAAGAAAGACGGCACCATGAGAATGTGTGTGGACTATAGACAAATCAACCGTATCACCCACAAAGACGCATATCCGCTGCCTAGAATAGAGGAGTCTTTAGCCGCACTAAAATCTGCTAACTTCTTTTCTACTTTGGACCTTACTAGCGGGTACTGGCAGGTTCCTGTGGCAGAGGCTGACAAGGAGAAGACCGCCTTCACCACCCCGATGGGACTGAGTGAGTTCAACTGTATGCCTTTCGGGCTCTGCAACGCACCAGGGACCTTCCAGCGGCTGATGGAATGCTGTCTAGGGCACCGAAACTTCGAGACGGTCCTCCTTTACCTGGACGACGTGATTGTCTATTCGAAAACCTACGAGGACCACCTAAAGCACCTGGCCGAGGTGTTCGAAGCCCTGGCAGGCTATGGCCTGAAGGTGAAACCATCGAAGTGTCACCTGCTGAAACCAAAGGTCCAGTACCTAGGGCACGTGGTAAGTGCGGAAGGAGTAGCCCCCGACCCTGACAAGGTCACGGCAATCAAGAGCTGGCCAAGCCCCTCGAACATCAAGGAGGTGAGACAGTTTCTCGGGTTGGTAGGCTACTACCGAAGGTTCATCCCCGGGTTCACTAAGATGGCAGCTCCTATGCAGGACCTCCTGATCGGACAGTCTAAGTCCAGGAGTCAAAAGCCACCCTTCAAGTGGGATAAACCGGAAGAGGAGTCCTTCCACCAGTTGAAGATGGCCCTCACGGGGGATGAGATCCTGGCCTACCCTGATTATGGCCAGCCTTTTATCCTTCACACAGACGCCAGTAATGTGGGACTGGGAGCCGTACTGTCCCAAAACCAACAGGGCAGAGAAAGGGTGATCGCATATGCCAGCCGGAAGCTGAGACCCACCGAGAGGAACCCGGAGAATTACAGCTCCTTCAAGCTAGAATTCTTGGCGGTGGTGTGGGCCGTGACGGAACGCTTCAAGCATTACCTGGCCTCCGCAAAGTTCACCGTGTACACGGACAACAACCCGTTGACACACCTGGACAATGCAAGACTGGGTGCCCTAGAACAGCGGTGGATGGCCCGTCTCTCCAATTATGACTTTGTGATCAAGTACCGGGCCGGCAAAACCAATGCCAACGCTGACGCCCTATCGAGGATGCCTCACTTACCTGAAGGTGATGAAGACCCAGAAGAGCTGGAGGAGGTAGAACTCCCCGCGTTTCACCGGTATGGAGCCGCTCAATACTCTCACCGCGTGAAGGAGGAGGATCTAACAACTGTGATGATCAATCCCCTACCTCACCACAGCTGGGCCGAGACCCAAGATAGTGACCCTGCAGTCCGCCTGGTGAAAGATCTGCTGACCCAGGAAGATGCCCGCATAGATCCGGATGCTCCAGAGGAAGCCAAGCAGCTATGGAAAGAGAAGAGCAAGCTGTTCCTCTACGAAGGCAAGTTGTGCAGAAGGATTGTCAACCACCGGACGCACGAGCTAACCTGGCAAGTCGTGGTCCCAAGGCGAGATTCAGCTATGGTCCTGGGGGCTTACCATGACAGAGCGGGACACTTCGGTTGGAAGAAACTGGAGTTCCTGCTAAGAGGAAGGTTCTTTTGGGTCGGCATGAGAGGAGCTGTAGAAAAATGGTGCAGAGACTGTGGCCCTTGTCACCTGAGGAGGAAGGACCGCACCAGCCAGAAGACACCCTTGAGGCCTATCGTCTCCACGCAGCCTCTTGAGCTGGTAGCTCTGGACCACGTCAAATTGGCTCCAAGCTGGTCTGGATACATCTATGCCCTGACAATCGTGGACCACTATTCCCGTTTTCTAGTGGTGGTCCCGGTAAAGGACTTGACAGCCCAAACAGCGGCCAGAGCCTTCCAGCAATATTTCTGCCGTCCACACAGGTATCCGGAACAGGTCCTGACAGACCAGGGTCCAGCGTTCGAGGCTGAAATCTTCCAGGAGTTCTGCAACCTCTATGGCTGTAAGAAGATTCGTACAACGCCTTCCCACCCACAAACCAACGGGATGTGTGAGAAAATGAACAATATAGTCATTGATCTCCTGAAGACGTTGCCCCTGGAGGAACGCAGCCTGTGGCCAGAAAAACTGCCGGACCTGATAGACCTATACAACAATATCCCGGTGAATGCTACAAACTGCACCCCGGCTTACCTGATGCGAGCCAGACCAGGTAAGCTGCCCGTAGACCTGGAGATGGGAGTCCTAATACCTGAGGATACCTCCCCGGATGCGGACTGGGATACGGAAAGGCAACTGCAGTACAAGAAGGTACAGGAGAGTGTGGAGAAGAGCCTGGCCCAGGTGAGAGAGAGGCAAGAAAAACTCTTCAATCAACACACCCCTGCTGGTCCCCTAGAACCTGGTGAGCAAGTCCTGAAGCGGAAGAGAAGGCTACATAAGTTGGACGACCAGTGGGAAAGGGAACCCTACACCGTACTGCAGTCTGACCACGACAACCCAAAGGTGTGCATAATCACCAAGGACGGAGGAGAAACCACTAGTGTCGTCTCCAGAGACCACCTCAAAAGGTGCCCCGAGCAACTCCGTAGTGCAGAAGGGGATCAGAGTGACCTTGAACCCGCAGAGGACAAGGAAGAAATGATCAGCACCGTTCTCGGAGAGTTCCCTCAGTCCTGGACTCGCATAAATGATGCCATAGTGGTACCTCTCCTGCATTTCCTGCAACCGGCACAGCAACAACCAACACCAGAGCCGGAAGGTGAAGAGGAGCAAGCGGTTCCAGAGGCAGAAGAGCCTGTACCAGCAGCCCAGGAGAGTCAACCCTCTGCTGACAGTGAGCCTGCCATGCCTGCGGTAAGCCAAAGGACCCGCAGACAGCTGCCTGCCCTACCTGTACATCCAGCTGGTAGCTGTACCCCTAACGCTAGTGGGGAAAGCCAGATTGGTCCACCACCAGACAGTGGGCTACGTAGGTCAACCAGGAGCACAAAGGGACAGATACCCGCTCGCTGGAGAATATAGAGCGCACTAAGATTGTAAATAACCCTGTTGCCAAGTGTTGAAATATTTGCCAAGTTACATGCATGTTTGGTAATTCTGTGTTTCAGTTTCTTGCAGCTACCGTAAGGACTCAAAGGTTATGGACTTTTTATAACCAGGACCTTGTATGGACTGCGTTCGGAGCCTAACCAAGGAATGAACTAAGACTGTAAAGGACTTGGGGTAGGACAGACCCCCACCTGGTTAAGGCTCCCCGTTGTGCTGGTGATATGGACACCCGGTCACAGACCACACTGTGACCTTAAGAACTCAATTTGTGCGTCGTCTGTCTATTAATGTTTTATTATTATGCATATTGTCTTTGTTTATTGTTTAGTCCCGGAGTACTAAATTTCACTAGGGGGGAATGTGTCACCCTGGCCTGGATGCCACAAAATGTAATAAAGCTGTGTCTGAGAGCAAGGGGGAGGTTCTCTAGTCAGGGGAACATTAGCATGCAGTACCTCCTGTCTCAGGCCAGTAGGGGGAGCAGGCTGCCCCTATAAAAGCTGGTACTGGGGGCAGGGTTAGAGAGAACTTGATGGCCTGTCTCAGCACTGAGACTTGTCCCAGAGCAGAGCAGGGACAGACAGTTGCACTGCACCTAAGAGGAAGTGTGTCAGGAGGAGAGCCACAAGCCAGAGACAAGAGGCGAAGAGAGCCTGTCTTGGCAGATAAAAGACTTACTTTACCAGACTTTGGTGTCTGAGGCTGGAAGGATTCTACATCCTCCAGCAGATAACCAGTTCGCAAGGGACTGTATATTCCTTGGCCTAAGAAGCCTGGAGGCCCTGCCACAACCGTAGGGACCAGTAAAGCCGTACAAGGCTGGGAGCGGAAAGGAACCCACGTCGCAGGCCATACAGGCGAGAATACACGGAAAGCTCGGAAACGTGGGCTGTTACTCTATAAGGAGGAGATAGCCAGAAGGAGCGCAGAAAGCCCGGTAGGCCTACACCCTCACCCTGACCAGGGCCAATTTCCCCGTTGCTCTCAGACATCCAGGTCCCCTCCTAGCTGGGACTGTTTATGGGTCAGTTTACCTGTTTCAGTAAAGACCCTGAACTGCAACCTATTGTCTGTGTGCTCCTTCGCGCCTCCAGCACTACCGGTACTGGGACTCTCACCACCATCACTCCCACCATCCACTACACTGCCCTGGGGCCACACTCTTCCTGTGGGGAGTCACACCATCCCAGCTGCACACCTCATCAGCCCCAGCGGTCTGCCTTGCAGTGGCGGTACCTAATGACCGCAAATCCACGGGTGGCGTAGTCGGACATTATCAATAGCACATAACGGACTACCACTGGCCTGACCACCCTGAGCCATGGACCGGGTCGCCACTACTACCCCCATCGTTCCCCTATTGCCCGGACCGTGTGGCCCACGGCCCAGGGGGCGAGTCACATCCTCCAGGGTCAGCTTGTAGATCACCTCCGTCAGGGTAAGAGGTGTCTCGCCTGGCTGCAGGCCTCGGATCGGGGTCTCAGGCTCACCTCCCTCCAACTTGCCTGCCGGGTGTGTTCTTTCTGGTCTGCTGGAGACCACACCCTGTTTCCAAGTTTTTATTTCTCCTCTCCCCTTTCTGGGGCGGTCCCATGGCTGCTTGCTGTCGGTCACACCTGGGGGCGTCTTCCCCACCTTGATGGACACATCTATGTGTATGGCCACAGTTGCAGGGGGCTGGTTGCGCTTTTGGCGCCATTTTGGGACCCGGCCCACGATGGGAGGTTCTGTATTGTTGTTTTTGATCACGCACATAATGGCGCCCGTTCTTCTGGGGCGGGCGCCACATTCAGTCTTTGAACACAGTCTCTAGGCGCACAATACCCGGTGATAAAGGGTGGGTTACATATCCTGCCGACTACGCCAAAGTTGACGCGCCCCCTGGGCCGTGGGGTACCCGGCGCTGGGCCGGTAGATGCTGGGGGTTGTAGTCACAGTGGCGGTGACCCGGTCTGTGACCCAGGGCGGTCAATCCAACGGGATTTTATATGTATGGGTTTTTATTAAAGAGTCCGACTACGCCACCTGTGGAATGCGGCTAAAGGGGGCAGCCGCTGCGGAACAGTCCTCTGAAGCTGGTGGTATTGCAGCAAGGATGTTATGACTCCCCACAGGAAGAGTTAGCTCCAGGGCAGTGTAGAAGATGTTGGTGGTTGTGCTGGGCGTTGTAGTGCAGGGAATGTTGGTGCAGCAAGAAACACAGAGACAAGGTGGTGCAGTCCCAGAGTCTTTACTCACGGTTATTTTAGTCCAAGTTACAGACGTCAAAGTAACTTCCCGTGCCGTGCTGCGTTTACTCAGTGAGGGGTTCAGTCCACCCTCAGATATCTCTGGAGTACTTAGCAGGACCCCCTTCTGTGTCTTCACTCTGGCTGTCTCCCTGAACCTCATACCAAGTGTCACAGTCCAGTATCTGCGGGCCTTGGCGGGCGACGTCTGTTCCGTCCCCTGGGTCCTATGTAGTTACCTTCCTGGTGAGACTTGTATGGAATGTTGGCTACAGGGCATGAAATACTGCAGCCTCCGGTACCCTGTATACAGCCTGACCCCTCCACCTCTCGGTAGATGCGGGCGTACGGGTGGCCTTCTGCATGGCCCGTACCCCTAGGGTCCCTTCTTCCGTTCCTGGAGCCTTTCTGCTTCCTCTCCTCTCTTCTCTCCTTCTCCTCTCAGACTTGGGCCTCACTGTCCAGGCCCGCCTCTGGAGCAGAGCTCGTGCAGAGCCTCTGTTCCTGTCACTTCTCCTCCTCTGACTACTGATCTCAGATGGTGTTTCTACTTATATCTTTCTTCTATGTGCTCCCCTTAACTACGTCCTCCACCCACACCCACTACATGGTTCCCCTTTACTAGGTTTCCCCCACTCCAGCCAGGGACAGGGCTCAGCAGGAAACACAGTGCATCTTGCCCTTCCAGCCGGCCTGGAGCGGTGTGTTGGATGCAGGTGTTAGGGTCCTGAGCTGTACTCCTTCCTTACCTGAGAGTGAGATACCACACCTCTGGGTGAGATGCAAAACCTCTGTGGCGACCAAACCCTCCGGGGCGCCACACATGGAAGAAACACACTTGTCCTGAGTAGATTGTTTGCCCATAGCATTGTATTCAGCGAGGACCGCCCCAAGGGGGAGGGAGAAGCTGTCCCCATATGAAATACTGTTTGGTAGTGTCCCTAAGACAGGGTTGTATTTCCCACAGCAGCTGCAGGCCTCCTATGGTTCTCTCATTGAATATGTTCTGGAGTTGCATAAACATTTGACTGTTACTCATAATCGTGTTCTTTCGTCTATCCCAGACCCCAATTGCCTCAGCGGCACTCACACTTTGGTGCCAGGAGACTGGGTCGTGATAAAGAGACATATGAGGAGACCACTGGAGCCCAGATAGAGTGAACCATTCCAAGTGCTGTTAACCACAGCCACTTCGGTCAAGCTTCAAGGCAAGGACACTTGGATCCACGCCAGCCATTGTAAAAAGATTTTGAACCCCAGCAGCAGCAAAGATGATGACCCTGTTTGTTTGGACTATGGTGATAGCAACCGTACCCTTTGCCCTAATTCTCCATGAAGTACTTAAAGAGAACTGGGATAACAAACTGATAAAGCATCACAGGCCTGCAAAATATAATGCCACTTCTCCTATAAACATATATGATGAGATTTACAAGCAAGATATTTGTCGGTGAACGGGATTCATCCCCTCCAGGCTTTTATAGCATGGGGAAGTAGCTGATGAATAAATTGTTTTTGTAAAATAATAAAAAGGGAGGAGTTGTTATGGTTAATTTTTTAATATCTAGATATCATTATTAATTTAGAAAAAAACATTTATATTTTTGCTATGTCTGAAATCTGCTTGAGTGTTTTCTAATTTTACATTGTGGAATGTCTGACTAAGATACTTGTTTCCTGTGAAGTCCTTGACAAGAAGGTTTACGCTGGGCCAAGGGAAATGTGTTTGTTACTAATAAGTCTATTTCGGTTTTCTGTTCAGTTGTATGTAACAATGAAGTTCTGTTCTGTCTAGCTAATAACTATGGTGAGTCTTTGTTGCCACACCAGAAGACTCTACCTGCTGACAATCCATGTCACATGTATTCTGTCTCTCTTCCTTCATTGATGAAGTATCTTACTTTGAATCTCACTGGCAATGTGAAGACCCTTTGCTGTCTATTACAAAGTTCTCCTTAAAACAAAGAGGGTCTCCATAACACCCTCTTATATACTGATACAATACAGGTCTACTCAGCGTCGGACTAGCCCACCGGGACGCCAGACGATTCCCCGGTGCGCCTCGGGTCCTCGGTGGACCCCTGTGCCGGATATAGTGGGGGCCCGCCAGTAACCGTGGTCTTTCTAACCACGGACCTATCAGATGTTCTATCACAGCAATTCTCGGGCATCGTGGCACGTGCACATTTTGCTTGCACAGCGACGTTCGGAACTCACTTAGTTGACGCCTGTGCATTGGTCTCCATAGACGCCACATGATCACAATCGTGGATGAAAACCTCTTCCAGAGTGCTCTGGACCTCAGACTTGGCCGAAGGTTCACCTTCCAACAAGACAATGACCCTAAGCACACAGCTAAAATAACAAAAGAGTGGCTTCAGAACAACTCTGTGACCATTCTTGACTGGCCCAGCCAGAGCCCTGACCTGAACCCAATTGAGCATCTCTGGAGAGACCTGAAAGTGGCTGTCCACCAACGTTCACCATCCAACCTGACGGAACTGGAGAGGATCTGCAAGCAAGAATGGCAGAGGATCCCCAAATCCAGGTGTGAAAAATTGGCTGCATCATTCCCAAGAAGACTCATGGCTGTACTAGCTCAAAAGGGGGCTTCTCCTCAATACTGAGCAAAGGGTCTGAATACTTATGACCATGTGATATTTTAGTTTTTCTTTTTTAATAAATTTGCAAACATTTCTACATTTCTGTTTTTTTCAGTCAAGATGGGGTGCAGAGTGTACTTTAATGAGAAAAAAATGAACTTTTTAGAATTTACCAAATGGCTGCAATGAAACAAAGAGTGAAAAATTTAAAGGGGTCTGAATACTTTCCGTACCCGCTGTATATGGGATACAGTTATCCAAATAATGAAGATAACAAGATCTGTCTAATAATTACAGAGTGTAAATGACAGAATATATAAGGCTGGATATCAACAGGCAACCCTGGCATACCAGCCTAACCAAAGAACTGTGACGGGCCTCCAGGGCTGCTGAGCGTAGATGGAAAAGGTCACACTCCTATGAGCACTTCATCGCATTCAAACACTCCCTCACTACCTTCAAGTCCACACTCACTGTAGCAAAACAAACATACTTCTCATCTCTCATATCCTCTCTGTCTCACAACCCTAAACAGCTATTCAACACTTTCAATTCTCTCCCCCCCCCCCTCAGCGCCTCCTGCCTCTCCTCTCATCTCAGCCGAAGACTTTGCCTCATTCTTCAAGCAGAAGATTGACACCATCAGACCAAGTTTTTACCTAACGTCCCCCCAGCTCCTCCTCACACCTACTCAATCCTCCTCCTCCTCCAAAACCAGCTTCTCCACCATTACAGAAGATCAACTTTCCTCTTTACTCTCCATATCACACCTCACCACCTGTGAACGTGACCCAATCCCGTCCCACCTCATCCCCAACCTTACCACTCTCTATATCCTGTTACGGATCCAGGTGGTGGAACCTCTGTGCTGCGGTGCAAGGAGGGACCCAGAGGGGCGTAACTAGGTATCAACTGGGACCGACCAGGGTCATACGGCGGCTCAATCGACTCTGTGACCAGGGAGGGACCGAGCAGAGGGACCAGATGCTACTCTGGGGACGACCTTGTAAGAGAGCAGGTGACTCCTACGGGTCAGATGGCAAGGACTGACCGGTTCAGCAGATGAGCACGGCAAGCAGGCTGACGGGTGGACCGGAGAGACGGGCTGGCAGACACGGCTGGAACAAGCAGGAGCCTCTAGGTAGGCACGGCAGGTAACAGGTGGGAGCCTCTAGGTAGGCTGTCAGGCAGGCAAGGCAAGTAACGAGCAGGAGCCTCTAGGTAGGCAGTCAGGTGGTCACGGCAAGTGACAGGCAGGAACCTCTAGGTAGGCTGTCAGGTGGTCACAGCAAGTGACAGGCAGGTGCCTCTAGGTTGGCTGTCAGGTGCTCACGGCAAGTGACAGGCGGGAGCCTCTAGGTAGGCTGTCAGGTGGTCACGGCAAGTGACAGGCGGGAGCCTCCAGGTAAGCAGGCGGACAGAGCCCATAGACAGACTGGCGGACTGGACTGTAGACAGACTGTCGGGCTGGAGAGTAGACAAGCAGACGGGCTGGACTTGTAGTCAGGCTGGCGGGCTGGACTTGAAGTCAGGCTGGCGGGCAGGACTGGTAGTCAGGCTGGCAGGCAGGCAGGACTTGTAGTCAGGCTTAGCAGCGGGACCTGAGAGCTGAAGCAGAGTTTAACACACAAAGTTACAACCTTGCACGGGCACCTCCATATTGGAGGATGTGCCTTTTATAGGGGAAGTCCTCCGGCCATTGGCTGGGGATTTTTTAGGACGGCGCGCAGCCCCTTTAAGAGGGAGGGAGCGCGCGCCCTAAGCACGTAGCCGGGGAAGCTGCGTGCACCAGAAGCAGCTGCAGGGAGGCCACAAGACGCCGGAGCAGGACCGTGGCGGTAAGGAGGACGGCGTCTCTGCCGGGCAGGAGGCAGAGACGCCGATGCTACAGTACCCCCCCACCCTTTACGCCCCCTCTTTTTCAGGCCAGCAAGATTTTTTTTAAGGAGAAGAGGGGCGTGGATGTTCTCCCTGGGTTCCCAAGTTCTCCCCTCTGGGCCAAACCCCTTCCAATCCACCAGAAAAAAGGTTTTCCCTCTTACCCTCTTGGTGGCCAGAATGTTCTCTACCTCATAGACGTTCTCAGCAGAGACCGGAGCTGGGGAGGTACCTGGATTATCGGAAAAAGAATTAAGCACAACTGGTTTGAGGAGAGATACATGGAAGGAGTTGGGAATCCGTATGGTGGCTGGGAGTTTTAACTTGTAGGCTACTGGGTTGATTTGCTTGAGGACTTCAAACGGGCCAATGAACCGTGGACCCAACTTATAGGAGGGTATTTTGAGACGAACATGTTTGGAGGAGAGCCAAACCTTGTCTCCCAGACGGAATAGAGGTGGATCCAGACGTCTCTTATCAGCAAGCTTCTTCATCCGCTCGGAGGATTGAAGAAGTGCGGATCTAGTGTCCTCCCAAATGGTGGAAAATTCACTGACCAGAGACTGCGCGGCCGGGTTGTCCACCGAAGCGGAGACTGGAAACGGAATCCGGGGATGTTGACCGTAGACCACAAAGAACGGGGACTTGGAAGAAGATTCGCTCTAATGGTTGTTGTAGGAGAACTCGGCCCATGGTAGGAGCTCCACCCAATTGGCATGGTGAGCGTTAACAAAGTGCCGGAGGTAGCTGGTAAGGATCTGGTTGATACGCTCCACTTGGCCATTGGACTGTGGGTGATAAGCGGAGGAGAAATCCAGGGTGACATCCAGCAGCTTACACGTAGCTCTCCAGAAGCGCAAAGTGAACTGGACCCCTCGATCAGACACAATGTGGAGGGGTAGGCCATGGAGAAGGAAGATGTGAAGGAAGAAGTCCTTAGCCAGCACAGATGCAGACGAGAAACCAGGCAGAGGGGTAAAGTGAGCCATTTTAGAAAAGCGGTCAGCGACCACCCAAATGACCGTACAACCGGCAGAAACAGGGAGATCCGTAATAAAGTCCATAGCAATGTGTTGCCATGGGGCAGCAGGTACGGGAAGAGGCAGGAGACAGCCGGCAGGAAGATGTCTGGGAACCTTGTTGCGGGCACAGGACGAACAGGCCGAGACGAAGTGTACCACATCCTGGCGCAGGGTAGGCCACCAGTATTGCCGGGTAATGAGCAGGAAGGTCTTCTTCTGGCCAGCATGGCCGGTTAATTTGGATGAATGACCCCAGTGAAGAACCTTCTTACGATTCGGAACCGCTACAAAAGTCTTACCGGGTGGGAGACGAGACAGATCCAAGGGGGCCACATTCATCACTTTGCAGGGATTGATGATATGCATAGGCTCCTCCACTTGATCGGAAAGGATCGGGACAAGGCGTCAGCTTTAACGTTCTTGTCCGCCGGGCGATAACGTAGGGTAAAGTTAAAGCGGGCAAAGAACAAAGACCACAGGGCCTGACGCGGATTGAGTCTTTGGGCGTTCTGAAGATAAGCCAAGTTTTTGTGGTCTGTATAGATGACCACCGGGTGCAGAGTCCCCTCGAGCAGGTAACGCCACTCATCCAGCGCCAATTTGATGGCTAGCAGTTCTCGGTCTCCTATGGAGTAGTTGCGCTCAGACGAGGAGAAGAGCTTGGAGAAGCAGCCGCAGGTTACCATTCTCCCGGATGGAGATTTCTGGAAGCGGAAGCATCAACCTCCAGAAAGAACTGCTTGTTGCTATCCGTACGGTGCAGCACAGGGCAGGAAGAGAAGGCTTGTTTTAAGGAGAGAAAGGCCTCCTCCGCTTCTGACGACCATTCCTTAGGATTTGCTCCCATACGGGTGAGCGCAGAGATGGGAGCAGTCCGGGAAGAGAAATGCGGGATGAAGAGATGGTAATAGTTGGCGAAGCCCATGAATCGCTGAATCGCCTTCAACCCCTCCGGACGGGGCCACTTTAAGACAGCAGAGACCTTCTCGGGGTCCATCCGTAGACCTGTCTTAGAGATAATATAGCCCAGGAAAGGAAGAGAGGACTGCTCGAAGAGGCATTTCTCAAACTTTGCATATAGGTGATTGTGACTGAGCCTAAGCACGACCTGACAAACATCCCTCCGATGTGAGGGAAGATCCGGGGAGAAGACCAAGATGTCGTCCAGGTACACCACCACACAAGAACATAAGAGGTTACGGAAGATGTCATTAACTAATTCTTGGAAGACGGCGGGAGCATTACAGAGACTGAAGGGCATCAAACGGTATTCATAGTGACCGTCCCGGGTATTGAATGCCGTCTTCCACTCGTCTCCTTGGCGGATCCGGACCAGGTTATACGCCCCACAAAGATCGAGCTTGGTGAAGATCTTCGCACCTTTAAGGTGGTCGAACAGCTCAGAGATGAGCGGCAGGGAATATTTGTTTTTGACCGTGATTTGGTTGAGTCCTCTATAATCGATACAAGGAACGTAGTGAACCGTCTTTCTTTTTAACGAAGAAGAATCTGGCTCCAACTGGGAAGGAAGATTTCCGGATGAATCCCCTAGCCAGATTTTCTTCGATGTACTCCGACATGGCCTGGGTTTCGGTCAACGACAACAGGTAGATACGCCCACGGGGTGGAGTGGCACCGGGTATCAGGTCGATAGGGCAATCATATGGCCTATGGGGTGGCAGAATCTCTGCCTACTTCTTGTCGAAGACATCAGCATAGGACCAGTAGGGTGCCAGTAGACCGGGTAAATTAGTCGGAGTAGATGGGGGTCAAGCCGGGCGAACCGGAACCAGGCAGGTCTCATGGCAATCCTGCCCCCAACGGTGTACCTCACCGGATTGCCAATTCAGAACGGGTTCATGTTTCTGTAGCCAGGGTAGACCTAGCAAAAGGGGGTGAGAGAGTTCGGAAAGCACATGGAAGTAAATCCTCTCAGAGTGCAGCATTCCCACCTGCAGGGTTACGGGCTCTGTGACGAGCAAGATGGTCACCGGAAGGAGTCTTCCATCCACGGAAGTGATTGCCAATGGTTCGGCCAGAGGTTTGGTAGGAATCTGATACTTCTCTACAAGGGACTGGGATATGAGATTCCCAGCGGCTCCGGAATCCAGATGTGCGGTTTCAAAGAAGTGGTTCTCTCCACAGGAAATGGAGACGGATAAAGTCAAGAACGGAGTTGATTTACTTTTGCCTAGGATGACCTCTCCTAGCGGTCCTAGACACTGGAGTTTCCCGGCTTCACCGGGCAGGAACGAATCAGGTGCTCCTTACTACCACAGTAGAAACAGTTCCCCTTGGCTTGGCGTGGCTCTCGGCGAGATTTGACCATCTTGGTCTGGTCGATCTGCATAGGTTCGGGCGAGCGTGCCCGGGGAGTTGCAGGTTGGGAAGCAGGGTTCTGGAAAGCAGGAGCAAGACGAGGAAATCTTCTCTCCCGGGTAGTCTCCTTCGCACGTTCTAGGAAACGGATGTCAATCTGGGTTGCTAGTGACACCAGGTCATCCAGGGTGGTAGGAATGTCCCGGCCGGCTAACTCGTCCTTAATCCAACTGGAAAGGCCCTCCCAGAAGGTGGACACCAGGGCTGCATTGTCCCAGGCAAGCTCAGAAGTGAGGGTACGGAACCGTATGGCATACTGGGCCACGGTGAGACTCCCTTGGCGGAGACGGAGCAATGAGGAGGCAGTAGAGATCCTACGTCCGGGTTCATCGAAGACCTTCCGGAAGGTAGTGAGGAAAGCCGGAAGATCGGACACCAGGGAGTCCCCTCTCTCCCATTGAGGGTTAAGCCATGCCAATGCTTCCCCGGTGAGGTGAGATATGAGGAACACTACCTTGGCCCGGTCGGAGGGAAACTGATGTGGCAGAAGTTCAAAGTGCAGCGTGTACTGGTTCAGAAAGCCCCCAAAACGAGGAGGCGCAGAAAGCTGGGGTCCTAGGCTGGACGCCGTGGTACTGGTAGGCAGCGGCGCTGCCGGAGCGGGTGTCGCTCGACTTGAGGCGGACACAGTTGGGACAGACAGCGTGTCCAGGCGAGTGTTGACAGACCGCAGGAAGGTCAGGATGGTTTCCTGTTGGGATCTCTGACGAGAAACCTCCTGGTACAGGTCAGCAAGCGAAGGGGCCTGGGGGCCACCGGGTTCCATGGCCTGTGCAAACTGTTACGGATCCGGGTGGTGGAACCTCTGTGCTGCGGTGCAAGGAGGGTCCCAGAGGGGTGTAACTAGGTATCAACTCGGACCGACCAGGGTCGTACGGCAGCTCAATCGACTCCGTGACCAGGGAGGGACCAAGCAGAGGGACCAGGTGCTACTCTGGGGACGACCTTGTAAGAGAGCAGGTGACTCCCACGGGTCAGATGGCAAGGACTGACCGGTTCAGCAGATGAGCACGGCAAGCAGGCTGACGGGTGGTCTGGAGAGACGGACTGGCAGACACGACTGGAACAAGCAGGAGCCTCCAGGTAGGCTGACAGGTAGGCACGGCAGGTAACAGGCGGGAGCCTCTAGGTAGGCTGTCAGGCAGGCAAGGCAAGTAACGAGCAGGAGCCTCTAGGTAGGCAGTCAGGTGGTCACGGCAAGTGACAGGCAGGAGCCTCTAGGTAGGCTGTCAGGTGGTCACGGCAAGTGACAGACGGGAGCCTCTAGGTAGGCTGTCAGGTGGTCATGGCAAGTGACAGGCGGGAGCCTCTAGGTAGGCTGCCAGGTGGTCACGGCAAGTGACAGGCGGGAGCCTCCAAGTAAGCAGGCGGACAGAGCCCATAGACAGACTGGCGGACTGGACAGTAGACAGACTGTCGGGCTGGAGAGTAGACAAGCAGACTGGCTGGACTTGAAGTCAGGCTGGCGGGCAGGACTGGTAGTCAGGCTGGCAGGCAGGCAGGACTTGTAGTCAGGCTTAGCAGTGGGACCTGAGAGCTGAAGGAGAGTTTAACACACAAAGCTACAACCTTGCACGGGCACCTCCATATTGGAGGATGTGCCTTTTATAGGGAAGTCCTCCGGCCATTGGCTGGGGACTTTTTAGAAAGGAGCGCGCGGCCCCTTTAAGAAGGAGGGAGCGCGCGTGCACCCTAGGCACATAGCCGGGGAAGCTGCATGCACCAGCAGCAGCTGCAGGGAGGCCAGAAGACGCTGAAGCTGGACCGCGGCGGTAAGGAGGATGGCGTCTTTGCCAGGCAGGAGGCAGAGATGCCGATGCTACACATCCAAACCATAACCCACCTTTTCAACCAGTCATTAACAACTGGTGTCTTCCCCTCATGCTTCAAACATGCCTCGATCACACCCATCCTCAAAAAGCCCTCCTTTGACCCATCCTCTCTAACAAGCTACCGCCCCATATCACTTCTCCCCTATGCCTCAAAACTACTGAAACAACATGCTCACTTTGAACTGTCCTCCCACCTCTCCTCCTGTTCTCTCTTTGACCGCCTACAATCTGGCTTCTGACTGCACCAGTCTACTGAAACTGCCCTGACTAAAGTCACCAACGACCTACTAACCGCCAAATCCAAGCGACACTACTCTGTCCTCCTCCTAGACCTGTCATCTGCCTTCGACACAGTGGACTATTCCCTCTTACTACAGACTCTCTCATCTCTCGGCATCACAGACTTGGCCCTATCTTAGATCTCTTCATACCTAACAGACCGGACATTCTGTGTCTTCCACTCACACACCACCTCCTCATCTCGCCCCCTATTTGTCGGTGTCCCCCAAGGTTCAGTTCTAGGACCCCTGCTCTTCTCCATCTACACCTTTGGCCTGGGACAGCTCATAGAGTCTCACAGCTTTCAGTATCACCTCTATGCTGATGACACACAGATCTACCTCTCCGGACCCGATATCTCCTCCCTACTAACCAAAATCCCACAATGTCTTTCTGCGATTTCATCCTTCTTTGCTAGATTACTAAAACTTATCATGGATAAAACTGAATTCATAATCTTTCTACCATTCAACCCCCCACGCCCCACCTGACCTATCAAAGTCAATGGCTGTTCACTCTCCCCAGTCCCGCAAGCTCGCTGCCTTGGGGTAACCCTGGACTCTAACCTCTCCTTCAAACCACATATCCAAGCCCTTTCCACTTCCTACCGACTCCAACTCAATAATATCTCTCGGATCCGCACATTCCTCAACCACAAATCTGCAAAAACACTAGTGCATGTCCTCATCATTTCCTGCCTTGACTACTGCAACCTACTGCTCTGTGGCCTCCCCTCTAACACCCTCACATCCCTCCAATCTATCCTAAACTCTGCTGCCCGACTAATCCACCTGTCCCCCCGCTATTCCCAGGCCTCTCCTCTCTGTCAATCTCTTCACTGGCTCCCCATTGCCCAGAGACTTCAGTTCAAACCCCTAACCACAGCATACAAAGCCATTCACAACCTGTCTCCTACATACATCTGTGACCTAGTCTCCCGGTACATACCTACACGCAACCTCCGATCCTCACAAGATCTCCTGCTCTACTCCCCTTTTATCTCCCCTTCCCACAATCGCATACAAGATTTCTCCTGTGCATCCCCCCTACTCTTGAACTCTCTACCCCAACACATCAGACTCTCGCCTACCGTGGAAACCTTCAAATGGAACCTGAAGACCTACCTCTTCCAACAAGCCTACAACCTGCAGTAACCATCGCACCACCATAGCACTGCACGACCAGCTCTACCCTCACCTACTGTATCCTCACCCATCCCTTGTAGATTGTGAGCCCTCGCGGGCAGGATCCTCGCTCCTCCTGTACCAGTTGCCGTCACGTTTTGTTCAAGATTATTGTAATTGTTTTTGTAAAGCGCCATGGAACAAATGGCGCTATAACAATAAATATTATTATTTATTATTATTATTATTATTATTATTAAGATACATTTTTAAAATGACCAATAATACCACATACAAGGGACAAACACCGTCACACCATGACCAGACCACATATTACCACCACATAGTGACCGAATAATACCACAAACAAGAGACAAATACTGCCACACCGTGACCAGACCATATATTACCACCGCATAGTAACCAAATAATACCATATACAAGGGACAAATACCATCACACCATGGCCAGACCACATATTACCCTCACATAGTGACTGAATAATACCATATACGAGGGATAAATACCGCCACACCATGACCAGACCTCATATTACCACCACACAGTGACTGAATAATACCACATACAAGGGAAATACCACCACACCGTGACCAGATCACATATTACCACCACATAGTGACAGAATAATACCACATACAAGGGACAAATACCGTCACACCATGACCGGACCACATATTACCACCACATAGTGACAGAATAATACCACATACAAGGGACAAATACCGTCACACCATGACCGGACCACATATTACCACCACATAGTGACTGAATACTACAATACTGATCATTAATAAAAAAACACAATCTAATATTACCATAAGTGCCATTATACACAGGAGCGCTGTACATAGTATATAGTGTCAGTGTACAGATAACACACTGACTCACCGGTAACGTCTCTAGTTTAAGTCCTTCGTCTTCGCTTTTCTTGCTCATCCAGCACAGACCGCCAGCACTTCTTCCAGCCAGGACTTGTCTCTGCATAAAATTTAGAGCACCGCTTCCAGAGCACATTCCCCAATTTTTCCCCAACTTTTACTCTACACCAGATGAAGAAAAAAAGCGACATAGTGTCGCCCTGCACAGTAACAGGACCCCCCACTGAAAACAATATCCTCAAAAATAAAATACATCACAGCAGTAATAGTATCCTTTAATTAGACCCTTCAGTAATAATGTCCCACATCCTGCTCAAAATGTTTCCATTCTGCCCCCATGTCTCCATTCAGCCCCCAATGTCTTCATCCTGCCCCATGTCTTCATTTGTCTCCATTCTGCCCCATGTCTCCATTTGTTTTCATCCTGCCCCCATGTCTCCATTTGTCTCCTTTCAGCTCACAACGTCTCCATTCTGACCCCAATGTCTCCATCCTGCCCACATGTCTCCATTTGTCTCCATCCTGCCCCCATGTATCCATCCTCTCCCCATGTCTCCATTTGTTTCCATCCTGCCTCCATGTCTCCATTTGTTTCCATTCAGCCCACAATGTCTCAATTTGTCTCCATTCTGCCCCATGTCTCCATTCTGCCCCATGTCTCCATTCAGCCCCCAATGTCTCCATTCTGCCCCATTGTCTCTATCCTGCCCCTATTTGTCTCCATCCTGGCCCATATCTCAATTTATCTCCATTCTGTTCCCATGTCTCCATTCTGCCCTCAATGTCTTCATTCTGCCCCCAATATCTCCATCCTGCCCCCCATGTCTCTCCTGCCCCCATGTTCCATCCTGCCCCAATGTCTCTCCATTCTGCCCCATGTCTCTCATTCTGCCCCAATGTTTCCATTCTGCCCCCAATGTCTCTTCATTCTGCCCCCAATGTCTCTCCATTCTGCCCCCATGTTTCTATTCTGCTCCCATGTCTCTCCATTCTGCCCCCATGTTTCCATTCTGCCCCCATGTCTCTCCATTCTGCCCCTATGTTTCCATTCTGCCTCCAATGTCTCTCCATTCAGCCCCCCATGTCTCTCCATCCTGCCCCCAATGTCTCTCAATCCTGCCCCCAAAGTCTCTCCATCCTGCCCCCAAAGTCTCTGCATCCTGCCCACAATGTCTCTCCATCCCGCCCCATGTCTCTACTCTGCCCCCATGTCTCTCCATTCTGCTCCCATGTTTCCATCCTGCCCCCCATGTCTCACAATCCTGCCCCCATAGTGCAGCTTTACAAAAAAAAGTTTCTTCTTACCTTGTGGCGCCCCAGCGGCTCCCTGCTCTCCCATCATCAGAAGCTCGGTCGCCGGCGCATGACAGTGACATCATACGCCAGCGAGGTGCGGACCGATGTCAGCTGCCGGCCTGTGATTAACTGGCGGTTGTTAACTATTGCCGTGCAGGAAGCTTCGCGCACAGCAATGGATTTCAAGTGAACGTGAGTAATCGGACGCACATTCAGTAACTGAAATAGCAGAAACCTGCCGCTTGGGCCCGGTGAGCAGAAGAACGGGGGCACGACCAGGCCCCCTCTCCTCACTGGGCCCCATACGCCAGTAAGGGCAGTAATGCCCTGATGGTGGCCCTGAGTATCCTACAAGGCGAGCTACCTAGTACACTTGAGTACTATTGGTATGAAAAGGACGACATAGTGTTCCAGTAGGACAATGACTCAAAACATACGTCAAAATTGGCGAAGAAATGGTTCAATGACAATGAAGTAGAGGTGCTGGATCGGTCCCTACAGTCCCCAGACCTCAACCAAATTGACCAGTTATAGGCAGAGTTGAAGAAAAAACTGTATATATACCAAAGTGAGTTGACGAATATGCCCCAACTTTGGGAACATGTAGAAGAGACCAGGGATCAGATGTCGGTCGAGACATGCTTGAATCTGATCGAGAGCAAGAAGGATTCAGGCAGTGATGAAAGGCAGAGGTGGATTTACAACATACTAATAAAATAATGAAAATTAAAATTTAGATTTTTAGGCGCAAAACAGTAAAGATGCAGTGACATGACAAGAATCTGCATTATTAATCATATGCTAAATAGTCGCAAGTCACATTTATGTATGAGATAGCCAAGATGATTGTCTATAAAATGATGGGAGTCTCACATCCGAAGCAGCAGTGGATGATGAGATATTGAGCCTGAATGTCAAAAGTTCAAAATATTGTTATCTTTTTGCTTGTCACTATATATATATATATATATATATATATATATATATATATATATATATATATATATATATATATATATATATATATATATATATATATATACAGGGTGGGCCATTTATATGGATACACCTAAATTAAATGGGAATGGTTGGTGATATCAACTTCCTGTTTGTGTCACATTAGTATATGGGAGGGGGAAAACTTTTCCAGATGGGTGGTGACCATGGCGGCCATTTTGAATCCAACTTTATTTTTTTCAATGGGAAGAGGGTCATGTGACACATCAAACTTATTGAGAATTTCACAAGAAAAACAATGGTGTGCTTGGTTTTAACGTAACTTTATTCTTTCATGAGTTTTTTTACAAGTTTATGACCACTTATAAAATGTGTTCAAAGTGCTGCCCATTGTGTTGGATTGTCAATTCAACCCTCTTCTACCACTCTTGACACACTGATAGCAACACCGCAGAAGAAATGCTAGCACAGGCTTCCAGTATCCGTTGTTTCAGATGCTGCACATCTTGTATCTTCACAGCATAGACAATTGCCTTCAGATGATCCCAAAGATAAAAGTCTAAGGGGGTCAGATCGGGAGACCTTGGTGGCCATTCAACTGGCCCACGACAACCAATCCACTTTCCAGGAAACTGTTCATGTAGGAATGCTCGGACCTGACACCCATAATGTGGTGGTGCACCATCTTGTTGGAAAAACTCAGGGAACGTGCCATCTTCAGTGCATAAAGAGGGCAACACATCATCATGTAGCAATTTCAGATATCCAGTGGCATTGAGGTTTCCATTGATGAAGAATGGCCCCACTATCTTTGTACCCCATATACCACACCATACCATCAAGATACGAGATGTGCAGCATCTGAAACAACGGATACTGGAAGCCTGTGCTAGCATTTCTTCTGCGGTGTTGCTATCAGTGTGACAAGAGTGGGAGAAGAGGGTTGCATTGACAATCCAACACAATGGACAGCACTTTGAACACATTTTATCAGTGGTCATAAATTTGTAAAAAACTCATGAAAGAATAAAGTTACGGTAAAACCAAGCACACTATTGTTTTTCTTATGAAATTCTCAATAGGTTTGATGTGTCATATGACCCTCTTCCCATTGAAAAAAATAAAGTTGGATCCAAAATGGCCAACTTCAAAATGGCCACCATGGTCACCACCCATCTGGAAACGTTTTCCCCATCCCATATACTAATGTGCCACAAACAGGAAGTTGATATCCCCAACCATTTTCAGACCAAGCAGAGGGAAAAAATTATGGAATCACTCAATTCTGAGGAAAAAATTATGGAATCATGAAAAACAAACACACAAAAGAACACTCCAATACATCACTAGTATTTTGTTGCACCACCTCTGGCTTTAATAACAGCTTGCAGTCTCTGAGGCATGGACTTAATGAGTGACAAACAGTACTCTTCATCAATCTGGCTCCAACTTTCTCTGATTGCTGTTGCCAGATCAGCTTTGCAGGTTGGAGCCTTGTCATGGACCATTTTCTTCAACTTCCACCAAAGATTTTCAATTGGATTGAGATCCGGACTATTTGCAGGTCATGACATTGACCTTATGTGTCTTCTTTCAAGGAATGTTTTCACAGTTTTTGCTCTATGGCAGGATGCATTATCATCTTGAAAAATTATGTCATCATCCCCAAACATCCTTTCAATTGATGGGATAAGAAAACTGTCCAAAATATCAATGTAAACTTGGGCATTTATTGAAGATGTAATGACAGCCATCTCCCCAGTGCCTTTACCTGATGTGCAGCCCCATATCATCAATGACTGTGGAAATTTGCATGCTCACTTCATGCAGTCATCTTTATAAATCTCATTGGAACGGCACCAAACAAAAGTTCCAGCATCATCACCTTGCCCAATGCAGATTCGCGATTCATCACTGAACATGACTTTCGTCCAGTCATCCACAGTCCACGATTGCTTTTCCTTAGCCCATTGTAACCTTGTTTTTCTCTGTTTAGGTGTTAATGATGGCTTATGTTTAGCTTTTCTATATGTAAATCCCATTTCCTTTAGGCGGTTTCTTACAGTTTGGTCACAGACATTGACTCCAGTTTCCTCCCATTCATTCCTCATTTGTTTTGTTGTACATTTCCTGTTTTGGAGAGATATTGCTTTAAGTTTCCGGTCTTGACGCTTTGATGTCTTCCTACCAGTATGTTTGCCTTTAACAACCTTCCCATGTTGTTTGTATTTGGTCCAGATTTTAGACACAGCTGACTGTGAACAACCAACATCTTTTGTAACATTGCGTGATGATTTACCTTCTTTTAAGAGTTTGATAATCCTCTCCTTTGTTTCAATTGACATCTCTCGTGTTGGAGCCATGATTCATGTCAGTCCACTTGGTGCAACAGCTCTCCAAGGTGTGATCACTCCTTTTTAGATGCAGACTAACGAACAGATCTAATTTGATGCAGGTGTTAGTTTTGGAAATGAAAATTTACAGGGTGATTCCATAATTTTTTCCTCAGAATTGAGTGATTCCAAAAAATTTTTCTCTCTGCTTGGTCTGAAAAAAATGACCCTTACTGTGTACCACATTTTTAATCTTGATTTCTTTTAGTGTTTCTTAAAGCCCTAAAGTTGCCATTTGAAACGACTTTAGTTTTGTGCCAGGTCTGTGATCTGCTTTTTTTCAACAACATTAAACAACTGAATGAACGTCCTCCGAGCCCGGTGATTCCATAATTTTTGCCAGGGGTTGTATAATTCAATTCAAATAGGGAAAACAGAGAGAAGTATGGCTAAAAATTCTAGTGAAGGAGTTGTAAAGAATCCCTATATAGAAGAGACAGTTATCCTCATAACACTGTGCTCCTAAAGGAAGGTAAGCCCTGTATATACTGTATATATATATATATACTACCGTTCAAAAGTTTGGGGTCACCCAGACAATTTTGTGTTTTCCATGGAAACTCATACTTTTATTTATCAAATGAGTTGCAAACATTGACAAGGTTAGAAATAATAATTTTTATTAGAAAGAATAATTTTCTCCTTCAAACTTTGCTTTCGTCACAGAATGCTCCTTTGCAGCAATTCCAGCATTGCAGACCTTTGGCATTCTAGCTGTTAATTTGCTGAGATAATCTTGAGACATTTCCCCCCATGCTTCCTGAAGCCCCTCCCACTAGTAGGATTGGCTTGATGGGCACTTTTTGAGTACCATACGGTCAAGCTGCTCCCACAACAGCTCAATGAGGTTGAGATCTGGTGACTGCGCTGGCCACTCCATTACAGATAGAATACCAGCTGCCTGCTTCTTCCCTAAATAATTCATGCATAATTTGGAAGTGTGCTTTGGGTCATTGTCCTATTGTAGGAAGAAATTAGCTCCAATCAAGCGCTGTCCACAGTGTATGGCATGGCGTTGCAAAATGGAGTGATAGCCTTCCTTATTCAAAATCCCATTTACCTTGTACAAATCTCCGACTTTACTAGCACTAAAGCAAACCCAGACCATCACATTACCTCCACCATGCTTGACAGATGGCGTCAGGCACTCTTCCAGCATCTTTTCAGTTGATCTGCATCTCACAAATGTTCTTCTGTGTGATCCAAACACCTCAAATTTTGATTCGTCTGTCCATAAAACTTTTTTCCAATCTTCGTCTGTCCAATGTCTGTGTTCTTTTGCCCATATTAATCTTTTCCTTTTATTAGCCAGTCTCAGATATGGTTTTTTCTTTGCCACTTTGCCCTGAAGGCCAGCATCCCGGAGTCGCCTCTTCACTGTAGACGTTGACACTGGCGTTTTGCGTGTACTATTTAATGAAGCTGCCAGTTGAGGAGCTGTGAGGCATCAATTTCTCACACTAGAGACTCTAATGTCCTTGTCTTGTTGCTCAGTTGTGCAGCGGGGCCTCCCACTTCTCTTTCTACTCTGGTTAGAGCCTGTTTGTGCTCTCCTCTGAAGGGAGTAGTACACACCGTTGTAGGAAATCTTCGGTTTCTTGGCAATTTCTCGCATGGAATAACCTTCATTTCTAAGAACAAGAATAGACTGTCGAGTTTCACATGAAAGTTCTCTTTTTCTGGCCATTTTGAGAATTTCACAGAACAAACAAATGTAATGCTCCAGATTCTCAACTAGCTCAAAGGAAGGTCAATTTTATAGCTTCTCAAATCAGCCAAACCATTTTCAGCTGGGCTAACATACTTGTGCAAGGGTTTTCTAGGGTTTTCTAAACATCCATTAGCTTCTTACACAGTTAGCAAACACAATGTACCATTAAAACACTGGAGTGGTGGTTGTTGGAAATGGGCCTCTGTACACCTATGTAGATATTTCAATAAAAACAAGACGTTTGCAGCTAGAATAGTCATTTACCACATTAACAATGTATAGAGTGTATTCCTGATTCATTTAATGTTAGCTTCATTGAAAAAAAATGTGCTTTTCTTTCAAAAATGATGAAATTTCTAAATGACCCCAAACTTTTGAACGGTAGTGTATATTTTTTTTTTATATAAAAATAATTCACGAAAGGACCTATATAAATACAATCCATACATATCAAAAGTTGGATAGAATATAAGCATATGCTAGATGCATGCACATAGTGCTCTAAAATAGTCTTAAATTAGAGCCAGTATGGCACTGCGCAGGTGCGTGCATTGGCAGTAAAGTAATGCAAGTTCAATATGATCAATTGTGAAGACGGAGTATATACGTATGCCAAACACATGCACATGAACAGTGTGCTAGGATGGTACCAGGTAATAGCCAATATGGTGGTGCACAAGTGCATGTATCCCCAATGCAATCACATGAATACATGGATAGCAAAGAGGATAGAAAAAAACATCCTACAACAGTCCCTGTATTAGGACATATGACATCTGAAGTCCAAAACACAAATCAATAGGTGAAAATAGTACTTTGGGACATGGTATAAGGCAGAGTAGGGGCACAGGAGGGGATATGCGGGCACCTCGACGCGCGTTTCACCTGCTTGGCTTTGTCAGGAGGCATGGCTGGCTAGAGTTAATAGGTGGGTACTATTTAAATAGCAGTGATGAATCATGCAGCAAATAGACCTGCTGCCTGTCATGTTGCTCCACTCCCTGTGACAAAGTGGCCCGGCGCTCACTGTGCATGATGGGAGAGAGGATTTGCATCAGCACAACCATCACCACCGCAACACAGCATGGCCCTTCTTTGCTGATTCCGACAATGAGAACTCTGCGCAATGTACCACACGTCATATTGGGGAGCTACATCCCTATGATGAGGTGAGACCGTACTGCACACAGCGGGGGGAATGGCTATCCCCCAATCACCATTTCGACTTGTTGCAGCCTCGTCATCACAGGGACGGAGCCATGCGTCCATACAATATATCTCAGAGAATGTCAGAGATGAACAGGCTGCAATTGAAATACAGAATAGGCGTCAGAGTCAAACAGAAACAGTGTACAAATAATAAACTCTTGCTTTGATGTCATTTGAAGAATACAAACCAAGTGGAATAAACAAATAATCCCCCCAAAAATATCCAAATGCCTACAACAGATAACAATGAGATATTACAGCAGATAAGAATGAGATACAACAATATAATATAACATTAGAAACATGATATAATAAAGAAAAAACAATAACAAAGGAAGGAAAATAAATAAAAAGAACAATTGAAAAAAGAACAACTAAATCAAAGTATATAGCCAAGATGATGACCTGAATTGCACAGACCAAGCCTGGCGCAGATATGAAGATGAAGACTCCAATCATGCATATGATCAATGAACGCTGCAAGGTTTAAGTTCCATGATAGTATATGGCATCAAAAAAGGCATCAGAAGGAGACCTAAAAAGTATATAAAACAAGGACAAATATCAACAAACAAGAATGTGATAAAAAAAAACACACGTACAGACCCACCAAAATAAAAAAGCGCAAAATATACAAAGAAAAGACTTGAAACTGACTGCTGGATCCAACGTGATAATCCAACATGTTTCCTTCTGCAGGAGTTTCAGCTTGATATTACCGCCTCTTAGCTGGTGCTGAAAGACTTTATAACTAAGAAGGATTGGCCAATGTCTCGAAAGAATATTTTTAATGTTAGTCCAATTTGCATTAAAGGTGGTAATGAATCTCGGTGTGGAATCAGATATTATACCTTTTAGATTTTTTTTAGAACTTATTAAAAGATCTGCAAGAAAGATCATTGGCTTGGTTATAAAAAAATTTCATCGTTATAGCAAATGCGATGAGCTCTTAAAAATTGGCCATTTGGAACAGAGCTCCTAAGTTTAGGAGGGTGTGATGAAGTAAAACGTAGCAAGGCATTTGTGGAAGTCTCCTTGTGGAAAATATCTGTACCAATGGTGCAGATCAAAAGATATTACTATTGTATTTTTATAATAAACTTGATTATTGTTTGTAACGCCCCTCGTTTCTGGGCCTCTCTATCATCTTCTATATGAAATTTATATAATATATAATTTCTTTCATTATTTCTCTTCTGGTCGGATTTGGTAGAGACCCTCTTTTTCTTTCTATATTTTGCTACTAGTGGTATATTATTTATAGGTTAATAAATTGTGTGTTTGTTGTGTTTGTTTTGCTGTTTGTAGCTTTTTGTGTTCGACGAGGAGTTTATAGACCCAAATCACAAAAAAAAAAAAAAAAAAAAAAAGATTTCAGTAGAATCAAGTAAAAAAAAATTTCTGTATGTGAAAGATGCCTCCGGTTTCTCGCCGCTTCCATGGTAACTGGTCTACCTGGACAGGGCAAATCGAAATTTAGATCTTTAACAGCGGCTCAAGTTAACAAGTCATTTTTTCCACAGAATGATCAATAATAAATTTATTTCTTTTTATTTTTTTTATTTTTGGAGACGTGCCCGATATCAGGTTGTGTTTCGGAATCAAAGTGGCAGCTGATAGATTTAAAGCTACAGCTACCTAATGCCCAGATTTTAAGGTCTTGTTGCAGAAAACACTTAACCCTTTAACCCCTATACAGGGATCTGGTCTTAAAACGGGATCCAGTGTATAGCTTCTAAGAAAGGGCTGCCGTCCAAAGGAGCGAACCAGAGTCCGGAAGGGTCGCCAAGTAGGGGTCAAAATTCACGACGAGGTCAGAAATCAGGAGGAATCAGGAAACCAGCAGAAGCAAGAACTAGAGCACAAGTCAGGTAGCAAAACAAATTGACTGGCAGTGGAAGTCAGAGACCCAGGGGTTTAAATAGCAGGCAGCCCGGCCCATGGCTCTCAGAAAGGAGTAATCAAACAACCCAATAATTAATCCATAGCTCCCAGATTTAGCCGCACCAGAAGTTCCAGGAGGGAAACCGGCGGACCGATGCTGTTACACATCGCCAAAAACAAAGGTGACGCGCCGAAGCAGGAACAAGAGGAACAGGATAGAAGTTACACCAAGCAAACTAAGAAGCTTGAGATGCTAAAATTTAAATAATCGTAAATAAATAAAATATAAATAATTGTAAATAAATAAAATATAAATAATTGTAAATAAATAAAATATATATAATTGTAAATAAATAAAATATATATAAAAAAATCTTAAATGAAAAAAAAAATATATATATATAAATAATCGTAAATAAAGAAAATATAAATAAGTGTCAAATAAATAAAATATAAATAATCGTAAATAAATAAAATATGAATAATCGTAAATAAATAAAACATGAAATATCTTAACTAAAAAAATAGATATAAATAATCATAAATAAATAAAATATATCTAATTGTAAATAAATAAATAAAATATAAATAATTGCAAATTAATAAAATATAAATATTCATAAATAAATAGAATTTAATTATCGTACTACCGTTTTATAGCCAGCAGGAAGAAAGCATGCTTCAGGGTGAAAAATCATTGCATATCATTATAAATGCCATAATTATGGCTGAGTCTGTACCAGAGAAACTGGTCTTGCACCACATTTAGGCCACGTTCACACGTTCAGTATTTGGTCAGTGTTTTACATCAGTATTTGTAAGACAAAGCCAGGAGTGGGTGATAAATACAGAAGTGGAGACGTGTTTCTATCATACTTTTTCTGATTGTTCCACTCCTGGTTTTGGCTTACAAATACTGTTGTAAAATACTGACCAAATACTTAACGTGTGAACATAGCCTTATGATGGGTGTTAGACGATTCACTGGATGGATTTGAAAAGTGTTCAGTAAAAGAAGAAATGGGGTTAGATGACTTTTAGATACATCTGTTTCATCCTCTACTTGCTCCACTTTTAAGATGTCAAAGTTTAAATGGTTGCCGAAGTTTTTAGCAAACTATGTTCAAATCGAAACTACAAGCTAAAAGCAGAAACTTTGTAATATATACCTGTATGTACATACATATACAGTTGTGCTCAAAAGTTTACATACCCCGGCAGAATTTTTCCTTTCTTGGTCTTGTTTCAGAGAATATGAATGATAACAAAAAAACTTTTCCTCCACTCATGGTTATTGGTTGGTTGAAGCCATTTATTGTCAAACTACTGTGCTTTCTCTTTTTATAACTTAATGACAACCAAAAACATCCAAATGACCGTGTTCAAAAGTTCCCAGTTCTTAATACCGTTTAACATCAATGACAGCTTGATGTCTTTTGTGGTAGTTGTGGATGAGTTTCTTTATTTTCTCAGATGGTAAAGCTGCACATTCTTCTTGGCAAAAAGCCTCCAGTTCCTGTAAATTCCTGGGCTGTCTAGCATGAACTGAGCGCTTGAGATCTCTCCAGAGTGGCTCAATGATACTGAGGTCAGGAGACTGAGATGGCCACTCCAGAACCTTCACTTTGTTCTGCTGTAGCCAATGACTTGTCGACTTGGCCTTGTGTTTTGGATCGTTGTCATGTTGGAACGTCCAAGTACGTCCCATGCGCAGCTTCCGGGCTGATGAGTGCAAATTTGCCTTCAGTATTTGCTGATAACGTGCTGCATTCATCTTTCCTTCAACTTTTACCAAGTTTCCTGTGCCTTTGTAGCTCTCACATCCCCAAAACATCAGCGATCCACCTCCGTGCTTTACTGTAGGAATGGTGTTCCTTTCATCATAGGCCTTGATGACCTCTCTCCAAATGTAACATTTATGGTTGTGGCCAAAAAGTTCAATTTTGGTCTCATCACTCCAAATTACCTTGTACCAGAAGTTTTGAGGCTTGTCTCTGTGCTGTTTGGCATATTGTAGGCGAGATACTTTGTGGCATTTGCGCAGTAATGGCTTTCTTCTGGCGACTCGACCATGCAACCCATTTTTCTTCAAGTGCCTCTTTATTGTGCATCTTCAAACGGCCACACCGCTAGTTTTCAGACAGTCCTGAATTTCAGCTGATGTTATTTGTGGGTTTTTCTTTGCATCCCGAACAATTTTCCTGGCAGTTGTGGCCAAAATTCTTGTTGGTCTACCTGACCATGGTTTGGTTTTTACAGGGCCCCTGATTTTCCATTTGTTAATCACAGTTTGAACGCTGCTGACTGGCATTATCAATTCCTTGGATATCTTTTTGTATCCCTTTCCTGTGTTATACAGTTCAACTACCTCTTCCTGTAGATCTGTTGACAATTCTTTTGCTTCCCCCATGACTCACAATCATGTCAGTGGCTGGATGAAATATGCAAGAGTCTGTCTGGATCCCAGAAATTCACTCAGCTTTTATGCACACACACTGATTACAAGCAAACAGGTCACAGGTGAGGATGTTACCTTTAGTAGCCATTCAAACCCATTTGTGTCAAATTCTGTGCATGTTATCAGGCCAAAATCACTGGGGTATGTGAACTTTTGATCAGGGTCATTTGGATTTTTTTGGTTGTCATTAAGATTTAAAAAGAGAAAACACAGTAGTTTGACAATAAATGGCTTCACCCAACCAATAACCATGAGTGGAGAAAAAGTTTTTTTGTTATCATTCATATTCTGTGAAACAAGGCCAAGAAATGAAAAATTCTGCTGGGGTATGTAAACTTTTGAGCACAACTATATATACTTTCAGAGAAATCTGCTATTTTCTCCACTTATAAGCCACTTTTCCTTTCCTTACCTCCTGAACTTATCAATAACTCTATAAAAGAGTTAAAATCCATCCGTCTCAAGACAAAAGGGACTTCCAGCTCACTGAGGGATCAGATCAAAGTGTAGAAGGTGGGAAAAACAGAGTGAGATAGAGAGGCACAGACAAACAGAGAATCACTGCACTGCTTTCTAGTAAGTGTTTATCTCATCTGATGCTGGATTCACAGCTTAGTTCTGTTGTGTGATGCTGTTATGATACTGGAAACTAGTAGCCAAAGGAGCTCGAGTAGGAAAAACAAACGGTAGTGGAAGTTCTTGTAGATAGCAAGGAGTTGTAGGAAATCAATCCATAGATAAATTAGAACAGTCTGGGTAAGAATGTTCAGGAGCTGGAGACTAAAGCTAAGCTAACAGCTAGACACAATACTCAAGCAATAAGTGAGAGATCCATGCTGCTTTAAGTAGGCCCAAACAGGAAACAAGATGGATTCCATAGATTCAGAATCCGCCATCTTGGAAAAGGGCAATTGTAGAACACAACAGCAGCCTCCAGTGGTAAGGAGTGAAACTGCAGCACAATTATTAAAGTGGATAGCGGCCACTAGTGGTCAAACTGTAGAAGGCAACAGAATTCCTGACATGTCCTCCATGCTGCTGCTCCTGATTCTGTACATGTACAATATAGAGACAGAAATCCTTCAAGTTTGAGTATGCTGTTTATAGGACACATCATAGCAGCTGGTCTCTACCCACCAGCTCAGAGTGAACTGAAAACTAGGGAAACCGAAGATGGGAAACTGGTGCAGGATACAAGTCATATAATGGCCAGAAATAGTGCTAGCCCTCATGTACACACATGGAAATTTATTCTGATATGACAAATATGCTGTAACACAGTAATTATAAATCTGCCCCATTGTGCTCTGTAAAGTAGCAATAAAGAAGGAATCCGTCAATAGCAACTTGCTAACTGTATCCAGTGAAAAGTAAATAAGTTATAAATAAATGATAATGGTAGAACGGTCACAAACCTATAGCGCTACGCTATGGAACTACCAATCCCAGCACACTCTGCCTCCTTACCGCGGATGAGCTGCGGTAGATTTCCCACCTTTGGGCATATGCAGAAATGTCAGTCCCCAGCACACAGTTGGAGGTTTGGATTTATCTGTGTCACGCTGGAGTGATAGATCTCGCCTGGAGATCGCTCACAGCAACCAAAAGGCCAAACCGGGAAGGAATTTTAAGCAGCGTAATAGATGAGGCGAAAAAAATAAATAAATCTGAAGAATATCAGTAAATAACCCCTCAGGAATGCTGAGTATACTGGAGAATGCTAATCCTGGGAAGCCTGAGGAGGGGGCTCCCCTGACTGCCGCACGCTGCCTTTCATTGGGACTACTTAGTGTGTAGCATTTACCCTCCATACATAAGTGGGGGGCTCCGCGCGTCCCCCCCTCCTGCTAAACCTGCTCTCTTTCCAGACATGTATTCATTTTGCTTCTATAAACTGCGCTGACCTTAAACATCCGTATATGTCAGCAGCTCAGTGCCAGGATATGTACAAAGGTACAGTATATATATATATATTCTCCATGAAGAGAGGGCCAATTAAAGATGCTGTCTCCTTTAAATTATTACTGGGGTCCTAAAAGCAAAACCCTCAACACTTAATGGGACCTAGTTACATAAAGGGGATAGTATTGTTAGGTGGGAAAATAAATAATACATACACTGAGCATTGAGGTCCAAATGCAGTACCCTTTAAATTTGGGTCCTATATGCCTAATATGGGGCACCACAGGGACTGTATATTGGCAATTTTGGAATCAGAGTTTGGCGCTAAAAATCCCACTTTTCAGTATCGAAATTTACCCTGGATTGGAGGAGGCATGGCACGTACATCATAAAGTGTATAATAGAGAAGCCCTAAATGGCTGATAACAGGGAGTAATAGTCCCAGGTTTGGTTGAGCAGTTCCTATGCAGCACGGACAGGTCGTGCTGGTGCAGCGGGATGGATGGATTGGAACTACGGTGATAACAGTACCAGAGTTAGAACAATGGCAACTGGAATAGCAGAACTGCAACAACGTATCTGATGTAGCTGAACAGGGACAACGATGATTGATGCAGCAAAGCTGAATGACAGATGTAGCAGAGAAGGTTATCTGATGTAGCAGAGCTGAGTGGCAGATGTAACAGAGCTGAGTAGCGTATCGTATGTAGCAGAATTGGATAACTGATGTAACAGAGATGAGTAGCGTATGTAGCAGAATTGGATAACTGATGTAGCAGAGTTGAGTGGCAGATGTAGCAGAATTGGATAATGGACGTAGCAGAGCTGAGTGGTGGATGTAGCAGAATCGAATAACTGATGTAGAGGAGCTGAGTGGTGGATGTAGCAGAATTGGATAACGGACGTAGCAGAGCTGAGTGGTGGATGTAGCAGTATTGAATAACTGATGTAGCAGAGCTGAGTGGTGGATGTAGCAGAATCAAATAACTGATGTAACAGAGATGAGTAACGTATGTAGCAGAATTGGATAACGGACGTAGCAGAGCTGAGTGGTGGATGTAGCAGAAATTAATAACTGATGTAGCAGAGCTGAGTGGTGGATGTAGCAGAATTGAATAACTGATGTAGCAGAGCTGAGTGGTGGATGTAGCAGAATTGAATAACTGATGTAGCAGAGCTGAGTGGTGGATGTAGCAGAATCAAATAACTGATGTAACAGAGATGAGTAGCGTATGTAGCAGAATTGGATAACGGACGTAGCAGAGCTGAGTGGTGGATGTAGCAGAATCGAATAACTGATGTAGCAGAGCTGAGTGGTGGATGTAGCAGAATCGAATAACTGATGTAACAGAGATGAGTAGCGTATGTAGCAGAATTGGATAATGGACGTAGCAGAGCTGAGTGGTGGATGTAGCAGAATTTAATAACTGATGTAGCAGAGCTGAGTGGTGGATGTAGCAGAATTGAATAACTGATGTAGCAGAGCTGAGTGGTGGATGTAGCAGAATCAAATAACTGATGTAACAGAGATGAGTAGCGTATGTAGCAGAATTGGATAACGGACGTAGCAGAGCTGAGTGGTGGATGTAGCAGAATCGAATAACTGATGTAGCAGAGCTGAGTGGTGGATGTAGCAGAATCGAATAACTGATGTAACAGAGATAAGTAGCGTATGTAGCAGAATTGGATAATGGACGTAGCAGAGCTAAGTGGTGGATGTAGCAGAATTTAATAACTGATGTAGCAGAGCTGAGTGGTGGATGTAGCAGAATTGAATAACTGATGTAGCAGAACTGAGTGGTGGATGTAGCAGAATCAAATAACTGATGTAACAGAGATGAGTAGCGTATGTAGCAGAATTGGATAACGGACGTAGCAGAGCTGAGTGGTGGATGTAGCAGAATTTAATAACTGATGTAGCAGAGCTGAGTGGTGGATGTAGCAGAATTGAATAACTGATGTAGCAGAACTGAGTGGTAGATGTAGCAGAATCGAATAACTGATGTAACAGAGATGAGTAGCGTATGTAGCAGAATTGGATAACGGATGTAGCAGAGCTGAGTGGTGGATGTAGCAGAATTGAATAACTGATGTAGCTGAGTGGGTAATGATGCAGAGCTGGATAACTGATGTAGCAGAGATGAGTGGCCGATGTAGCAGAAGTGGATCACTGATGTAACAAAGCTGTGTGGACAAAAAAGCCGAGCTGGAAACCTGTACTAGAAGAAAAAATACCCAAACATAACTTCCTGATTACTCAGGCAGCGTCCTGCACCTGAGCCCGACTCCATGGAGTGTGTCGCATAGCACAATAGACAGACCTGACCAGAAGAGAGGTCTGTCTAACACCCTCTACCCTTCTGTTATTACTGACACTTTATTTCGCCAATAGGCAGGGGGTACAAAGGATGGACCTCCACTGATCAGACATTGATGGCAAATACTATCAATACTGAGAACAACCCCTTTTAAATAATTGGGCATAGAAGGTATAAAAATGGCAATATATGCCTGTAGCATCTCAGACAAAAGAACCCAGATCAACTGTTTCCAGTCCTGAGCTCTTGAAACATTTGACACAATGTATCAGTGCAGGAAATATGTATCAGTCTTGAGTCCAAGAGGATTGTGGAGAGGAGCTGGAAACGGTCGGGGCATGCTGGGAGTTGTAGTCTTTATATGATTGTAACAAACCCTCAGCTGTGCAAAGCTTGCAACAATTGGGGAAATTAATTTCTTATTATCCAGAATATACAAGTAGAACAAGCAGCGACCAAGGTGGACATAGCCAGTGACAGACACATGGCTGCAGACATCTAGGCGTTTAGGTGTGAGCATTTACATAGAGTAGATTACACCAACTGACATATCGCATTACAGATAATTCTTTTACTTGGCAGAACATAATTTACTGACGTCCTCCCCCACTCAGCCGAATCCCCGCTAGAGTATCTGGTAACTGGAATAATCCCTCCTGTCAATCAAGATAGCTGACAGCCACAAGAGCAAGGACTGTCCGAATGGAAGAGTGGAAATGGAAATTGTCACAAAACGTAAAGCTCAACGCCGTCCAAACCCGCAAATTATGAGAAGATTTCCATTAACCCCTTTCCACTCTTTTTAATTTTCTACTTAATTTCTTTTTTCATCCCCAGCCATCATTTATTTATTATTTTTTTCATATTAGGGCTTGTGTTTTTTTAAGATAAATTGTATGTATTTAGTCTGAAAAATGGGGGAAAAATTAGCAATTCGGCCATTGTTTTTTATGGGTGATGTTTTTTTACGCCATTGAATGTTTATTCTACAATTCAGTATAAAATACGGGAAAAAAATCATTCCACCATACTCTGAGATTAATAACTTTTTTATTTGTCGGCTTTTACTTTTCGGGACGAGTTGTAGATTTTATTGGTAACTTTTTGGCTAACTTACCTCTTTTCGATTGCCGTGAGCAAATAGCAACATTTTGGATATATATTTTTTTAATTTATATAATATTGTTCATGTGGAATTAATAAGGTGATATTTTCTTAGCTTGGATCCCGTCAGATGCTGCGATATCAAATTTTTTATTATTGAACCATTGGGAAAGAGGGTAGGTGTTGATATAAACTTCTTTCTTCTGTGTGTTTTTCCCTCAATTTTGTGTAAGTTTTATATTATATTTATACGTTTTTTTTTACTTTTGTTTTACTTTTTTTACGTCCTTTAATTTTTTTTAAAAATTCCTATTAATTTTTGATCGCTGGCAATACTTCGGCACTGCAGTCTGTTGCCTTGTCATCATTCTCATGGGTCTTGGTGGCTGCATTAGGCATCTGCTGCCCAGATATATCAGCAATTGCATTGCGGAGGTGGTAGCTGATAGAGTGAGAAAGATGGACCTCTCTCTAACAGCTTTGACGCCATGGTCACTATTGACTGTGGCACTTAAGGAGCTTAATTGCTGGGATCGGAGGTAGTTCTGATCCTGGCCGTTGCAGGTGAACGTCGGCTGTATAAGCTGGCGCCTGCAGCGCATGAAGTGTCATATATCTGGAAGGGGTCACCCCTTGTGTCTTCAACCCCCTTTATCATCCTCGTTCTGTGGGTATCATTGTTATGGGGCACTCTAGTTATCATTTCTGTGGACATACTTTGGCTCCACATCCATCCCATTATTTTCCTGTAATTCCAATAGATGGTGTATATGGTGTAACCACAGGACCTGGGACTGCCATTCTCACAATCAGTGGGGGTCTCTGCTCAATTTACTACATAAATATACATTTTAAGAAAACCCCCTTAATAATATTTATTAACCCATTGGATTTACAGTGGGATGTAAAAGTTTGGGCACCCCTGCTCCAAATTACTGTTATTGTGAACAGTTAAGCAAGTTGAAGATGAAATGATCTCTAAAAGGCCTAAAACTAAAGATGACAAATTTCCTTTGTATTTTAGGCAAAAAAAAGAATATTGTCATTTTTTACATTTTAAAAGTGACAAAAAGGATAATGGGTTTGGGCACCCATGGAGATTTGTGTGCTCAGATAACTTTGACTAAGGTTTCAGACCTTAATTAGCCTGTTAGGGTTATGGCTTGGTCACTATCATAGTTAGGAAATGCCAGGTGATGCAAATGTCTCAGCTTTATAAAAACCCAGCCTCCTCCAACCTTGTTCCAAAAACAGCAGCCATGGGGTCTTCTAAGCAGCTGCCTAGCACTCTGAAAATGGTGGAGGCCCACAAAGCAGGAGAAGGCTATAAGAAGATAGCAAAGCATTTTCAAGTTGCCCTTTCCGCAGTTCAAAATGTAATTGGCAGTTACCAGGAACAGTGGAGGTCAAGATAAGGTCTGGAAGACCAAGCAAATTTTCAGTGAGAGCTGCTCGTAGGATTGCTAGAGAAGCAAATCAGAACCCCTGCTTGACTGCAAAAGACCTTCAGAAAGATTTTGCAGACCCTCCAGTTGTGGTACATTGTTCTACTGTTCCGAGACACCTGCACAAATATGGCCTTCATGGAAGAGTCATCAGAAGAAAATCTCTCCTGCGTCAGCACCATAAAATTCAGCATCAGAAGTCTGCAAAAGAACATCTAAACAAGCCAGATGCATTTTAGACACAAGTCCTGTGGACCGATGAGGTTAAAATAGAAGTTTTTTGGCCACAATGATTAAAGGTATGTGTGGAGTAAAAAAGGGCACAGAGTTTCAGGAAAAGAACATCTCGCCAACCATTAAGCATGGTAGAGGATCAATCATGCTTTGGGGTTATGTTATAGCCTATGGCATGGGGAACATTTCACAGGTAGAGGGAAGAATGGATTCAATGAAATTTCAACCAATTCTTGATACAAACATAACACCATCTGTGAAAAAGCTGAAGTTGAAAAGAGGATGATTCTACAAATGGATAATTATCCTAAACACCTCAAAATCCACAATAGACGACCTCAAAAGGTGCAAGATGAAGGTTTTACAATGGCCCTCACAGTCCCCTGATCTGAACATCATTGAAAATCTATGGCTAGACCTCAATATAGCAGTGCATGCAAGACGACCCCGGAATCTCACAGAAATGGAAGAATTTTCTAAGGAAGAATGATTGAAAATCCCTCAAACAAGAAGTGAAAGACTCTTGTCTGGCTACAAAAAGCTTTTACAAGCTGTAATATTTACAAAAGGGGGCACTACTAGGTACTAACCATGCAGGGCGCCAAAACTTTTGCATCGACCCATTTTACTTTTCGTAATTTTTTAAATGTAAAAGATGAAAATATATACAGTACAGACCAAAAGTTTGGACACACCTTTCCATTTAAAGATTTTTCTTTATTTCCATGACTATAAAAATTGTACATTCACACTGAAGGCATCAAAACTATGAATTAACACATGTGGAATTATATACTTAACAAAAAAGTGTGAAACAACTGAAAATATGTCTTATATTCTAGGTTCTTCAAAGTAGCCACCTTTTGCTTTGATGACTGCTTTGCACACTCTTGGCATTCTCTTGATGAGCTTCAAGAGGTAGTCACCGGAAATGGTCTTCCAACAATCTTGAAGGAGTTCCCAGAGAGGCTTAGCACTTGTTGGCCCTTTTGCCTTCACTCTGCGGTCCAGCTCACCCCAAACCATCTCGATTGGGTTCAGGTCTGGTGACTGTGGAGGCCAGGTCATCTGGCGTAGCACCCCATCACTCTCCTTCTTGGTCAATTAGCCCTTACACAGCCTGGAGGTGTGTTTGGGGTCATTGTCCTGTTGAAAAATAAATGATGGTCCAACTAAACGCAAACCGGATGGAATAGCATGCCGCTGCAAGATGCTGTGATAGCCATGCTGGTTCAGAATGCCTTCAATTTTGAATAAATCCCCAACAGTGTCACCAGCAAAGCACCCCCACACCATCGCACCTCCTCCTCCATGCTTCACAGTGGGAACCAGGCATGTAGAGTCCATCCGTTCACCTTTTCTGCGTCGCACAAAGACACGGTGGTTGGAACCAAAGATCTCAAATTTGGACTCATCAGACCAAAGCACAGATTTCCACTGGTCTAATGTCCATTCCTTGTGTTCTTTAGCCCAAACAAGTATCTTCTGCTTGTTGCCTGTCCTTAGCAGTGGTTTCCTAGCAGCTATTTTACCATGAAGGCCTGCTGCACAAAGTCTCCTCTTAACAGTTGTTGAAGAGATGTGTCTGCTGCAAGAACTCTGTGTGGCATTGACCTGGTCTCTAATCTGAGCTGCTGTTAACCCGCAATTTCTGAGGCTGGTGACTCGGATAAACTTATCCTCAGAAGCAGAGGTGACTCTTGGTCTTCCTTTCCTGGGGCGGTCCTCATGTGAGCCAGTTTCTTTGTAGCGCTTGATGGTTTTTGCAACTGCACTTGAGGACACTTTCAAAGTTTTCCCAATTTTTCGGACTGACTGACCTTCATTTCTTAAAGTAATGATGGCCACTCGTTTTTCTTTACTTAGCTGCTTTTTTCTTGCCATAATACAAATTCTAACAGTCTATTCAGTAAGACTATCAGCTGTGTATCCACCAGACTTCTGCACAACACAGATGATGGCCCCAACCCCATTTATAAGGCAAGAAATCCCACTTATTAACCTGACAGGGCACACCTGTGAAGTGAAGACCATTTCCGGTGACTACCTCTTGAAGCTCATCAAGAGAATGCCAAGAGTGTGCAAAGCAGTCATCAAAGCAAAAGGTGGCTACTTTGAAGAACCTAGAATATAAGACATATTTTCAGTTGTTTCACACTTTTTTGTTAAGTATATAATTCCACATGTGGTAATTCATAGTTTTGATGCCTTCAGTGTGAATGTACAATTTTCATAGTCATGAAAATACAGAAAAATCTTTAAATGAGAAGGTGTGTCCAAACTATTGGTCTGTACTGTATATTTTTTGCCTAAAATATAAAGGAGATGTGTCAGCTATAACTTTAGGCCCTTTAGAGATCATTTCATCTTCAACTTGCTTAACTGTTCACAATAACAGTAATTTTAACCAGGGGTGCTCAAACTTTTACATGCCGCTGTAATGGTACGACTTACGTTGGGAGGAGGCTTAGGAGCTGAGCCCTCTCCCCACCCGGAGCTTGGGCAGAGTGCTGCTGTTTAACCCCTTAAAATAAAAAAAGTAATTACTCTTGGAAGTAGGAGGAGGAAAACCAAACAAACCGTAAAACAAAAATTGACCTTGGTGAAAACGAATATAATTAGTCATCTTTGCTTAGGAAGGGCTGGACATTTCCATCCTTATCCCTTGCATTTCATAGGCACTATGAGGCATCTAACATGGGTGTAATAAAGATTTCTGCACTACATTTTACTCCCACTAGGTGGCATCCTGGTGGTTTGGACAATTCTGAGCGCTTTTTATGCTTCATGAACAGATATATCAGCACTCCCTGTGGTCAGGAATGGCATTACAGATCAAACTTACTAAAAGTTTTATAAAACTTTTTCAGTGATGACTTGACCTCTAGAATTTCCCCGATCCCCAAGGCACAGGCAGATGTGTGTGGAAGAAACCCTCATAATGTAGCGGTATCATCACCAGTCCTCTGGATGGTAATTCACAGATATAGCCCATTGTGAATTCTGAGAGGAGCTTCCAGAAATAAACCGCTCTATATTCTTTTGATAGGAACTTCCTACTCCCGAAAAAGGTCACGGAGAGCATGTAAATAGTCCTCGTCTTCTAATACGGAAGTTGATACTTCCATCATATATCTGTCCTGATTGAATTTCCGAAGAGATGCCAGGGTATAAATAGCCGTGTGGACACAACACATGCTCTAATCTCCTTAAACTTCCTGTGTTACTGTATCTGGTCCTGGAGAGAATGAGGGATCATTCAGGATAATGAGAGATGAGTAGATTCCTGGGTGACACATAGCAGGTCCACCGCCGGGCAGTAAATTAATGGAAAGGATGCCATGTGATGATTGCCCGTGTCAGTGTACAACTCCAGGCTTACTGCACTGCACCACCACAGCCGCGAGCCTTGTGTAATGGCCGAGTACAGTCGTGTGGAATATTGCAAGTCATTTTTAGATGGATAGATAGATAGTAGATATAAAAAGTCTACACACCCCTGTGGAAATGCCAGATTTTTGTCAGGCAAAAAAAATCTTACCCAAAAGAATAATTCCAGAAATGTCACCTACAAATTCATTGAGAAACAAAGTGAAATCCTTTTAAGGAGGAAAATTTAAAAAAAATGAAAATAATGCATAAGTGTGAACACCCTCTTATAATCGGAGATGTGGTGTGTTCAAAATAAGCCAATCACATTTACCCTGATGTTACATAGTAGTCAGTACACGGCCTCCATCATTTACATCGATTCTGATTAATCCCATTGAAAGTTTTGCTGTTTTTCTGATATTTTATTAGTTGCATTTTGCAGCAAAATCCATGGTCTGTAAACAGCTGACAACACAGCAAAGGGATCTCATTGGTAAAAATGATCAGTCAGGAAAAGGGTACAAAAATATTTCCAAAGCATTGGATGATCCATGGACATTGTGTACACATCATTAAAAAGTGGCTTAAATTTGACACAACAGTGATATCACCTAGAACTGGACGTCCCTCAAAAATTGATGAAACAGCAAGAAGAAAATTGGTCCGGGTGACTTACAAGTGGCCGACAGCAACATTAAAGGAGCTGCAGGATTTATGGCAATTTCTGGTTGTGTACTGCATGTGACAACAACCTCCCATATTCTTCATATGTCTGGCCTGTGGGGTAGGGAGGCAAGATGGAAGCCTTTTCTTACAAAGAAAAACATCCAAGCCTGGCTCTGTTTTGCCACAACCTATATCAAGTCTGCCAAAAGCATGTGGGAAACGTTATGGTCTGATGAGACTGAGGGGTAACTTTTTGGCCCTAATTCCAAGAGCTGCAAAGCCAACACTGTGCATCAGCATCCCCACAGTGAGGCATGGTGGAAGCCGCATTAAGCTTTGGGGCTGTTTTTTGCCAGCTGGATCTGGGGCTTTAGTCAAGCTGGAGGGAATTATGGTCAGTTAGAAATATTAGTCAATTTTGCAACAAAACCTTCAGGTATCTGCTAAAAAATCCGAAGATGAAGAGGAATTTCACCTTTCAGCACGACAACGACCCTAAGTGACCTCCAAATCAGCAAGAGAATATGGCTTCTCCAGAAGAAGATCACAGTTTTGGAATGGCCCAACCAGAGCACAGACCTGAATACAACTGAAAATCTGTGTATGACCTGAAGAGGGCGCTGTACAAGATAGACTCTGAACCAAAAAGTCTGAACTCTGTCAGAAATTCAAAGTGTACTTCAGCAAAGTGTAAGGGATTTATGCAACCACATTATTTTACTTCTTTTTCTACTCAAAAAGATTTTAGTTTATTTTCTAGTGATTTTTTTTTATTTTACAGATTTAGAGGCGACATTAAAGGTGCAAAAAAATCTTCTTCTTGGTAGGATATAAAAATCTCGCTCATAGCTATCATGTATCTGTCTGTAATGTAACATGTCGATAATCCATTTATCTATCAATGTATCCATGTAGGATTCTCATATTTAACCCTTACTGGTTATGTGAGACGCTGGCCTGTAGTTATACACGTGTAGTCCGGGTGACTGTCACGTTACTCAACAGATTCGCAGGGAACAGGTGCAGCACGAGAGAAGTCCTGGAGGTGTCTGTTCCAAGAGCTGTTGTCACTTCCCTTCCCCCACTCCTCCAGTTATATCAGCTCCTGGAAGAGTGGGATTGTCCTTGGATCCTTCACACCTATAACTTCCACATCTGTGCACTGCTTATCTGTGCATGGCAGATACATAAACGTATATATATAAAAAATGTACGAAGGAAGTGAAATATGTGGCCCTGGAAAATGTCCGGCACAAAGGATTCTGGGAGGGATTTCGCCCTCATGCCTGGAATGCTGGCGATGGACGCCGGCTCTGCAGTTGCTGTTCTCTTTCAGGGAAGAGCTTAACTCGAAACAGATGGCTAATGGATTGGTTCTGCAACAGCACAATGCAAAATCATTTAGACAATGGTTTCCGGAAATTACACGTCTGAGCCGAGTTTATCTGTGCAGGAGGTCTATTGTATATTGGGATGTATATGAAAAACCCAGCATGCATTGCAATGGCCAAAACCTATACACAGGATTCAACCCGAGCCATGCACAGCCAATACTAAAGGGGCTCTCTGACTCTCTTATTGAAGGGAACGTGTCAGCAGAAAATGACTCAGACCCTATGTATTTTTATTTTTTTATATATTTTTAGCAGGTTTTTTTTGTTTTTGTTTTTTACATTTTTTACAATATTTTTACATGTATTTTTTTATATTTTTGCATTTTTATATATATTTTTATATGTATTTTTTAAGATTTTTAGCAATTTGTTTTATATTTTTAGCAATTTTTTTATTATTTTTTATATTCATTTTTTTATATTTTTAGCAATGTTTTTTTATATATTTTTGCAAATTCTTTTATATTTTTAGCAATTTCTTTATGTATTTTTTATATTTTTACATTTTTAGCATTTTTTTTACAATTTTTTTTATATTTTTAACAATTTTGTTTTAGATATTTTTGCAAGTTTTTTTATATTTTTATGTATTTTTTATATTTTTACGTGTATTTTTAAAATATTTTAGCAATTTTTTTGTTTTACATGTTTTTAAAATATTTTTAGCAATTTTTTAAATATTTTTAAATGTATTTTTTTATAGGTTTAGCAATTTTTTTAAATATTTTTACATGTATTTTTAGCATTTTTTTTTCACATCACGATCTTTATTAAAAAAAAGCCAACAAATAGTAATCTTGCAATTTTTTTACGCTGGCCACTGGGGCTATTTTAGACTTATACATCTTGTCCTTTGAGGAGGAGTTTTCCACAGGTTCCTTATCATCACAGGCAAGATTACAATGACTGATGATACTTCTATACACAGCTGGATCCATCAATCACAATAGGTGATGTCACAACCGTTCCTGCTCTCCCTTCCTTCACAATGACTTTTGCACACGCTCATTAGATGCATCAGTACAAAACATTATTGTGGCTAATATACGTGTGCATTTCCTGAAGCAACAGGAAGTATGAGTCTAAAAAGGCCTCAAGTGGTCAGTGTGAAAATTACAAGCTTTTATTTCGCCCCTCTGGTCATATCTGAGTAATTTGTGGATATCTGGCTGCTGAAACATATCGATACAACCCAGGTATAAGGAAACTTTTACACATGGTAGCAGTAAATGGATGCAAAACAATACTTCAACATGGGGCTAAGACCCCAATTTCTTCTCTTTTAAAGTTTTTCTGGAAAAACTTGATGAAAAATTGACTGGGCAGAGGCGTCTCTCCAGAAGGAGTGAAGCGTTTGTAACATCCCTGGCGGCGTGCTTGCATGGCTTACCCTCTCCCACCATGCAAGACCGCAATCTTACCTATCAGGCCAGGCTGCACACTTTGCTCCAGTACCAGCTGTTTGTATGTCTCTTGTCTGCTGGCTTAGGGCGTCGGTGCTGTTGCTTCCTGATTCTTAAAGCTACAGTGTGAGCAGTCCTAATGCGTCCCCTGCCTACTGCTGTGAGTCACTGGATACTTAAGCCCCCTCCACCCAGTAGGAGGTGCCTGAGCAACACTTTCTTACAGTGTGTTCTGTGCAACTGTGAGTTGCCAGGTCCTGTCCTGACTCTAGTCTGTTTCCGCCACCCTGGGGGCTGAGTACACAGGGCCCCTACCTGTATCTCTGACTTCTAGTCTGTTTCCGCCACCCTGGGGGCTGAGTACCCAGGGCCGCTACCTGTATCTCTGACTTCTAGTCTGTTTCCGCCTCCATGGGGGCTGAGTTCCCAGGCTCGTTCCTGTATCTTGTTCCCGGTTCAGTTCCTGTCTGAGCAGTGTCCTAGCCCGTTACCTGTTTGTCTCTATGTCCGTACCTTCCCTTTTCCTGCAGTGTCTGAACCTGCACCTAACTCCAACTCGTTGTCTCTGTACTTCTGTTTGTGAGTTTTGTGCCCACTCGCTACTTCATTGTAAGTACCTTGTGTGTATCTGGTTCTGCTTGTCCCCTTTCCCTTCCTCCGTATCTACCTCCTGTGTTCTAACCATCTTCCTGTATTTTCCAGTCTGTTCCATGTGAACAGAGCTCTGTCCTGTCTGCCTGCACCTTCTGCTCTGTTCTGCTCTGCTTGTTCACCGCACCTGTGGTTCCGCTCTGCTCTGCTTGTTCACCGCACCTGCGGTTCCACTCTGCTTGTTCACCGCACCTGCGGTTTCGCTCTGCTCTGCTTGTTCACCGCACCTGCAGTTTCGCTCTGCTCTGCTTGTTCACCGCACCTGCGGTTTCGCTCTGCTCTGCTTGTTCACCGCACCTGCGGTTCCACTCTGCTTGTTCACCGCACCTGCGGTTCCGCTCTGCTTGTTCACCGCACCGGCGTTTTTTTTCCGCTCTGCTTGTTCACCGCACCTGCGGTTTTGCTCCGCTCTGCTTGTTCACCGCACTTGCGGTTTTGCTCTGCTCTGCTTGTTCACCGCACCTGCGGTTTTGCTCCGCTCTGCTTGTTCACCGCATCTGTGGTTTCGCCCTGCTCTGTTTGTTCACCGCTCCGGCAGTTCTGCTCTGCTTGTTCACCGCACCGGCGGTTTTGCTCTGCTCTGCTTGTTCACCGCATCTGCGGTTTTCGCCCTGCTCTGTTTGTTCACCGCTCCGGCGGTTCGGCTCTGCTTGTTCACCGCACCCACGGTTTCGCTCTGCTCTGCTTGTTCACTGCATCTGCGGTGTTGCTCTGCTCCGCTGTCCACCGCACCTGCAGCTCCGTTCCTGTGTCCCAGTCTGTACTGGTCCCTATCCTGCCTGCGTTCCTACCTGCCAGTACCCGCCTGTCCGCATACCAGCCGTGCCTGCCAGTGCCCACCTGTCTGCATGCCAGTCGTGCCTGCCAGTCCCCTCCTGTCTGCATACTAGCCGTGCCTGCCAATACCCACCTGTCTTCATACCAGCCGTGCCAGCCAGTACCCACCTGTCTGTATGCCAGCCTAACCGGCCTGTTCCAGCATTCCCCGGTGTGGGTCAACAACTGTGACCGGGGTCTGACCTGGAGTAGCACCTGGTCCCTCTGCTCGGTTCCTCCCTGGTTCACGGAGTCGACTGAGCCGCCGTGTGACCTTGGTCGGACCGAGTTGATACTTAGTTACGCCCCTCCAGGCACTCCTCGGTTCATGGTCCAGTGGGATCACTAATCACGCTCATGCCAGTCAGTCTGGGCGCGAGCGTAACAGCGTTCAAGGTTTCTTGGACATTTGGGAGAGATTTATAGAACTTTCCCCTCTCCACATTTGGACCAACGAAATGGCTGTTGATGAGAGATTTCTTGATAAAGTCACCATAGAATCCACCACATGATATAGGGGCGATATGGAGGCACAAAGCTACGCCCCCGAGGATGTGTTCCTCTACAATCACTACAATTTTTTGCCAAATCAACCATTTATAACTTTGCTTTGTATCTCTACTTTACGTGTTTTTGTGAACTTGAAAATGTTGATAAAAATATTCTATAAAAAAAATTAACACAAGGGAAAGTGTTATTTTTCTGATGACACATTCCCTTTAAAGACGACCTGTCACCTGCCATAAATATGTCACGTTTTCTAGCTCGTGTAAATGTCGCTGTTCTCCTGAATCCGGCGATATTTTTCTTGTCTTCCTGCGCCTCTCCGTTCCTGAGATATGGCCTCCTCTTCCCTGCATATAAAGCTAGTCTTTTTATCCAAGTTGGTGTTGCCCTGCCGTCTTCTTTGTGCCAATTCCTTGAGAACCACACCCATTTGGTTAAAAAGACTCGCTTTATATACAGGGAAGAGGAGGCCATATTTCAGGAACGGAGAGGCGCAGGAAGACAAGAAAAATATCGCCGGATTCAGGAGAACAGCGGCATTTACACCAGATAAATAATTACATATTTATGGCGAGTGACTAATTATTTTTATTGGGGGCTGAGAGATTTAAAAATATTAATAAAAAGTTACAAAATGGCGATGGCTAACACCGAGTTGGTTTTATTTACCATTTTAGAAAACTCCATTTTCATGTGCCCCACGTGTGAATCTGAATTAATAGAGGTGGGTGGATCCACATCTCTTTGCCCAAGTGGAGCGCAGTTACAGAGAGCGTCTCTCACTCTGGAGGACCTGTCTTGTCCCACATTACCCAGCTAACCTAGTGTAATGCCTAGTTTCTCCAGTGGGGGTGCTGTAGGGAAGTTAAATGCTTATTGCGAGGTTTTCAGTATAGATCACAACTGATCAGGGTGGTCCCAGCAGGAAGACACCTTGTGATCAATCTATTAGGGACCTTTCTAACTGACCAAAGTGGTGAACCCCGTAAAGAATTATTGTCATCTTCGTAAATGGATATTGTCGGATAGAGATTGTAAATACAAGCAATTTTGCAATCTACTGCTTTTTAAAATTTTCAGCCGTTCTTGAGATATTAACACTTTTAGTTTGTTTACAGCTGGTCGCCTTGGAGACCGACCACCACTGCTAGACAGCAGAAATATACACAGTGCTTACAGTTTCTTTTCTATTAAGGTTAAGCACTGGTTGTAAGTTGACCAGGATCACTGTATCACGCTTTTTTCCTCCTAATCCCAGGCAGCTTCAGCTCAGTGTTTACAAGCCAGACAGCAGAGGTGGTCGGTTTCCTAGGTAACGATCTGTAAACAAAATAAAAGTGTTGATATCTCGAGAACGGCTGAAAATTTTTACAAGCAGTAAATGATAAAAGTGCTTGTTCTTACAAGCTCTATCCGAATAACCCTTTAGTATAAATATGGACAGGAAGTTTCTGCTATAGTCTGACATTTTGAAGATACCAGATAGGGAAGGACTACTTTTGCTTATAGATAATAGTCTATGAAAAATAAGACAGCAGCAGGGGTAAAATTTATGTTGGCATTTCACTTTTTTTTTTTTTTTTATAAATATAGGTTACCTTACAGTTTTTAATGCTTTTTTGTGATAATCTGATGATCCATAAAATGTACTAATCTGGCACCTGTCAGCGCCATTAATGCCAGATTAAAGGATCCAATGTATTGCCATGTAATACAATATAATAAAATAATATTTTTTTTGCCTTTAAGAACATTTATTTTTCTTCTCGTCACTGATAATAAATCATAAATCTTGATTAGAATGATAAAAATAAGCAAAACGCAACCGTAGATTATTCCTCCCCGCATCGTGCCTTGAGGAAGGAATAAATAAATAGCAGTTTATGGCTAATGTATTCCTCTTGCTCCCCGGATTCTCCCCAGAAATCGACAACGCGACATAATGAGCATTTAGTTTTTCCAAAATATCAAATTAATCTGTTTTCCCATATTCATAGGGAATTAATGGTTCCTCACCCGGTCCTATTATCAACGCAGAGAAGTCATTGGGGACAGGAGGTCACAGCCTGGAAGGTGGTATGTGTGCTCCGTGTGGGGGGACTGTACGGGCATGAAGCCCCCCGCCGCCCCTCGCTCAAATACTGTGTCTTATTAACTGTTTTATCAGATTTATTTTTCTTTACCAAGAAAAAATAAATAAACAAATAAATAAATGAATTAATTAATAAAAAAAAAATATATATATATATATAAAAAAAAAGAGAATTGAAAGCAGCGCTAGCGAACAATGCAGTAATACGGGAGCCAAAACCTTCCGGGAATGGACCGATCCTCCAAATAAATAATTCCAAAAAAATGAAGGCGGCACACCTTTTAGAAAAAAAGTAGAAATTGTGATTTTAATAGCCCATTTTATAAAAAAAAATATATATATATATATATATATATATATATATATATTGAATATATAATTGTAATACATTAATACTATTTTATAATATATATATGTATTTTATATATATATTCAAAAATATAAATATGATATATTTATTGATTTAATATTTGCTAAATATGTATATATTATTTAATAATATTCATAAATATAAATAAGAATATATTTATTTAATATTTATTTGATAATGTATATATATTTTCTATAATAAAAATATATATTATTAATATATTAAATAATAATTTAGCATTTTTAGAAAAAAAAGAATAATGCATTAACAATATATTAAAATATTCCTTATTCCCTTATTATGATTAAGAATTAATATAAGTGTATAATTTTATATATTCTTGTGGACCCTGATTCAAAGTTTTCTTCTATATATATTCTGCTTTGTTGGTCCACTATATAAACTTACCTGTCCTTCACTGGGTCCCTGATTGATGTTTTTTTGATTTTCTATATACGCAGATGGTTTTCTCCATTTTTGTATTTAATATATTCAAATAATAAATAATAATTAGAAAAGTAATGGTACTGATAAATATTAAACTGAAAATAAATGTAACAATCTCCGGGGCCCATCCTTAACCTTTTTGCTTCACTCCACATTAAATAAATAAATCATTATTAATAATATTAATTATTACTAATAATGATATTAATTAGTGTTATTATTAATTTTAGTAATGATACTGTTTTTAATTAATAATTATTATTAATAATACTATTGATTAATATTAATAATATTGTTATTGTTATTCTTATTAATAATAATATAATTATTAGTAATGTTATTATTTAAATGATTATTAATCACTAATATATTTATTAATTTTATTAATTTAATAAATGTTTATTTCCACAGAAGATGAAAAATCGCTTAATGCACTATTCAATCCAACCTCAAATTGTCAAAAACATGAATTTTCGCAAATATTTTTTTTTCACATGCGATACGACACACTAATAAAGCCATTCGATAGATTTAACTCTGCGATGACCAGGTCTTTTTTTTCTTCGTCATTGCTTCTACATATTTCCGCAGCCATAACTTGATTTTTTTTCATTGTCGCAGTTATATGAGGCTTTGATTTCTGCAGGAGAAGTTGTTCCTTTTTTGGTGGAACATATAAATTACAACTTACGATAATTAAGATTCATTTTTTAATATATATATTATTCAATTTATATTAATTTATATACATTATACTCATTTGTATATATTTTGTATTACATTTTTTACTAGATTTTCCTATGACAGTGTTCTGCTTTTTTTTCTTTCACTGGAAAATGCACTAAATTTCCACCATTTCCTCTGTGCGTTTCTATGCATTTTAGTGCATTTTTATCCTATTTGTTATGGAAAATGCCATTTTTCTTAATGATCTGAATGAGAAAAATACTCAATAAAATTCTGAAAGAGGATCAGAATGTCCAGTTTTTCTGTTATTTTATTCCCGCTGCTCATCTGAGTATTCAATGTTGTTGTTTTTTTAACCCCTTCCTGACTGGTCAATGGTCTAGATATGGGGCTTTTAATTTCATGCTTCTTTTTATATTCTTGGCTCACAGGACTCCCTGGGGGAGGGTCTTAAGGCTGCTCTGCATAATTACACAATAAGCACCGCCCCCTTGGTCAAGGCCATAAAAAAATTGCACTTAATGAAAAGGCCCATATTCCTAAAATCGCTGTAATGAGAAAAATACTCTACGGCACTGCAAAAAATACAATAAGAGGCGATGAAATCATCACACCTACTCCAAAATGATATCAATAAAAAGTCAGCTCAAGGCGCGAAAAAAATAAGCGTTCCCACTAACCCAGCAACCGAGGAATGAAAATATTACAGGTCTTGGAAAATGGAGACACAAGCAAAAAAATAATTTTTTTTTCTGAATTTCCACATTTTTTTTATATATATGAATAAATAAAAACAAAAACGCAAAAATGGAAGGAGCTGAAGATTTATCATGCATTTAAAAAAGACTGTAGATGTTTTTTTAAATTACATAAGGAAAAAAAATACAACAAGTGAATGAGATTTTAGAAATTTGCACAAAAAAAGGGAAAGACAAATGTATCAAAACAAGGCGAAAAAAGATTGAGGTTTTTTTTTTTAAAATACTAAATTCTAAACAAATGTAGATAAATAACACAAAAGAAATAAAATTATTAATTATGTATGAAATGTGTGTGGTGTAAATCTATATATATACCTGTAATGGCGCTTGACTTGTCTTGAGATATATATGAATAAAAGTATATGTAATATATACGTATCTCAGAGCAATTCAAGCAACACTCTCTCTCTTTGTCTCTCTCTGTCCCTGTCTCTCTCTATCTGTGTCTCCCTTTGTATCCCTCTGTTTCTGTCTCTCTCTGTCTCTCCCCTTTCTCTCTCTCTGTCTTTTTTGTCTCCCTCTCTTTCTCTCTCTCTCTGTCTCTCTCTCTTTCTCTGTCTCTCCCCCTTTCTCTCTCTGTCTCTCTTTCTTTTTCTGTCTCCCTCTCTCTGTCTCTTTCTTTTTTGTCTCCCTCTCTTTTTCTCTCTCTGTCTCTCTCCCTTTGTCTTTCTCTCATTGTCTCTCTCTCTCTGTCTCTCTCTTTCTCTCTCTGTCTCTTTATTTTTCTGTCTCCCTCTCTCTGTCTCTCTCTACTCTCTCTCTGTCTGTATCTCCCCTTTTCACTGTCTCTCTCTCTGTCTCTCTCTCTTTCTCTGTCTCTCTCCCTTTGTCTTTCTTTCACTGTCTCTCTCTCTGTCTCTCTCTCTTTCTCTGTCTCTCCCCCTTTCTCTCTCTGTCTCTCTTTCTTTTTCTGTCTCCCTCTCTCTGTCTCTTTCTTTTTTGTCTCCCTCTCTTTTTCTCTCTCTGTGTCTCTCTCTCTGTCTCTCTCCCTTTGTCTTTCTCTCATTGTCTCTCTCTCTGTCTCTCTCTTTCTCTCTCTGTCTCTTTATTTTTCTGTCTCCCTCTCTCTGTCTCTCTCTACTCTCTCTCTGTCTGTATCTCCCCTTTTCTCTGTCTCTCTCTTTCTGTCTCTCTCTGTCTCTGTATATAATAATAATTGAATTTATTTTTTTTATTATATTTATCTAAAATAGTTATAAAAAGAATGTCAAGAAAAAAATATTTTTTTATAATCATAGAATTGATTATAAAAACAATATTAACACCTAATCTGGGAACCAATCAGTAAACTCTTCGTCAATCTATTGTCCATTCCTCGCTGGTTTTTCTGCTTTCCCGGCCTCAGTGCTCAGGACACAGGAGCCTCCGGCCGCAGTGCTCAGGACACAGGAGCCTCCGGCCGCAGTGCTCAGGACACAGGAGCCTCCGGCCGCAGTGCTCAGGACACAGGAGCCTCCGGCCGCAGTGCCCAGGACACAGGAGCCTCCCGGCCGCAGTGCCCAGGACACAGGAGCCTCCGGCCGCAGTGCCCAGGACACAGGAGCCTCCCGGACGCAGTGCCCAGGACACAGGAGCCTCCAGGCCGCAGTGCCCAGGACACAGGAGCCTCCGGCCGCAGTGCTCAGGACACAGGAGCCTCCGGCCGCAGTGCTCAGGACACAGGAGCCTCCGGCCGCAGTGCTCAGGACACAGGAGCCTCCGGCCGCAGTGCTCAGGACACAGGAGCCTCCGGCCGCAGTGCCCAGGACACAGGAGCCTCCGGCCGCAGTGCTCAGGACACAGGAGCCTCCGGCCGCAGTGCTCAGGACACAGGAGCCTCCGGCCGCAGTGCCCAGGACACAGGAGCCTCCGGCCGCAGTGCTCAGGACACAGGAGCCTCCGGCCGCAGTGCTCAGGACACAGGAGCCTCCGGCCGCAGTGCTCAGGACACAGGAGCCTCCGGCCGCAGTGCTCAGGACACAGGAGCCTCCGGCCGCAGTGCCCAGGACACAGGAGCCTCCGGCCGCAGTGCCCAGGACACAGGAGCCTCCGGCCGCAGTGCTCAGGACACAGGAGCCTCCGGCCGCAGTGCCCAGGACACAGGAGCCTCCGGCCTCAGAGCCCAGGACACAGGAGCCTCCGGCCGCAGTGCCCAGGACACAGGAGCCTCCGGCCGCAGTGCTCAGGACACAGGAGCCTCCGGCCGCAGTGCTCAGGACACAGGAGCCTCCCGGACACAGTGCCCAGGACACAGGAGCCTCCCGGACGCAGTGTTCAGGACACAGGAGCCTCCGGCCTCAGAGCCCAGGACACAGGAGCCTCCGGCCGCAGTGCTCAGGACACAGGAGCCTCAGAGCCCAGGACACAGGAGCCTCCGGCCGCAGTGCTCAGGACACAGGAGCCTTCGGCCGCAGTGCTCAGGACACAGGAGCCTCTGGCCGCAGTTCTCAGGACACAGGAGCCTCCCGGCCGCAGTGCTCAGGACACAGGAGCCTCCGGCCACAGTGCTTAGGACACAGGAGCCTCCCGGCCGCAGTGCTCAGGACACAGGAGCCTCTGGCCGCAGTGCCCAGGACACAGGAACCTCCGGCCTCAGAGCCCAGGACACAGGAGCCTCCGGCCTCAGAGCCCAGGACACAGGAGCCTCCAGCCGCAGTGCTCAGGACACAGGAGCCTCCGGCCACAGTGCTTAGGACATAGGAGCCTCCCGGCCGCAGTGCTCAGGACACAGGAGCCTCCGGCCACAGTGCTCAGGACACAGGAGCCTCCGGCCACAGTGCTTAGGACACAGGAGCCTCCCGGCCGCAGTGCCCAGGACACAGGAGCCTCCGGCCTCAGAGCTCAGGACACAAGAGCCTCCGGCCGCAGTGCCCAGGACAAAGGAGCCTCTGGCCGCAGTGCTCAGGACACAGGAGCCTCCCGGACGCAGTGCCCAGGACACAGGAGCCTCCCGGACGCAGTGCCCAGGACACAGGAGCCTCCCGGACGCAGTGCCCAGGACACAGGAGCCTCCGGCCGCAGTGCCCAGGACACAGGAGCCTCCCGGCCGCAGTGCCCAGGACACAGGAGCCTCTGGCCGCAGTGCTCAGGACACAGGAACCTCCCGGACACAGTGCCCAGGACACAGGAGCCTCCCGGACGCAGTGCTCAGGACACAGGAGCCTCCCGGCCGCAGTGCCCAGGACACAGGAGCCTCCGGCCGCAGTGCCCAGGACACAGGAGCCTCTGGCCGCAGTGCTGAGGACACAGGAGCCTCCCGGACGCAGTGCCCAGGACACAGGAGCCTCCGGACGCAGTGCCCAGGACACAGGAGCCTCCGGCCGCAGTGCCCAGGACACAGGAGCCTCTGGCCGCAGTGCTCAGGACACAGGAGCCTCCCGGACACAGTGCCCAGGACACAGGAGCCTCCCGGACGCAGTGCCCAGGACACAGGAGCCTCCGGCCGCAGTGCCCAGGACACAGGAGCCTCCCGGCCGCAGTGCCCAGGACACAGGAGCCTCTGGCCGTAGTGCCCAGGACACAGGAGCCTCCCGGCCGCAGTGCTCAGGACACAGGAGCCTCCCGGCCGCAGTGCCCAGGACACAGGAGCCTCCGGCCGCAGTGCCCAGGACACAGGAGCCTCTGGCCGCAGTGCTCAGGACACAGGAGCCTCCCGGACGCAGTGCCCAGGACACAGGAGCCTCCCGGACGCAGTGCCCAGGACACAGGAGCCTCCCGGATGCAGTGCCCAGGACACAGGAGCCTCCCGGACGCAGTACCCAGGACACAGGAGCCTCCGGCCGCAGTGCCCAGGACACAGGAGCCTCCCGGCCGCAATGCCCAGGACACAGGAGCCTCTGGCCGCAGTGCCCAGGACACAGGAGCCTCCCGGCCGCAGTGCTCAGGACACAGGAGCCTCCCGGCCGCAGTGCTCAGGACACAGGAGCCTCTGGCCGCAGTGCCCAGGACACAGGAGCCTCCTGGCCGCAGTGCTCAGGACACAGGAGCCTCCCGGCCGCAGTGCTCAGGAAACAGGAGCCTCCCGGCCGCAGTGCCCATTACACAGGAGCCTCCGGCCACAGTGCTCAGGACACAGGAGCCTCCCGGACGCAGTGCCCAGGACACAGGAGCCTCCGGCCGCAGTGCCCAGGACACAGGAGCCTACCGGCCGCAGTGCCCAGGACACAGGAGCCTTTGGCCGCAGTGCCCAGGACACAGGAGCCTCCCGGCCGCAGTGCTCAGGACACAGGAGCCTCCAGGCCGCAGTGCTCAGGACACAGGAGCCTCTGGCCGCAGTGCTCAGGACACAGGAGCCTCCCGGACGCAGTGCCCAGGACACAGGAGCCTCCCGGACGCAGTGCCCAGGACACAGGAGCCTCCCGGCCGCAGTGCCCAGGACACAGGAGCCTCCCGGCCGTAATGCCCAGGACACAGGAGCCTCTGGCCGCAGTGCCCAGGACACAGGAGCCTCCCGGCCGCAGTGCTCAGGACACAGGAGCCTCCCGGCCGCAGTGCTCAGGACACAGGAGCCTCTGGCCGCAGTGCCCAGGACACAGGAGCCTCCTGGCCGCAGTGCTCAGGACACAGGAGCCTCCCGGCCGCAGTGCTCAGGAAACAGGAGCCTCCCGGCCGCAGTGCCCATTACACAGGAGCCTCCGGCCACAGTGCTCAGGACACAGGAGCCTCCCGGACGCAGTGCCCAGGACACAGGAGCCTCCGGCCGCAGTGCCCAGGACACAGGAGCCTCCCGGCCGCAGTGCCCAGGACACAGGAGCCTTTGGCCGCAGTGCCCAGGACACAGGAGCCTCCCGGCCGCAGTGCTCAGGACACAGGAGCCTCCAGGCCGCAGTGCTCAGGACACAGGAGCCTCTGGCCGCAGTGCTCAGGACACAGGAGCCTCCCGGACGCAGTGCCCAGGACACAGGAGCCTCCCGGACGCAGTGCCCAGGACACAGGAGCCTCCCGGACGCAGTGCCCAGGACACAGGAGCCTCCCGGACGCAGTGCCCAGGACACAGGAGCCTCCGGCCGCAGTGCCCAGGACACAGGAGCCTCCCGGCCTCAGTGCCCAGGACACAGGAGCCTCTGGCCGCAGTGCCCAGGACACAGGAGCCTCCCGGCCGCAGTGCTCAGGACACAGGAGCCTCTGGCCGCAGTGCTCAGGACACAGGAGCCTCCCGGACGCAGTGCCCAGGACACAGGAGCCTCCGGCCGCAGTGCCCAGGACACAGGAGCCTCCCGGCCACAGTGCCCAGGACTCAGGAGCCTCTGGCCGCAGTGCCCAGGACACAGGAGCCTCCCAGCCACAGTGCTCAGGACACAGGAGCCTCTGGCCGCAGTGCCCAGGACACAGGAGCCTCCGGCCGCAGTGCCCAGGACACAGGAGCCTCTGGCCGCAGTGCCCAGGACACAGGAGCCTCCAGGCCGCAGTGCCCAGGACACAGGAGCCTCCCGGCCGCAGTGCTCAGGACACAGGAGCCTCCCGGCCGCAGTGCTCAGGACACAGGAGCCTCCCGGCCGCAGTGCTCAGGACACAGGAGCCTCCCGGCCGCAGTGCCCAGGACACAGGAGCCTCCAGCCACAGTGCTCAGGACACAGGAGCCTCCAGGCCGCAGTGCCCAGGACACAGAAGCCTCCCGGCCGCAGTGCTCAGGACACAGGAGCCTCCCAACCGCAGTGCCCAGGACACAGGAGCCTCCGGCCGCAGTGCTCAGGACACAGGAGCCTCCGGCCACAGTGCCCAGGACACAGGAGCCTCCGGCCGCAGTGCTCAGGACACAGGAGCCTCCGGCCACAGTGCTCAGGACACAGGAGCCACCAGGCCGCAGATTCAGTGTCATTAGCCTGAGAACAACTTCCTTCCACAATCTCTCGGTGCGGATCCCGCTGCCATTACATTGCGCCGGTGAAAATGTCACCGAGGCCCCACTGTGCCCCTGTGATGACTATTAATTATACATAGAGAGAAGGGCAAAACAGCAAAATATCCTCCCAATATTTATACCCCCTCACCATGGGGTGCTCATTAGAAGGAAACATGGAGATAAATCTTCCTAATTGTGTCTACACCAGTGAGGCCAAGAAAGAGGATTGTGCATAACTCGTACAATTACTTCATTATTAAAATTGTGGGAACCACTTGTAAGGATTTAAAGAAAGAAGTGGAAATCCTTAAGGACCTGTCACTTGCATAAATGTGTATTTTTTTAACTCGGTGTTAATGCCGCTGTTCCCCTGAATCCGACGTTGTATTACTTTTTTTCCTGCGCTTCTCCGTTCCTGAGATATGATCTCTTCTTCCTTGTATATAAATTTAATCTTGTTATCCAAGTGGGAGGGGTCCTAAAGTTTTCTCTGTGGGCGTTTCCATGAGGGCCACGCCCACTTTACTAACAATACCATATTTTTACAGGGAATAAGGAGCCATATCTCAGGAACGGAGAGGCGCAGGAACAAAAGGAAAACATCTCCGGATTCAGGAGAACAGCGGCATTTACACCAGGTAAAAAGGAAACGACATATTAAAGGCAAGTGACAGGTCCTCTTAAAGGGATTGTCTGGACAAAAATCTGAAAATGTATTCAATTGTTATGTTGTGCTGGAAAATACATAGACGCTTGTATATTGCATCCTCACTGTGACAATATAGACCCCCAGCTTACTATTGACCACAGAAAACAGATCTTGAAAATGAAGCTTTTAACAAGCTGTATATCTTTACATTTAGCTTAAAAAACAACAAAACCTGCTAGTTTTGGAAACGGGATCAGATTTATCCAGAAAAAAAGGGATCAACTTGAAATATTCACCTTAAATTCCTTTTGGAGATATTTAAAAAAACAACAAAAAAAAACAACATAGGTCTAAATCCCCTGCAAAATTTTGATAGAATTCTGGTCAGCCTGCAGTACAGCTAGAGACCACTAGAGGGAGATCCTCGCATACTGCGTTAGTATGAAGCTCAGTCTGTAACCAGTATGTCATTAGCTCCTCAGCTCCCCCTAGTGGGGGCTGCAGGAGGCAGAATTCTACCATTTGCCTCTATAGCTATGCAGGAGATTTGGAGCTGTGTATCAGTAAACTAGAGCAATGATCACTATAAATATATAATGGGAAATGAATCAGCCTGTGACATGTAGCTAAGAGGTGGATAAAAAGGCTGAAAAATCAATAATGTGACCTTTCAATTACTGGAAGATAAAGTTCAAGAAGCTACAGTTATGTGACGCTCGCTGAGTCCATTCCTCCTGCCTCAGTCATTTAATAGTTAATGTTGCTATCCCTTTAATTATATCAGTCCTGACCGTAGATTATAAAAGTGTGCAATAATTAATTATGGACGGACTCGAGCACCTGCTTTTCCAGATGCTACATGACAACGGGGGGGCTGAATGCCTGTGAATTATAGATGGCTCCGCAGGGGTCCGAATTCAACAGAGGTCATTACATAATAATCAGGGGAGGTAAAACGTGACCTCGATGTTCACAGACATCACATTGTATCTCGAAAAATGAATATTTAGGTTCCAGTTTTGGCATATTTTTTTTAGGACCCCTTCACAAAATTGTTGCCCTGTTCATCCAGAGCTGCCTGCTTCATCAATAGGATGCAGAAGGACAGTACTGACTGACACCGGGTGGTAAAATGATGATTGTTAAGGTCTGCTGGGATTTGTAGCATTGCAACAACTAGGTCCGAAGCAGGGTAGGAATCCGGCTGGGAAACTACAACCTCCAGCAGGCAAGGTTATACTGGGGGTTGTAGCTTTACAACAACTTAAGTGCTGCAAGCTGCTGACCCCTCATCTAATATCTCTACTAAAAGGTCGTGCTGGGGCTTCTAGTTCTCCATCCTTTGGGACAGTCGCGTGCAAAACTACAACTCCCAGCATGCATGGACAGGCGACAGGTTAGAATTCACTGCCATACAGACTGCTTGGGTAAGGTTACCATGCTGGGATTTGTAGTCCCACAGCAGCTTGGAGGTATAAAAACACTATGAAAAAAAAATTAAACAAGCTGCCCCAATGTGTGTCCAGGTTATCATAGCAAGGCATACTGGCACTTGTAGTTCTGCAACAGACGGACTCGAAGCTGCTGCTTGGCAAGAAATGCTGGAACCTGTAGTTCTACAACGGTGGGATGCAAGTTCTTACTGGGACTTTGCAATCATTTGGGAGACACAAATGGTCACGAATGCTACCTATGGGCGCATGCTGGGGGTTGTACTGTGTAAACCACCATGATAGGAGTTGTAGTCTCATAGTTGCGGCGGACAGCGAGGTCTTCATTCATCACTTATGTCTATGGCGTCGTCCAGGTCTGGCACCTTCAGGGACCTGCCTCTCCGCATTAAAATGTATGAACCCGGCCGTCACCTGGTGATGGACAGTGCGGCCCAGAAGACGAATCTGCACATGTCATTAGCGCTAATGAGGGCAGGATGTCACATCCACCGGGGAGAAGGGCGAGAAAACGGCTCAAACCGCGCAAAGACCTAAAAATGTCACCAGCGGCATCATTAGGCAAATGTGACCTTAAAACCTCGCTGCCATTTACACCGCAATTAACTCCGCTAATTATCCGAGATTTACTGTTTACAGATGGCGAAGAAACAAACGGAAACTTCTGGGGGGGTTTATTTGTTTTTTTTTTGTGTAAAATGAAAATTTCCTCTCCCATAAGACCCCTCAGGGATGCGGCGTTTCCCCACCTTCATCCGGGGATGTTGGAAAGTTGATTTCCGGGGACTCATTGTGACAAGATGTTATCTATCCCCTGAAGTGAGGAGGTATAAATCTGCAAAATGTCAACCTCTTAATAACAATTCGAATTCCACGTGCAAAAGTATGCGCGCCCCCGTTTTTAATTAGAGCGCGCCGATTGCCACAATGTGCATGGGTCGTATTAGGAGAGGGGGCGCAATCGCAAAAGGTCACTTTGCTTTTCTGAGCCGGAATTGTGAATGGGAAATGTCCAGGAGGAATGAAAGGTCGAAAATCAGGGGTGGTCACGTAATAGACAGGATGGAGACCGAGAGACCCCAAAACGCGTCGTGCATACTAATCCCTCCATCCTCGGAGGAAGCAATGTACTGCAGGAATCCAAAACTGCAGCCAGTGTCAGGACAAGGACGCTTCATGAACCAATGCCAGGAGGCTGCAGCAGAGGCGTAAAGCCAGCAACGCTCACCTCAATGTGTGCATGGATCTCGCCTTATCTGCTGTTCCAAGGGAGGAAACCTGGAGGTTTTTACACCTTGGGCCCTTAGAAGGAACATACAAAAAATATAGGGCCCATGACAAAGGGAAGAGTTTTTATATAGCAACCCAGAGGTAAAGTATCTAAAAACAGTTACATCACCAAATTTTTTCCCTTTTGTCGTGTGGCGCTATTATTTTTATATTCTACTTCTAACGAAGGGTACAAGTAATTTGTCGAAAATTCAAGTTTTACTTGTGGATAACTTTCAATTTTGGGATTTTTTTGCCACCACTAGGGGGAGCTCATTGCACTTGGATTGATATGTCTCCCATTGTGCTCATTAGGCCCAATTCATTATTGTATTTGTGCTTTTATTTTTGTCTAGTTTTTGATATTTTTTGCTGGTTTGTCACTTGCACCTTCTTCTTCTAATTTGCCCCGATTTTATGTGTTCTGTTTTTTTTTATATCTTTGTCATTGTGAGCTCACTGATGGATTCTTAGTTAACTCATTCTGCAGCCTGTAATAGTGCAACTCAGAGGCTATAGAGGGCAAACGGTGCAACATTTTTAGTGAAACTCAAATGCAAAAATGATTTTTAACCCCAAATACATGTCACCCAAAAGTTGGATAACCCCTTTAAGGTTCAACTTGGAAACTAGGAAAGTTTTGTATTGACCTTAGAGCGGCTCCTCTGATTGGCTGCAGGACAACTGACCATAGCTTATAAGAAACAAAGTAGGGAAAATGATGTTGCGTTGCCATCTAGAGGCAGAATGTGGAAACACGGGGCTTATACGTGTGCAGGACAGTGCTGGGTGTTGCTTTTCTTATACAAAGAAGTCCCAGTATATTGAAGATTTCTATTAGACATGACAAAGTATGATCCAGCACCCCCCTGGCAGTGGCGAAATGACTTTAGACCAATTTAAGATAAAAAGTGTCTGTCCCCTAAAAGAAATAAAATCTCACAGAGCAAGAAAGTTCATTATGGAGGGTAAAGTGTGCAATACAATAAGAGAGGTCAAGTGATCCAACATCAGGGCTTTCCAGGTCATCTTTATATAGTGCTAACATATTCTGCAGCGCTGTACCAACATTATCATCACTGTCCCCATTGGGGCTCACAATCTACATTCCCTATCACTCTTTGGTGTGTGAGAGGAAACCCAACCAAACATGGGGAGAACATACAAACTCCTGGCAGATGTTGTTCTTGGTGGGATTTGAACCCAGGACCCCAGTACTGAGCTAACCACTGAGCCACCGTGCTGTCCTACAATAACACTATTATTATATGGGGGCACAGAGAAGGGCACTATCATTTTAGGGAGACACAAAGGGGGGCACTATTATATGGAGGCACAATGGGTGGTACTATATGGAAGCACAGAGGGGGCATTATTACTTATTGGAAACACAGTGGACACAATTACTAGGTGGATTCACAAACTATGAACTATTACTATGTACAGGGACAGAGGGGACATTATTACTATGTGGAGAGACAGAGGGGGGCACTATTACTATGTGGAGGCATAGAGGAGGCATTATTAATATGTAGAGGCATGGAGGGGGCATTATTACTATGTGGAGTCCCAGAGGGGGCACTATTATCATGTGGAGGCACAGAGGTGGCATTATTACTATGTGGAGGCATAGATGGGGCATTATTACTATGTGGAGGTACAGAGGGGGCATTATTACTATGTGGAGGCATAGATGGGGCATTATTACTATGTGGAGGCACAGAGGTGGCATTATTACTATGTGGAGGCATAGAGGGGGCATTATTACTATGTGGAGGCATAGAGGGGGCATTATTAATATGTAGAGGCATAGAGGGGGCATTATTACTATGTGGAGTCCCAGAGGGGGCACTATTATCATGTGGAGGCACAGAGGTGGCATTATTACTATGTGGAGGCATAGATGGGGCATTATTACTATGTGGAGGTACAGAGGGGGCATTATTACTATGTGGAGGCATAGAGGGGGCATTATTACTATGCGGAGGCATGGAGGGGGCATTATTACTATGTGGAGGCATGGAGGGGGCATTATTACTATGTGGTGGCATAGAGGGGGCATTATTACTATGTGGAGGCATAGAGGGGGCATTATTACTATGCGGAGGCATGGAGGGGGCATTATTACTATGTGGAGGCATGGAGGGGGCATTATTACTATGTGGTGGCATAGAGGGGGCATTATTACTATGTGGAGGCATAGAGGTGGCATTATTACTATGTGGAGGCATAGAGGGGGCATTATTACTATGTGGAGGCATAGAGGGGGCATTATTACTATGTGGAGGCATGGAGGGGGCATTATTACTATGTGGTGGCATAGAGGGGGCATTATTACTATGTGGAGGCATAGAGGGGGCATTATTACTATGTGGAGGCATAGAGGGGGCATTATTACTATGTGGAGGCATGGAGGGGGCATTATTACTATGTGGTGGCATAGAGGGGGCATTATTACTATGTGGAGGTACAGAGGGGGCATTATTACTATGTGGAGGCATAGATGGGGCATTATTACTATGTGGAGGTACAGAGGGGGCATTATTACTATGTGGAGGTACAGAGGGGGCATTATTACTATGTGGAGGCATAGAGGGGGCATTATTACTATGTGGAGGCATAGAGGGGGCATTATTACTATGTGGAGGCATAGAGGGGGCATTATTACTATGTGGAGGCATGGAGGGGGCATTATTACTATGTGGTGGCATAGAGGGGGCATTATTACTATGTGGAGGTACAGAGGGGGCATTATTACTATGTGGAGGCATAGAGGGGGCATTATTACTATGTGGAGGCATAGAGGGGGCATTATTACTATGTGGAGGCATGGAGGGGGCATTATTACTATGTGGTGGCATAGAGGGGGCATTATTACTATGTGGAGGCATAGAGGGGGCATTATTACTATGTGGAGGCATAGAGGGGGCATTATTACTATGTGGAGGCATGGAGGGGGCATTATTACTATGTGGTGGCATAGAGGGGGCATTATTACTATGTGGAGGTACAGAGGGGGCATTATTACTATGTGGAGGCATAGATGGGGCATTATTACTATGTGGAGGTACAGAGGGGGCATTATTACTATGTGGAGGCATAGAGGTGGCATTATTACTATGTGGAGGCATAGAGGGGGCATTATTACTATGTGGAGGCATAGAGGGGGCATTATTACTATGTGGAGGCATAGAGGGGGCATTATTACTATGTGGAGGCATAGAGGGGGCATTATTACTATGTGGAGGCATAGAGGGGGCATTATTACTATGTGGAGGCATAGAAGGGGCATTATTACTATGTGGAGGCATAGAGGGGGCATTATTACTATGTGGAGGCATAGAGGGGGCATTATTACTATGTGGAGGCATAGAGGGGGCATTATTACTATGTGGAGGCATAGAGGGGGCATTATTACTATGTGGAGGCACAGAGATGGCATTATTACTATGTGGAGGCATAGAGGGGGCATTATTACTACGTGGAGGCACAGAGGTGGCATTATTACTATGTGGAGTCATAGAGGGGGCATTATTACTATGTGGAGGCATAGAGGGGGCATTATTACTATGTGGAGCCCCAGAGGGGGCATTATTACTATGTGGAGGCATAGAGGGGGCATTATTACTATGTGGAGTCCCAGAAGGGGCATAATTACTATGTGGAGGCATAGAGGGGGCATTATTACTATGTGGAGTGACAGAGGGGTGCACTATTACTATGTGGAGGCATAGAGGGGGCATTATTAATATGTAGAGGCATGGAGGGGGCATTATTACTATGTGGAGTCCCAGAGGGGGCATTATTACTATGTGGAGGCATAGAGGGGGCATTATTACTATGTGGAGGCATAGAGGGGGCATTATTACTATGTGGAGGCATAGAGGGGGCATTATTACTATGTGGAGTCATAGAGGGGGCATTATTACTATGTGGAGGCATAGAGGGGGCATTATTACTATGTGGAGCCCCAGAGGGGGCATTATTACTATGTGGAGGCATAGAGGGGGCATTATTACTATGTGGAGTCCCAGAAGGGGCATAATTACTATGTGGAGGCATAGAGGGGGCATTATTACTATGTGGAGTGACAGAGGGGTGCACTATTACTATGTGGAGGCATAGAGGGGGCATTATTAATATGTAGAGGCATGGAGGGGGCATTATTACTATGTGGAGTCCCAGAGGGGGCACTATTACCATGTGGAGGCACAGAGGGGGCATTATTACTATGTGGGGGCATAGAGGGGGCATTATTACTATGTGGAGGCATAGAGGGGGCATTATTACTATGTGGAGGCATAGAGGGGGCATTATTACTATGTGGAGGCATAGAGGGGGCATTATTACTATGTGGAGGCATAGAGGGGGCATTATTACTATGTGGAGGCATAGAGGGGGCACTATTACTATGTGGAGGCATAGAGGGGGCATTATTACTATGTGGAGGCATGGAGAGGGCATTATTACTATGTGGAGGCATAGAGGGGGCATTATTACTATGTGGAGGCATAGAGTGGGCATTTTTACTATGTGGAGGCACAGAGGTGGCATTATTACTATGTGGAGGCATAGAGGGGGCATTATTACTATGTGGAGGCACAGAGGTGGCATTATTACTATGCGGAGGCATAGAGGGGGCATTATTACTATGTGGAGACATAGAGGGGGCATTATTACTATGTGGAGTCCCAGAGGGGGCATTATTACTATGTGGAGGCATGGAGGGGGCATTATTACTATGTGGAGGCATAGAGGGGGCATTATTACTATGTGTAGGCACAGAGGTGGCATTATTACTATGTGGAGGCATAGAGGGGGCATTATTACTATGTGGAGGCATAGAGGGGGCATTATTACTATGTGGAGTCCCAGAGGGGGCATTGTTACTATGTGGAGGCATGGAGGGGGCATTATTACTATGTGGAGGCATAGAGGGGGCATTATTACTATGTGGAGGCATAGAGGGGGCATTATTACTAAGTGGAGGCATAGAGGGGGCATTATTACTATGTGGAGGCATAGAGGGGGCATTATTACTATGTGGAGGCATAGAGGGGGCATTATTACTATGTGGAGTCCCAGAGGGGGCATTATTACTATGTGGAGGCATAGAGTGGGCATTATTACCATGTGGAGTCCCAGAAGGGGCATTATTACTATGTGGAGGCATAGAGGGGGCATTATTGCTATGTGGAGGCACAGAGGGGGCATTATTGCTATGTGGAGGCACAGAGGGGGCATTATTGCTATGTGGAGGCACAGAGGGGGCATTATTGCTATGTGGAGGCACAGAGGGGGCATTATTGCTATGTGGAGGCACAGAGGGGGCATTAATACTATTTTTATTACTGGGCCAAATAGAGAAGGAAAAGGAACGCGGACGACTGATCAAAAAAGAGACGGCACCGGTGAGTGCCTAGATTTGTGTGTACATTATACACTTATATGGGCTACAGAACGCCTGTGTATATCTTTTATCTACCACTATATGGTCACTGTATGGCTGCAATATTTGCTTTATAATGTGTTTTTTGTTCAGTTCAGTCACTGGAGTGGTAGGCGTATAGCGCTATTACTGATCTATGTATGAATATTTTGTTCTGTAGATATGTAATAGCCTTACTTTAGCCCTTAGACACCTTGTTTTGTAGTAGTATGGTAATATTATTTACTCACTATGCCGTGGTCATGGTGTGGTGGTATTATTAATACTGGCCTTGTGTACTGGTATTATTGCTAATAATAGTCTTTGTAAAGTGTGTTTTCTTTGTGACTGTAGACAATATAATGCAGAAACAGCCTTATATAATAACGCTATAAAGTATATACAGTACAGACCAAAAGTTTGGACACACTTTCTCATTTAAAGATTTTTCTGTATTTTCATGACTATGAAGATTGTACATTCACACTGAAGGCATCAAAACTATGAATTAACACATGTGGAATTATATACTTAACAAAAAAGTGTGAAACAACTGAAAATATGTCTTATATTCTAGGTTCTTCAAAGTAGCCACCTTTTGCTTTTTTTTTGCTCTTAGGCTCGTGGAGGCGGAAGCTTTTCATAACCTCATGTCGGCGGCGGCCGGGTGTCCATACTCGGTCCCCAGCCGCCACTATATTTCCCGGTATCGCCTCCGCCTTCCACAAGCACGGGTCCCACAACATTACCCGTGCCCTCCCCAGTGCACTTACTTGGAAGGACCGCCTAACCACAAACACGTGGACAGGTGAATGTGGCCAGGGACAGTACGGAGCCAGTCCACAACTTTTTTTGTTAAGAGTTGTATTTAGCTCGGTGAAAGGACTGGCATAGAGGGAAACATTATCTACCCTGCGTGTCATTTCTCCCAGGAAGTCCTCTAAAGCTGCTTGCACTTGAAATGTGGCCTGAACATTACAGCTGATACTTTTCTGTGGGAATTTGCTTGCCTCCTACCAGCCTGGAATATTTCCAGCAAACTATGGTACGACGCCATGGTATTAGCACTGCCCCCAGTACCAGTAGCGAAGCCATCCCCAATTTTCTTCTCAGGAATTTTATTTGGTAGACTGAGTGGCTGCCCAAATACATTAGTTTCTCACAAAGGAGCTGAAGATAGAGTGGCAGCAGGTGCAAGTTACTCCAGCCTGTTAGATATTAGAGGGTGAACGGCAGCGCATTGGCTCAGTGGTTAGCACTGAAAACTTGCACCACTGGGGTCCTGGGTTCAAATCCCAGCAAGGACAACATCTGCAAGGACTTTGTATGTTCTCCCCTAGTTTGCATGTTTTTCCTCCTCAGTAAAAAAGCAGCCATAGAGTGTCCGGGAACCTTCCAACACACTTTTCTTAGCCAGGACTGCTTCTTGGCAGGGTTGGATGGTCCCACCAGAGAATCCTCTGGTGTGCCCTGGTTTCTACATCAGGAGAGTTCATGATAGCGCTAACTTTGCAGCTGCTATGGGGCTCTTGAGCGGGGGAGAAAGGTTAGCCCTGAGAATCAAATCCTCTGATGGGCACAATGTTTTTCAATCTGAAACAGCTTCTCGGTGAGAGTTGTATTTCACCACAGCCATATTCTTTAGCTCGGTGAAAGGACTGGCATAGAGGGAAACCGTATCTACCCCGGCTGTCATTTCTCCGTCACCAGGTTCCACCCATTGTCACACACGACCATGCCTGGCTGTATGTTCAGCGGTGAGAGCCACAGATCAGGCTGCTGTGTTACAGCTTTCAACAACTCTGCAGCGCTGGGCGGTTTGTCAATTAAGCATTAAGCATGTTATCTTCAGCACAGCCTGTTGCCGCTTGGCCAAGGCAGTGCTACAGTGCTTTCAGCTTGTGACTGATGTGATCATTTCAGAGATGGAGGAGGAGGTGCATGAGCTCAACAATGTGGTTACATTGAGGTTAAATTGGTGACGCTGTTTTTTATACTAAAGAAAGATCCTATTGTTTAGTTTTTTTTTACGTTATTTTTTAAGACAAATGCATTCACCGGGAAATGTCATTTTAACATTTTACAACCTTATCTGGCTATGTGGTGTGTGACACATCATCAGACCATCCTTTTTTATTTATGATGGAGGGACTCTGAAAGTCATAAAGCCTATTTTTATAGGGACATCAGATGGCCCTTACTATTCTTAAAAGGCCAGCAGACGGCCCTAGCTATTGTTAGAGAGCCATCAGCCGGCTATGCTTTGTTGTTCCCATTATTAACAAGTGGGTCTCCTATACTGTTATTGCGTATGCAGTGATTGCAAGGGCTGCCAAAAATTTGGACGCAACCCAATACCCCTTTGAAGAGACATAGAGGAGGGTCTCAGTAAAAAAAAATGTTCCCATTATAAAGGAGAGGGTCTCCTATAGTGGTAATGTCCATGGTGTGACTGCAAGGGCTGCCAAAATTTGGGAAAAAACCCACTAAGAATTTAAAGACACATAGAGCAGGGCCACAGTAACAAGGTACGACATGTTCCCATTAGAAAGGAGAGGGTCTGCTATACAGTTATAGGGTATGCAGTGAGTCCAACGGCTGACCAATTTTAGGAAAAACCCCACTAAGAATTTAAAGACACACAGCGCAGGGCCACAGTAACAAGGTACGACATGTTCCCATTAGAAAGGAGAGAGTCTGCTATACAGTTATAGGGTATGCAGTGAGTCCAATGGCTGACCAAATTTAGGAAAAACTCCACTAAGAATTTAAAGACACATAGAGCAGGGCCACGGTAATGACAAATTCCCATTAAAAAGGAGAGAGTCTCCCATAGTGTTGGCCTATGCAGTGAATGCAAGGGCTGCCAAAAATTTGGAGGCACTTCAATGCCCCTTGGAAGAGACGTGGAGGAGGGCCTTATAAAAAAATGTTCCCATTAGAAAGGAGCGGGCCTCCTATACTTGTAATGCCCATGCACTAAGTGTATGGGCTGACAAACATTTACCCCTGGGGGGTGTACATGAACATACTGTATAAAAACATTTTTTTTACAGGCATCATAAACACCCTTTAAAAAAATTATGTGGGTGTTGCATCACGGACGACTGTCACCCTGGTGATATGGTGGTGGAGGATAAGGAGAAGGAGGAGGACAAGAGCAAATAGCCAAAATCAGGAAGTATATACCCATGTGTGGGTGTGAACAGGTGCATGGGAATACACCTACCAAGAAAAGACACTGGATTGGAGTTTATCTTACGCTGCTATCCTTCGGTGGTGTTGAGAAGTCTGACCCAATCCAGCCCTTGTTCATTTTTATAAGAGTCAGCCTGTCAGTATTTTCAGTTGACAGGCGGATGCGCTTATCAGTTATAATTCCACCAGCGGCACTAATAACCCGCTCTAATAAAACGCAGGCGGTAGGGCAGGCCAGGACCTCCAAGGCGTAGAGAGCCAGTTCATTCCACGTATCCAGCTTGGTTACCCAATAATTATAAGCCACAGAGGAATCACGGAGGACGTTGGTACGGTCGGCAAGGTACTCCCTCAGCATCTTCCCAAACTTTGCACTCCTTGTGAGAGTACCCCGCACCTCAGGGCCTGTGCGATGGGAGGGTCTGAGAAAACTCTCCCAGAACTTTGACAGTGTTCCCCTGCCTCTGCTGGATTGAAGTAGTGTCTCTCTTGCTTGTACTCCTTGGTTGTCCAACGAAGTGTGCCCTCTGCCGCCAGCATTTTCAGATGGGAATTTTTTTAATAGTTCTGCAGCAAGGTACTTCTGGTACTGCCCCTTTTTGTAGACCTATCCGCCTCAGGAATAAGAGATATAAAGTTCTCCTTGTAGCGTGGGTCTAGAAGTGTCACCCACCAGTAATGACTGTCACCCAAAACTGTGAGAACGAGAGGGTCATGGGAAAGGCAGGGTAACATAAACTCAGCCATGCGTGCCAGACTACTAACAGGCAAGACTTTGTGTCCTTACCAAGAGGATGACTGACCATGCTCTCCTCCTCCTCCTCTCTGTCCTCTGGCCATCCACTCTGAACAGATGGTATGACAGGTGTGCAGGTAGTAACGTCTATAGTGCATGAAACTAGCTCCTGTCCTTCCTCCTCCTCCTACTCTTCCTCATTGTCACCCAATCCACATTGGGATGAGATGAGGTTTGGCTGTGTGTAATCACCTTGTATGGTTCCTTGCTCCATCTCATCGTGCTCCGTCTGCAATGCATCCTCTTTAATTGTGAGCAGAGAGCGTTTCAGAAGACAGAGAAGCTGGATGGTGACGCTAATTATGGCGTCATCGCCGCTCACCATCTTGGTGGAGTCCTCAAAGTTATGGAGGATGGTACATATGTCTGACATCCATGTCCACTCCTGAGGTCTTATGTGTGGAGTCTGAGCTGAATACCGATGGCCTTGTTGATGCTGGTACTCAACAACTGCCCTCTCCTGCTCACAAATCCTTCCCAACATCTGCAGTGTAGAGTTCCAATGCGTGGGGACATTACACACCAGTCTGTGAGCCGGAAGCTGCAAACGCTGCTGAAACACTGCAAGAGCGGCGGAAGCTGTAGCTGACTTTCTGAAATGGGCACACAGGCGGCGTACTTTAACAAGCAGATCCGGCAGCTCCGGGTAGGATTTGAGAAACCACTGAACCACGAGGTTAAGCACATGGGCCAGGAATGGTACGTGTATGAGCTTTCCTCGCCTCAGAGCCGCCACCAGGTTCCAGCCATTGTCACACACAACCATGCCTGGCTGTAGGTTCAGCGGTGTGAGCATCAGATCTGCCTGCTCTTTCAGAGCTGTCCACAACTCTTCAGCATTGTGCGGTTTTTCACCTAAGCATATTAGTTAGCTTCAGCACAGCCTGTTGCTGCTTGGCCGAGGCAGAGCAGCAGTGCTTCCAGCTTGTGACTGATGTGGTCATTTTGGAGATGGAGGCTGAAGAGGAGGGGGAGGCTGAGGAGGATGAGGTGCAGGAGTTGGAGACCGTGGGGGCAACCCTGATTGACCTAAGGCCCGCAATCCTTGGCGTCGGGAGGACATGTTCCGTCCCAAGGTCCGACTGGGTCCCGGCTTCCACTATGTTAACCCAGTGTGCCATCAGCGAGATGCACCGTCCCTGCCCATAAGCACTTGTCCACGTGTCCGTGGTTAGGTGGACTTTCCCGGTAACAGCGTTGTTGAGAGCACGGCTAATGTTTTGGTACACGTGCTTGTGTAATGCAGGGACGGCACACCGGGAGAAATAGTGGCGGCTGGGGACCGAGTACCGAGGGATGACCGCCGCCATCAGGTTGCGGAATGCTTCCGTCTCCACGAGCCTAAAAGGCAACATTTTGAGCGCAAGCAGTCGTGAAATGTGAGAATTTAGTAGTGTGGCCTGTGGGGCATTGGCTGCATATTTGCGCTTGCGTTCCAAGGACTGGGGTATGGACAACTGAACGCTGCGCTGGGACAAGGATGTGGACATGCTTCCTGATGCTGCTACTTGACAGTGTGCAACGACAGGTGCAGGGCAGGAGGCATCTTCGCATGCACCATGGACAGGGGATTGGCTTGCATGCACAACAGCAGAAGAAGCAATGGTGCCACCCACAGACACTGTTCCTGGACCCTGGGGTTCGGCCAACAAAGTCGGGTGCTTTGCTGCCATGTGCCTGATCATGCTGGTGGTGGTCAGGCTAGTCGTTTTGCTACCCCTGCTGATGCTGGCCTGGCAGGTGGTGCAAATGGCCTTTTTGGGGTTATCGGCAGAGTCTTTAAAAAACAACCAGACTCGGGAACACCTAACAGTTGTACTGGCAACACCTTTGTGTTGGTGTTACGGGGAATGGTTGCCTGCCTTCTGTCTGCGGCCACCACACTGCGTATTCCTGCCTGTTGGGGTGCTCTGCCTCCCTCCCCCTGTGTGCTGCTGTCCTCTCTCTGCATGTCCTCCTGCCAGGTTGGGTCAGTTACTATATCATCCACCACATCGTCTTCCACTTCCGCACCCTGGTCCTCCTCCTGACTTTCTGGCAATTGTGTCTCATCATCGTCCACCTCTTGTGATACTTTCCCACTGTCGCCTTCATGTGACCGTGGCTGCTCAAATATTTGGGCATCGCTACACGTGATCTCCTCTTGCCCCGCTTCAAGTGGACCGTGCAAGAGGCCCGAATCTATAAATGGAAAAGTGAACAGCTCTTCAGAGTGTCCAAGTGTGGGATCAGTTGTTTCCGGGCACTCGGCATGGTGGGAGGAAGGAGGATCAGGGTGAGGAATATGCGGTCCAGACTCACGGCTACTGAGACTTGACCGTGTGGAAGACAGGGTGGTGGTGGTGGTGGTGGCTAAGTGACTGGAAGCATTATCCACTATCCAACCATCAACCTTTTGACACTGCTCTGGGTTCAATAGTGGTGTGCTGCGGTCCCCTAGAAATTGGGACATGAAGGTCAGGCGAGAAGATGTGGGTGTTTGTTGTGGCACAATTTCGGCTTGCCCATGGTCTTGTCCTAGGCCTCTGCATGCACCATTAGCATCACTTCCAGTTCCCCGTCCCTTGCCACGTGCCTTGCCCATTTTAAATGGAGGACAGTATCTTCCACGCTCACTACAAATGACTGAGTTTGGAGCGAACTTATATGTGATCCGTGTGATGGAGAAAACAGAGTTTTAAATACCTGGCCTGTAGGTAAGTAGCTTAACAGCAAACTGCGGTGAATTGCTTCAATGACACACTAAAGGAAATTTTTAATGGAGGCCAGAAATGGCAGTATTTTCTGACAACGTATATGTGATCGGTGTGACGGAGAAAACACCTTTTTAAATAGCTGGATTTCTAGCGCTGTAATATGGAAAGGACCTGGCTGTATTCTGCAGTACCAACAAGCAAATGGCGCAGAACAACCGTGTTCTCGGGATTGCTTTTTAAGCAAATAATGAGGATTAAGATCCAAAGAAAATTATTCCTGGCCCCTGAGACCTGGGCCTCTGTATAGAAATATCTAACAGCAGCAGAAGGCAGAACTGGAATGGAGCCTCTTGTGCTTTATGCAGTGCAGTCTGCTATATACCCTGCCTGCCTATATACACTGCCTGCCTGCCTATATACACTGCCTGCCTGATATCTCTGCAGATGGATTAGTCCTCAGAAGGACTGTTTGTTGAGATGTATATGTGTAATGTACGGTTTTTCTCCCTACACTACCTAATACACGATCAAATCTCTCCCTGACACAGCAGCACCTCTCCATACACTGTCTGATCCAGAGTGACTGTGACGAGCATGGCGGCGCCAGGTCTGATATAGACCTGATGCCAGCCAATCACTGTAATGCCCACAACCAACATGGCTACGGCATTACAGTGCGTGGCAGGCAATCCCTGCATATTCATTGCCTCTCTAAAGTTAGCCAAACATGCAGGGAGGGGACCCGAGTTCCCGCCCGAGCAACCCGGAAATACTCGGCGAGCACCGAGCAGTAGCGAGCATGCTCGCTCATCACTACCTCTGTGTAAAATGTACAGAAAACCAGAATGCAACTATCTGTAAATCTCTTATATCCAAATTTTATCCACAGCAGAACACAGGACACAGACCAGAAGGTGAATGTTGGACATTTTCCAATTCATTTGAAGAAAATTAAATCATTTAGAAGATGATGGCAGCGACACATCTAAAAAAAATGCTATCAGGCCTTGCTCACCCTTGTGTAGCTTCCCCTCTTGTAATGGGACAATTGCTGGAGTTTTGGGAGAAGAGTGTTGTCTCGTTCTTGTTTGATGTCGCATTCTCGCTGCTCCTCAGTTCGGGGTCTTTGCTGGATTTTTTGTTTCACAATGCACCAAATGTTTTCTATTGGTGAAAGGTCTGGAGTGCAAATGGCCGGTTCATACTCCGAACTCTACTTCTGTGAAGCCATGCTGTTGTGATGGATGCAGTTTGTGGTTTACCATTGTCCTGCTGAAATATACAAGATCTTCCCTCAAATAGATGTTTTTTTCTGGATGGAGCAGATGTTCTAACACCTCAATATGATGCTCAGCATTGATAGCGCCTTTCATGTGTAAGCTGCACCTGCCATAGGCACTAATGCAATCCCATACATCAATGCAGAACTGTGCGCTTATAACAAGCTGGATGGTCCTTCTCCACGATAACAAGCTGAAAGGTCCCTCTCCTTGATAACAAGCTGGATTGTCCCTCTTCTCGATAACAAGCTGGATGGTCCCTCTTCTCGATAACAAGCTGGATGGTCCCTCTCCTTGGTAACAAGATTGATGGTCCCTCTCATTCATAACAAACTGGATAGTCCCTCTCCTCAATAACAAGTTGGATGGTTCCTTTCCTTATAAGAGTTCTTAAGGGCGCTGGTGGGTATAATTAAGTTAACCTGCAGCACGTAGTAAGGGGCACCATATACCACATAAGCATAAAACCTAAAATAAACGAGATCTACTGCGCTGGTACACTCACTTTAAATGACACGAGAGGTTAAGAAGATAAAAGGAAAAATTTTTTTATTTTTATTTATACAAAACTGGTTAAAATAAGGATAAAATATGAGGCTAAAATTCCCAGAAGAAGCGAGGTTCCGTGGAGGAATATGAACGAAATATCAGTGGATTATTCTCGGTATATCCAGGACGTACAGGTACCTGTGAAGGGTATATATACTATGATAAGTATAGGAATAGTTGGCGAATTATCTTATTAATATATAGAGATTTTAGTTACCTGAAAGGTAATTAGGTGGTGGAAGAATAATCACATATGGATGCCTCTGGCTGGTTCTCTTGAACCTGTCTGCTGTAAGTAAAAGAAGCTGACTTTCTAGTACCCTATAGTCTCTGCAATAACCCACGGGAGTAACCCCCTAATCCTACCAGATATATACAGACCTTTCCACTTATTTAAGATTTCTACTATACAGGTAAAATGCCCAACTCAAACTCTAAACGTGGTAATATCCTGTCTCTTAATAATTAGCCCCCCTTCTTTTACTCACAGCTGACAGGTTCAAGAGAACCAGCCAGAGGCATCCATATGTGATTATTCTTCCACCACCTAATTACCTTTCAGGTAACTAAAATCTCTATATATTAATAAGATAATTCGCCAACTATTCCTATACTTATCATAGTATATATACCCTTCACAGGTACCTGTACGTCCTGGATATACCGAGAATAATCCACTGATATTTCGTTCATATTCCTCCACGGAACCTCGCTTCTTCTGGGAATTTTAGCCTCATATTTTATCCTTATTTTAACCAGTTTTGTATAAATAAAAATAAAAAAATTTTTCCTTTTATCTTCTTAACCTCTCGTGTCATTTAAAGTGAGTGTACCAGCGCAGTGGTTCCTTTCCTTGATAACAATCTGGATGGTCCCTCTCCTCAATAACAAGCTGGGTAGTCCCTCTACTCGACAACAAGCTGGATGGTCCCTCTCCTACATAACAAGCTGGATGGTCCCTTTCCTTGATAATGAGCTGGATGGTCCCTCTCTTCGATAACAAGCTGGATGGTCTCTCTCCTCGATAACAAGCTGGATGGTCCCTCTCCTTAATAACAAGCTGGATGGTCCATCTCCTCGATAACAAGCTGGATAGTCCCTCTCCTTAATAACAAGCTAGATAGTCCCTCTCCTCAATAACAAGCTTCATGGTCTCTCTCTTCGATAACAAAGTGGACGGTCCCTCTCCTCGATAACAAGTTGAATGGTCCCTCTCCTTGATAACAAGCTGGACAGTACCTTTCCTCAATAACAAGCGGGATAGTCCCCCTCCTCAATAACAAGCTGGATGGTCCCTCTCCTACATAACAAGCTGAATGGTCTCTCTCCTTGATAACAAGCTGGATGGTCCCTCTCATCAATAACAAGCTGGGTAGTCCCTCTCCTCGACAACAAGCTGGATGGTCCCTTTCCTGCATAACAAGCTGGATGGCTTCCTCTCCTCAATAACAAGCTGGATGGTCCCTTTCCTTGATAACGAGCTGCATGGTCCCTCTCCTCGATAACAAGCTGGATGGTCCTTCTCTTTGATAACAAGCTGGACGGTTTCTTTCCTCGATAACAAGTTGGATGGTCCCTCTCCTTGATAACAAGCTAGATGGTCCCTCTCTTCAGTAAAAAGCTGCACGGTCGCTCTCCTCGATAACAAGCTGGATTGTCTCTTTCCTTGATAACAAGCTGGATGGCCCCTCTCCTTGATAACAAGCTGGATGGTCCCTCTCTTTGATAACAAGCTGGACAGTTTCTTTTCTCAATAACAAGCTGGATGGACCCTCTCCTCGATAAAAAGCTGGATGGTCTCTCTCCTTGATAACAAGCTGGATGGGCCCTCTCCCTGATAACAATCTAGATGGTCCCTTTCTTCGATAACAAGCTGGGCAGTCCCTCTCCTTGATAACAAGCTGGATGGTTCCTCTCTTCGATAACAAGCTGGATGGTCTCTCTCCTCAATAACAAGCTGGGTAGTCCCTCTCTGCAATAACAAGGTGGATAGTCCCTCTCCTCGATAACAAGCTGGATGGTCCCTTTCCTCTTGAGTCCACAGGAGAAGGCATCTGTGGTTTTCATAAAGAATTTCACATTTTGGTTCCTCTGACCACAGAACAGTTCTCCTTTTTGCCTCAGTCCATTTAATATGAGCTTTGACCCAGGGGCGATGGCAGTGTTTCTGGACTGTGTTGATATTTGGCTTCTTCTTTGCATGATGGAGCTTTCACTTGCACTTGTGGATTGCCCGGCAAACTATGTTCAAACACAATGTCTGTAAGTATTCCTGAGCCCATGCAGTGATTTGGACGACTGAATCATGCCTGTTTTTAAAGAAGCACTCCCATCAACATTTTTATCCTCTTAATATATTGCAGATGACATCACGTGATTAAAAACAGACTAGCTGAATCCCATGTAGAAACAGGAGGTCAATGGGTTTTCTATTCACAAGTCATGAGTTACTGCAAAAGTCTATGGCATGGGGAGAATGGAGCAGCTGGGTCAGGAGTTGAAGAGGGGGATGATAAATGCAGGGACAAGAGACTTCCTGTTTTTCATAGAGCGCAAAAAAGAGAAGAATTAGCTGGGTAGAAAGGCAAAATGAGCAATTGTAAGTCCACAGTACTGTATAATATGATGACCGCAATATATTAGGAGGATAAAAACCTTGATGGGAGGAGTGCTTCAATAATGCAGTGCCACCTGACGGACCGTAGATCACGCGCATCCAATATTGACCTCTAGCCTTGTCTAGCCTAGTGCACATAGATTTCTCCAGATTCTCTGAATCTTTGATAATATTATGTCCTCTAGATGGTGGGATATTCAAAGTTTTTACAATTTTACGTTGTGGAATTTTTTATTTAAATTGTTCCACAATTTTTAGCCTCAGTTGCTCAGTTGCATTGGTGACTTCTGACCATCTTTGCTTCTGAAAGACTCTGCCTCTCTCACACACTTTTCATTAGAACCACTCAGTTTTCAAGCCTTTTCTTATCCCCATCTCAACTTTTTTGAGATGTGTCGCTGCCATCAATTTCTACATGAGTTACTTTATGTTCTGCTGTGGATAAAATACAGTGAATAGAGATTTCTACATCATTACATTCTTGCTTTCTTTACATTTTACATAACTTTGTGGAGCTAAATTGTGACTGTGAGAAGAAGATGGTTGACTAGGATCCACAACTGGTGGTCTTTGAGGTAGGTGCACTGTCTGTCACCCAGGGCCGTATTTGCCCTTAGGCACTTGTAGGCACGTGCCTAGGGCGCCAGAATTTGAGGAGGGCGGCGCCTGAGCGGGTTTTTTTTTTTGTGTGGGTTTTTTTTGGGTTCGTGCCCCAAGCCGGCCGGGTGGCTCCGCCCCCCCCCCCCCGGTCATCGCGCCCATAGGCGGATTCTAATGAGGGCAATCCGGGGTGTCTATGGCCGGATTGCCCTCATTATATGTGCGGCGCTGCGGCACATACTGGCAGACAGTGGCGGGGGGGCCCCCGGACCGCTCCCCCAGCAGCAGCGCATGGCCGCTGCTTCTTCTCCGGCCGGGCCAGCACTGCAGCAGTTAACTTCCCTGTGCTGGCCCGGCCGCGTCACTGCTAGGAGACACGGCCCTGTGCACGGCCGTGTCTCCTAGCTGTGACGTCACGCAGTGCGCACCCGGCCTGCAGTGCTGCACCGGAGAGGACTGGAGCCGAGCCGGGGGATGGTGAGTCTGTGTGTGTCTGTGTGTGTGAGAGTGTGTGTGTGTATGAGAGAGTGTGTGTATGAGAGAGTGTGTGTGTGTGAGAGAGTGTGTATGTGTGAGAGTGAGTGTGTGATTGAGTGTGTGTGTGTGTGTGTGCAGGCAGATATCATTGTGTGATGTCTGTTTATATGTATTTTTGTGTTTCAAATGTGTTTATGCGTGTATGTATATGTCTGTATATGTTTGTGTGTGCATGGCTGCGTGCGGCCTCCCGCTGTCTCTGGGGGGGCGCCGTGCGGCCTCCCGCTGTGTACAGATGGCGCTGTGCGGCCTCCTGCTGTGTAAATATGGCGCTGTGCGGCCTCCTGCAGTGTATAAATGGCGCTGTGCGGCCTCCTGCTGTGTATAGATGGCGCTGTGCGGCCTCCTGCTGTGTATAGATGGCTATGTGCGGCCTCCTGCTGTGTATAGATGGCGCTGTGTGGCCTCCTCCTGTGTATAGATGGCGCTGTGCAACCTCCTGCTGTGTATAGATGGCGCTGTGCAACCTCCTGCTGTGTATAGATGGCGCTGTGCGGCCTCCTGCTGTGTATAGGTAGCGCTGTGCGGCCTTCTGCTGTGTATAGATGGCGCTGTGCGGCCTCCTGCTGTGTATAGATGGCGCTGTGCGGCCTCCTGCTGTGTATAGATGGCGCTGTGCGGCCTCCTCCTGTGTATAGATGGTGCTGTGCAACCTCCTGCTGTGTATAGATGGCGCTGTGTGGCCTCCTACTGTGTATAGGTAGCGCTGTGCGGCCTTCTGCTGTGTATAGATGGCGCTGTGCGGCCTCCTGCTGTGTATAGATGGCGCTGTGCGGCCCCCTGCTGTGTATAGATGGCTACGTGCGGCCTCCCGCTGTGTATAGATGGCGCCGTGTGGCCTCCCGCTGTGTATAGATGGCTACGTGCGGCCTCCTGCTGTGTATAGATGGCTACGTGCGGCCTCCTGCTGTGTATAGATGGTTACGTGTGGCCTCCCGCTGTGTATAGATGGCTACGTGCGGCCTTCCGCTGTGTATAGATGGCTACGTGCGGCCTCCCACTGTGTATAGATGGCTACGTGCGGCCTCCCGCTGTGTATAGATGGCTACGTGCGGCCTCCCACTGTGTATAGATGGCTACGTGCGGCCTCCCGCTGTGTATAGATGGCTACGTGCGGCCTCCTGCTGTGTATAAATGGCTACGTGTGGCCTCCTGCTGTGTATAGATCGCTATGTGCGGCCTCCCACTGTGTATAGATGGCTACGTGCAGCCTCCCGCTGTGTATAGATGGCGCCGTGCGGCCTCCTACTGTGTATAGATGGCTACGTGTGGCCTCCTGCTGTGTATAGATGGCTATGTGTGGCCTCCTGCTGTGTATAGATGGCTACGTGCGGCCTCCTCCTGTGTATAGATGGCTACGTGCGGCCTCCCGCTGTGTATAGATGGCTAAGTGCGGCCTCCCGCTGTATATAGATGGCTACGTGAGGCCTCCTGCTGTGTATAGATGGCTACGTGCGGCCTTCTGCTGTGTATAGATGGCTACGTGCGGCCTCCCGCTGTATATAGATGGTTACGTGCGGCTTCCTGCTGTGTACAGATGGCTACGTGCGGCCTCCTGATGTGTATAGATGGCTACGTGCGGCCTCCTCCTGTGTATAGATGGCTACGTGCGGCCTCCCGCTGTGTATAGATGGCTACGTGTGGCCTCCTGCTGTGTATAGATCGCTACGTGCGGCCTCCCACTGTGTATAGATGGCTACGTGCAGCCTCCCGCTGTGTATAGATGGCGCCGTGCGGCCTCCTACTGTGTATAGATGGCTACGTGTGGCCTCCTGCTGTGTATAGATGGCTATGTGTGGCCTCCTGCTGTGTATAGATGGCTACGTGCGGCCTCCTCCTGTGTATAGATGGCTACGTGTGGCCTCCCGCTGTGTATAGATGGCTACGTGCGGCCTCCCGCTGTATATAGATGGCTACGTGAGGCCTCCTGCTGTGTATAGATGGCTACGTGCGGCCTTCTGCTGTGTATAGATGGCTACGTGCGGCCTCCCGCTGTATATAGATGGTTACGTGCGGCTTCCTGCTGTGTACAGATGGCTACGTGCGGCCTCCTGATGTGTATAGATGGCTATGTGCGGCCTCCCGCTGTGTATAGATGGCTACGTGCGGCCTCCCGCTGTATATAGATGGCTACTTGCGGCCTCCCGCTGTGTATAGATGGCTACGTGTGATCTCCTGCTGTGTATAGATGGCACCGTGCGGCCTCCTGCTGTGTATAGATGGCTACGTGCGGCCTCCCGCTGTGTGTAGATGGCGCCGTGCTGCCTCCCGCCGTGTATAGCTGGCGCTGTGCAGCCTCCTGCCGTGTATAGATGGCGCCGTGCTGCCACCCGCTGTGTATAGATGGCTACGTGTGCTCAATATTGAGTCATACAATTAATGTAAGGCTATGTGCCCACGATGCAGAAATGCTTCGGATTTTTTTTGAGCGTTTCTGCATCTCCCTGGCAGAAAAAACGCATGCGGATTTTACATGCATTTTTCCTGCCAGGGACATGCGGATGTGAAGCATTCTTCACTTGCATTTCCGCATGTGGGTTGACAAGCGATTTTAGCATCACTTGGAAAGTGCTTGACAACTTGGTCACACTATATAAATCCATGCAAAAGGCATGGATTTATATAGTGTGACCGTAAAAGAATGGTAAAAAAGAAAAAATAAATATAGAATTACCTTCTGATGGCCTGCCAACGTCAGCGGTCGCGTGACCCGTCACATGACTAAATGACGTCACGGCAGGTCCTTTTCAGACCATCGCGAGCTGCTGGCAAGCCAGGACGCATCGGATAAAGACACCGGGGGCCATCAGAAGGTAAGTATAGATTTATTTTTTATTATTTTTTTTTTTTTTACAGGTTCTATGGTACCCGGGTCCGGAGGAGAGTCTCCTCTTCTCCAAACCCGGGTGCCATCTGCACATTGAAACGCATGGATTCTGCATCTACAGATGCAGTGATGCGGATTCCATGCGTTCCAATGCAAGTCAATGGCGGCGAAAGCGCTGCGCTTCCGCAAAATAATTGACAGTGCTGTGTATTTTTCCGCAATGATAATCCGCAGCGGAAATTTCCGCAGCATGTGCACAGCACATGCGGATTATCATTGGGGAACATGGCAGACCTTCTACCAAGAGTTTTTTAAGCGTTTCTGCAGCGGAATTGCTTAAAAAACGCATAGTGGGCACACAGCCTAAAAAAAATTATTATAATTAATATTGTGCCAAATTAATTTCACGTGAACTATCACATGATCTATCACAGGGGATCATGTGATACATCAGGCGTGTGTGTGTGGGGGGGTGCCTGCGCCTTCTAAACAGCCCGGGGCCCTTGCTACTCTTAATCCACCCCTGATCGTGCCCTCTCGCCCTCCGGTCACGCCCGCCCACCTCACCTCTCTAGTCTGCTCTGCTGCTGCGATCTGGAAAGAAGAGGAGGAGCCCGGGCACTTGAAGTTCCCGCGGAGGCCCGGGCAGCACATCGCTGGCGGCGGCTCATCTCAGCAGGCAGCGCCAGTAATTGTGTCCTGTAGTGATGTGCCATTGCGCCGACACTGCCACCCGGGCCGTGGTGCTGGTGCATGATGTGGGCTGAGGAGCTGCCGCTTCTGCAGACAGTCTGCTCTGCAGCATAATTGATGATGGCGGGCGGCAGGCGGCGAGGCGGGCGGCGGGATCATAGTTTAGGCGCAGACGCGCAGTCAGCAGCTGCCGCCGGTACTGTGTTCTGTGCTGTGCACAGACAGTACACCAGCGGGCAGCAGTGCCAGCCTGACAGAGCCCAGACTGCCAGAGTCTCTGACTAGTCTCAGACTCTGAGGAGTCTGACTAGTCTGTGACTGTTGTCACTGGTCACACATGATGGCAGGTAGCAGTGTAATGCAGGTACCGGAATGCAACGCACAGAGACACAAGGCGAGAACAGTCAGAGATGTTTGTAAACAGTTTTATACCACAGGTATACTGAAACAAGGGATTAGCAACAAGGGTAATGAACAGTGGTTTGAAATATCAGAAAAATACGAAATTTCTCAAAATAAGGCGCAGTCTCTTAAAGTAAGGCGCAGTCTCTTAAAATAAGGCGCAGTCTCTTAAAGTAAGGTGATGCCCTCAAGCATGAGAAGCACCACACAAGTTCTTTAACCGTGAATTTGGCCCTAGCGGGGGTCACCGGTTATTCCCGCTAGGCCGTGAGTCTCTTTCCGGATGAATTCAATTAAATCACGTTGTGCTACTTTAGCTCCAACCGTTCCCCTCCCAACCTGAGTACTTAAACCCAATTGTCCCCGGTACCGTGGGTGAGCAGTGGAAGTGACGGCCCTGCTCACGTATGCAGCTCCTCTCTGCTTGGCTGTTGGGGGCAGTCTCTCGAGCCTTGGATAGGGGGGTCCAGGCCTCGTCTGTCGGCGGCCGACGTCAGGTTCCGCGAACTCACTCAGCACCGCGATCAGGTTCCTAGTATCCTCAGCAGGCACAGCACTCGAGTCACAACTGTGAGGCATCCGGAGCTCTTTTACCGGTGCCCGGCTGGAGCACCTCTCAGGCCTCTGGATTTGGCCTGTCACGCGGGGTTTCTCAGGACGCAGGGAGCACGTCTGCTCCTCTCTGCTGCTTGGCGCCAAAGACCCCTCAGGTTTGGCGCGCTGGCCTCTTATCTCTCTGAACTCCTTCCTGGAAGTCACCTGATCGGGTCCAGCCTCTGAATCTGCCCTCCCTGCAACTTCCTTTGTATATTTTGGTTCCGCTTTACTGTCTCTGGCCAGTAGATGGCAGTCTCGCTCCATCCTTGAAACGTCATGTTGAAGTTCCTTTACAAGCTTTTTTGCTCGTTCTACAGCAGCAGGGAGGGACACAGTGGAGTCTGAATCCCAGACATGGGCTGCATCAGGCACTGCAGCATTGCATATAGGCCATATGCAATGCTGCAGTGCCTGCTGCAGCCCATTTCTGTGTGGGCCGCTCCCCCCCCCCCACATACAATGCTGCAGCCCTGTGGTCTGTGTGGGCAGCTCCCACCCCCCCCCCCACCCCCATATACAATGCTGCAGCCCTGTGGTCTGTGTGGGCTGCTCCCATCCCCCCGACCCCATATGCAATGCTGCAGCCCTGTGGTCTGTGTGGGCCGCTTACATCCCCCCCCCATATGCAATGCTGCAGCCCTGTGGTCTGTGTGGGCCGCACCCATCCCACCCCAACCTTTCATATGTGGAATGGGGGGGGGAAGCTACATGAAACTTGGGGAAACGGCCACGACGGAGGGGAAGATATTGGATGCGAGGGGGGCACGACGTGGGGGGGACGTGACAGGGGGGTGAGGGTGGGCGTGACCGGGGGGGGGGGGACCACTGACAGTGCCAAGGGCAGCAGAAACTCCAAATACGGCCCTGCTGTCACACTTATCAATGCATCCTTAAAAGCAAGTGGTGAGAGTGTTGGGGGAGAGGGAAGGTAACCAGGGACGACCTAGGTTATCCCTTTTGGGACAGAACACTACATTGTGTGTAGAATTATTAGGCAAGTTGTATTTTAGAGGATTATTTTTATTATTGATAAAGAATTATGTTCTCAATCAACCCAAAAGACTAATATAATAAATATCCAAGCTTAATATTTTTGGAAGTTGGAGTGGTTTTTTTTTAGATTTGGCTATCTTAGGAGGATATCTGTTTGTGCAGGTAACTATTACTGTGCCGAATTATTAGGCAACTTAATAAAAACCGAATATAATCCCATCTCACTTGTTTATTTTCACCAGGTAAACCAATATCAGCGCACAAAATTTAGAGATAAACATTTCTGACATGGAAAAACAAAAACAAAAAAAAATTAGTGATCAATATAGCCACCTTTCTTTATGATGATGTGGCACCCCAGGGGTCTGGTTACCACAGTAATAGAAATATTATGTCTGAGAGCAAGTGGGAGGTTTCTCTGGTCAGGAGCCCTAAGCATGCAACACTGCCCGCCCAGACCTGGGAGGGGAGGAATCTGCCCTTATAAACTGGGTCTGGGGCGGGATTAGGTCAATCAGAGCCTGGAGAGAGTCCCAGACAGAGACGCAGTCTGGTCTGGAGGACAGCAGACACAGGGAAAGGAAGAACCAGGAGCTCTGTAGGAGCAGGAGTGAGAGCCAGGGGCTGGAAGCCAGATAGCTCGCCCTGGCTGGAGACACTAATACCGGACACGGAGTCCGAAGCTGTGGGGACATCCAGGTCCAGCAGCAGAATCCAACCGGCAGGGGATTCCAGGTCCTCTGGCCATAGAAGCCCGGAGGCACGGTCACAAGCAAGGGACCAGCACCGCCGTCGTGGAGCGGAGGCTAACAGGAGGCCCCAAGTCACCGGCCATACGGGTGAGCACCACACGGTATACTCAGGGATGTGGGCTACTTCTACCCGCATACAGCAAGGTAGCCAGGAAAGAGTGCAGATAGACGGGGAGGCCTACAACTCCACCTGGCCAGGGGAGATCCTACTTGCTCACAGACTGACCAGGCCCCTACTGCTAACCAGTACTCCCGGGAGGGTCTGCCTTATAACACCAGTAAAGACCCTGAACTGCACTGCACGGACTCTGAGTTATTCCTGCTGCGCTCGTGCACCATCACTCCCATCATCCACACTAACTGCCCTGAGGCTGTACTCCTCCCGTTGGGAGTCATCCCATTCTTAGCTGCACACATAACACCGGCCTCAGCGGTCTGCCTTGCAATCCACGGGTGGCGTAGTCGGACTATCATCATACCAATAACCCTGCCTCTGATTTGACCACCCTGGGCACGGACCGGGTCATCGTCACGAGGACTACAACCCCCAGCATTCATCCTAAAAGGCCCGCTTCCGGGTTCCCCACAGGCCCAGGGGGCGCGTCATCTTTGGCGTAGTCGGCAGGATTCAAACCAACCCGCCCCAACGGGTATTGCGTGCCTAAAAAAAAGACTTTTGCACTTACCTGAGAGAAGTTTCCCGCCGTCCGGAGCCGTTTCCCGCCATCGGACGCCATCTTGGGTCATTTCCCGCCGTCTTCTGCCGTCTTCCCGCCATCCGCAGCCGCTTCCCACCACCGGACGCCATCTTCGGGACGCCGCACGGGAAGAAGAGGGGCGTGGACACCGAAAGCGACCGAGATCCGAAGCTCCGCCCCACGCTCCGACGCTGTGTAAGGTCCTGGAAGGGAGGAAGAGTGACGCTGACGTCACAGGAGCGCGACGCAAGGTCCTCGACCCCGACGATCGACTGCAGAGCCGCAGCCTACGGAAGAAGAGCATCGCAAGGTAGGCCACGGTCCACTAGGGGGGAAGGAGGATGTCGGACACCGAGGGGAGCTCCACGGCAACACCGGCCGCCAGCGCAACCGCTGCTGCGGTCATGCCATTCACCATGCCCTATATCCCGGGGGCAACCTGGCTACCCCAGTAGTCAGGGGAGTCACATATCCTAAGTGACTTTAGGGAAAGACTGGATAGCCTCTTCCAGGTATACCCCCTCACGGAAGAGCAAAAAGTAAGCATCTTGGTGGCCCAGTTAATCGGGGCAGCCCAAAGGGAGGTAAAGTCCTGGCCACCTAGGAAGAAGAGGACTGTCAGAGAAATACTAGCCCGGCTGAAAGACACATTTGATACCCGAACCTCAGCTGAAATAAAACTCAGATTTTACGGGTGCAAACAACGGGCACATGAAAGTATAAGAGACTATGCTCTAAACCTACAAGAGGCCCTGAGAGCCATTAAGCAGGCAGACCCTGACAGCGAGGGAAATGAAGACAAGCTGTTGACCGAACAATTTATTGAGGGTCTACTATACAATGCCCACCGAACCCAGTTGCGGGCAATGGCCTTACAGGACCCTGACCTGGACTTTGCACAGTTCAAGGACAGAGCCATCCGGGTGCTCCGAGAACTGGCACCAGGTGGCGCTGTGACCCACAAGCGCCCTGCTATCACTTATCACCAGGACGCGGCGCCCTTGTCTGCAGGGCCTGTGGGAGCTGATGCGCAGGCTTTGAACAATAACCCGGCTACAGACCTGCACCATCAGGTCCAAGAGCTGACTAAGAGCGTTGCCGCGCTAACCAGAACTGTGCAGTCTTTACAGGTCTCTTCTCCAGGAAAGATCCAGCTGGCATCCGGATCGGAGGACGTCCCGTGGCGCCGACTGAGGAGGACCCCACCGGCCAGAGGGAGACCCAGCGACAGATACAACGAGGACGGACGACCCATCTGCCGCCGCTGCAATCAACCCGGACACATGGCAAGGTACTGTCATTTAAATGGGCACAACCTGGGGTAGAGGGCCAACCCCCAGGCATAAGATCACCAGGCCCATCGAACTGGCGTGATAAATACGTTGGGGGACGTCCGGTCTTGCCTGTGGTACTGGACGGCATTCCTATGAGTGCCCTACTAGACACTGGGTCACAGGTGACTACCATCCCGTACGTGCTCTTCAAGCGGTACTGGAATGACTCGGACATAACCCGCTACCCAGATGACGACCTGAGCATTATAGCCAGCAATGGTCAGCCCTTGCCCCAGATAGGATTTAAAGAGGTGACCATCAAGGTCAGTAAAGTTGAACTGCCGGCACAAGGACTGATCATTGTGGACATTGACCGTCGCGAGAGTCACCCAAAAATAACCCTAGGTACTAAAGTAATCGAAAACTGTCTTGCAGAGGTGATTCTCATTTTACAGCAGGTTGCCAAGAACGCCAGTTCCAGCCAGCAGCGTGTCCTCCAAAAAGAGATCCGGGCACTGATGAAACGGCAACAGGTGGAACTATCTGGTGGTGAGATAGGTAGCGTGAGAATGTGTGACCCGTTCCCTATTGCCATGCCCCCGAAAAGTGAGATGATGATTTGGTGCCGGGCAGCTATTGGTCTGAGAGGTAGAGACTACCAAGAAATGGTAGAACCCGTCTACTCAGACAGTAAACCCACCATTTTGACAGCACGGGGGGTGGTCGATGTACGCCATGGGAGGGTGCCCGTCCGCATCATAAATATCGGGGAGAGAGAAGTATACCTGCCCCGGTATGCCACGCTAGCCAAATTGTTCACCATCAACCAGAACTCTGTACAGGCCGTGGAACCCTTGCCTCCATCTCAACCAGAGGAAGGTAACGGCTCTAAGAAACCAATGGAGGACTGGTGTCAGCAACTGCATTTGGGGACTGACTCCACTCCCTCACACCAAAAACAGGGAGTCTACCGGGTGGTTCAAGAGTATGAGAGAGTGTTTAGTAAACACCCGCTGGACTTCGGGCTAGTAAAGGGGGTAGAACATCACATCCCCACGGGAGACGATCCTCCTATAAAGGAGAGATACCGACCCGTACCCTCTGCACACTATCAACATGCCAAGGGGATGCTAAAAGACATGAAGGAGGCTGGGGTAATCAGGGACAGCTGTAGCCCCTGGGCAGCTCCACTAGTCCTAGTGAAAAATAAAGACAACACCATGAGAATGTGTGTAGACTACAGGAAGGTCAACCGTATCACACACAAAGATGCGTACCCGTTACCAAGGATAGAAGAGTCCTTAGCTGCATTAAAATCTGCTAACTTCTTCTCTACTTTGGATCTCACTAGTGGGTACTGGCAGGTTCCTGTAGCAGAGGCGGACCGTGAGAAGACCGCATTCACCACCCCGATGGGTCTCAGCGAATTTAACTGTATGCCGTTCGGGCTCTGCAACGCACCAGGAACCTTCCAACGGTTGATGGAATGCTGTCTGGGACACCGGAACTTCGAGACGGTCGTATTATACCTGGACGATGTCATAGTCTATTCCAAGACCTATGAGGACCATCTGGAACACCTGGCAGAAGTGTTTGAAGCCCTGGCGAACTATGGCCTAAAGGTAAAACCCTCAAAGTGTCATCTACTGAAGCCAAAGGTACAGTACCTGGGACACGTGGTGAGTGCTGACAGAGTGGCTCCTGACCCTGATAAGATCACCGTGATTAAGGACTGGCCAAGACCATCCAGCATAAAGGAAGTGCGGCAGTTCCTCGGTTGGTAGGCTACTACCGAAGATTCATTCCCGGTTTTACCAAGAAGGCAGCTCCTATGCAGGACCTCCTGATAGGCCAGTCCAGGAAGGCCAAAAAACAGAAGCCACCCTTCAGATGGGAAAAGCTGGAAGAGGAGTCCTTCCGCCAGCTGAAGATGGCCCTCACGGGGGATGAAATCCTGGCGTACCCTCATTACAGCCAGCCCTTTATCCTCCACACGGACGCAAGCAACATCGGGCTAGGAGCCGTGCTGTCCCAGATCCAGCAGGGGAGAGAACGGGTAATTGCTTACGCCAGCCGAAAACTGCGACCCACGGAAAGAAACCCTGAGAATTACAGCTCGTTTAAGCTCGAGTTCCTGGCAGTGGTGTGGGCAGTAACCGAACGTTTCAAGCATTACCTTGCCTCTTCCAGGTTCACCGTGTACACGGACAACAACCCGTTGACACACCTGGACACTGCAAGACTGGGTGCCCTGAAGCAGAGATGGATGGCCCGCCTGTCCAACTATGAATTCACGATCAAATACCGGGCAGGACGCTCCAATACCAACGCGGACGCCCTGTCCAGGATGCCAAACCTACCGGACGGAGGGGAAGATCCAGAAGAACTGGAAGAGGTCGAACTCCCTGCGTTCCACCGTCATGGGATTACCCAGTATTACCACCGTGTGAGGGGCCAGCGATCCGCTACGTTCAACCCCTTACCCCACTACAACTGGGCGGAGACGCAAGACAGTGACCCCGAAGTCCGTCTGGTGAAGGAGATGCTGACCCAAGCTGACGCCCGCCTGGACCCAGATGCTCCGGAAGAGACCAAGCAACTGTGGACGGAAAAGAGCAGACTGTTTCTCTACAAGGAGAAGTTGTGCCGCAGAATGGTCAATTCCCGGACACATGAGCTGATCTGGCAGGTGGTGGTACCGAGATGGGACGCAGCTATGGTGCTGGAGGCCTACCACAATGGGGCAGGGCACTTCGGATGGAAGAAGCTGGAGTTCCTGCTGCGTGAACGGTTCTACTGGATAGGCATGAGAGGAGCCATTGAGAGGTGGTGTAGAGACTGTGGCCCGTGCAATCTAAGAAGAAGGGACCGTGCCAGCCAGAGGACTCCCCTGCAGCCCATCATCACCAGGCAGCCGCTGGAACTGGTCGCTCTGGACCATGTTAAACTGGCTCCAAGCAGAAGCGGGTATGTCTACGCCCTAACCATCGTGGATCACTACTCCCGGTTCCTGGTGGTGGTCCCTGTCAAAGACTTGACGGCTCAGACAGCAGCCAGAGCCTTCCAGCTGCACTTTTGCCGCCCACACGGGTACCCGGACCAAGTGCTGACGGACCAAGGACCAGACTTCGAAGCGGAGGTCTTCCAGGAGTTCTGCAACCTGTAAGGCTGCAAGAAGATAAGAACAACGCCCTATCACCCCCAAACCAATGGACTCTGCGAGAAGATGAACCAGGTGGTGATAGATCTGCTAAAAACATTGCCCCTGGAAGAGCGCAGTCTGTGGCCTGAGAAACTGCCCCATCTGGTGGACCTGTATAACCACATCCCGGTAGGTTCCACCAACTGTACCCCGGCTTACCTAATGCGAGCAAGACCTGGTAAGCTGCCTGTTGACCTGGATATGGGAGTCCTGACACCCGAGGACACCTCGCCAGAGGCAGACTGGGATACAGAACGGCAGCAGCAGTACCGGAAAGTACAGGAGAGCGTCGAGCGAAGTCTCTGTCAATCAAGAGAAAGGCAGGAGAGGACTTATAACAAACATGCTCCCGCTGTTCCCCTGGTACCTGGAGAGCAGGTCTTAAAAAGAAAAAGGCGGCTCCATAAGTTGGACGACCAGTGAGAAAAGGACCCGTACACCGTACTGCCCTCAAGCCATAATAATCCAAAGGTGTACGTCATCAGCAAGGATGGAGGAGAGACCACAGCCACTGTCTCCAGAGACCACCTGAAAAAGTGCCCCGAGAAGTTGCAAAGCACGGATGAAGATCAGGAAGACCCTCAACCCGTAGAGGAAAAGGAGGAAATGATCAGCACCGTACTCGGAGACTTTCCCCGGTCCTGGAAACAAGTAAACAACGCTATCGTGGTGCCCGTCCTCACCTTTCTCCAGCCAGCCCCTCAAGTGCCTACAGAAGACCAGGTAGAGCTGGAAGAGCAGCCGGCCCAGGAGGCAGAAGAGTCCACACCAGCAGCGCAGGAGGATCAACCCTCTGCTAGTAGTGAGCCTGCCGTGCCCCTAGTGAGCCAAAGAGTGCGCAGACAGCTGCCCAGCTTACCCATAACACCTCCTACACCCTGTAGTGCAGGACGAGTTAGTGAGCTCAGTAGGTCCACTAGAGTCACTAAAGGTCAGATGCCCGCTCGCTGGAGAATATAATGTAATGCACTGTAAATTTACCTGTTTCTTGAAAATGTTTACGGTTTTTTGTTGTTGCCTGTTATTAATTATGTTTCTCAGTTACCCTGCAGATTTCTATGGACTAACAGGTTATGGACGCTGGATAACCGGAACAATTTTGTAGATAGTTGCACATTGTGCCTCTTGCGAAGACTGCCGCGGAAGAGAAAACCTGTCTGGCGTGGCCTCCTTGCGGCCCAAAGTAGCTAGCTTCAGCCTTGCAGCCACGCCCAGGGCCAACGCAAGGGGTTTGCTTTGGACAGGTCCCCTACCTTGCTTAAGACTTCACCTTGGGTGATATGGACACCCGGTTACGGAAACGCCGTGACCTCCACAGACTAAAGCTACTTGTATATATGTTATTGTATTATTGTTTATACCCTTCATTTATGTTTCTTTAAAAATATGTTTAGTCCCGGAGTACTAATTTTTACTAGGGGGGAATGTGGCACCCCAAGGGTCTGGTTACCACAGTAATAGAAATATTATGTCTGAGAGCAAGTGGGAGGTTTATCTGGTCAGGAGCCCTAAGCATGCAACACCGCCCGCCCAGACCTGGGAGGGGAGGAATCTGCCCTTATAAACTGGGTCTGGGGCGGGATTAGGTCAGTCAGAGCCTAGAGAGAGTCCCAGACAGAGACGCAGTCTGGTCTGGAGGACAGCAGACACAGGGAAAGGAAGAACCAGGAGCTCTGTAGGAGCAGGAGTGAGAGCCAGGGGCTGGAAGCCAGATAGCTCGCCCTGGCTGGAGACACTAATACCGGACACGGAGTCCAAAGCTGTGGGGACATCCAGGTCCAGCAGCAGAATCCAACCGGCAGGGGATTCCAGGTCCTCTGGCCATAGAAGCCCGGAGGCATGGTCACAAGCAAGGGACCAGCACCGCCGTCGTGGAGCGGAGGCTAACAGGAGGCCCCAAGTCACCGGCCATACGGGTGAGCACCACACGGTATACTCAGGGACGTGGGCTACTTCTACCCGCATACAGCAAGGTAGCCAGGAAAGAGTGCAGATAGACGGGGAGGCCTACAACTCCACCTGGCCAGGGGAGATCCTACTTGCTCACAGACTGACCAGGCCCCTACTGCTAACCAGTACTCTCGGGAGGGTCTGCCTTATAACACCAGTAAAGACCCTGAACTGCACTGCACGGACTCTGAGCTATTCCTGCTGCGCTCGTGCACCATCACTCCCGTCATCCACACTAACTGCCCTGAGGCTGTACTCCTCCCGTGGGGAGTCATCCCATTCTTAGCTGCACACATAACACCGGCCTCAGCGGTCTGCCTTGCAGCGGAGGTCCCCACTGACCGCAATCCACGGGTGGCGTAGTCGGACTATCATCATACCAATAACCCTGCCTCTGATTTGACCACCCTGGGCACGGACCGGGTCATCGCCACGAGGACTACAACCCCCAGCATTCATCCTAAAAGGCCCGCTTCCGGGTTCCCCACAGGCCCAGGGGGCACGTCAATGACACTCAACAGCCTTCCATCCATAGATTCTGTCAGTTGCTTGATCTGTTTTCGATCAACATTGCGTGCAGCAGCCACTACAGCCTCCCAGACGCTGTTCCCAGAGGTGTACTGTTTTCCCTCCCTGTAGATCTCACATTTTATGATGGACCACAGGTTCTCTATGAGGTTCAGATCAGGTGAACAAGGGGGCCATGTCATTATTTTTTCTTCTTTTAGACCTTTACTGGCCAGCCATGCTGCGGAGTAGTTGGATGCATGTGATGGAGCATTGTCCTGCATGGAAATCATGTTTTTCTTGAACGATACCGACTTCTTCCTTACCACTGCTTGAAGAAGTTGTCTTCCAGAAACTGGCAGTAGGTCTGGGAGTTGAGCTTCCCTCCATCCTCAACCTGAAAAGGTCCCACAAGTTCATCTTTGATGATACCAGCCCATACCAGTACCCCACCTCCGCCTTGCTGGCGTCTGAGTCGGAGTGGAGCTCTCTGCCCTTTACTGATCCAGCCTCTGGCCCATCCATCCGGCCCATCAAGAGTCACTCTCATTTCATCAGTCCATAAAACCTTTGAAAAATCAGTCTTAAGATATTTCTTGACCCATTCTTGACGTTTTATCTTATGTTTCTTGTTCAAAGGTGGTCGTTTTTCAGCCTTCCTTACCTTGGCCATGTCCCTGAGTATCGCACACCTTGTGCTTTTTGATACTCCAGTAATGTTGCAGCTCTGAAATATGGTAAAACTGGTGGCGAATGGCATCTTGGCAGCTTCACGCTTGATTTTCCTCAATTCATGGGCAGTTATTTTGCGCCTTTTTTTGGCCAACACGCTTCTTGCGACCCTGTTGGCTATTTGCCATGAAACGCTTGATTGTTCGGTGATCACGCTTCAAAAGTTTGGAAATTTCAAGACTGCTGCCTCCCTCTGCAAGACATCTCATAATTTTGTACTTTTCAGAGCCCGTCAAATCTCTCTTCTGACCCATTTTGCCAAAGGAAAGGAAGTTGCCTAATAATTAAGCACACCTTATATAGGGTGTTGATGTCATTAGTCAACACCCCTCCTCATTACAGAGATGCACATCCCCAGATTTACTTAATTGGTAGTTGGCTCTCAAGACTATGCAGCTTGGAGTAGGACAACATGTATAAAAAGTATCATGTGATCAAAATACTCATTTGCCTAATAATTCTGCACACAGTGTATAAGAGCAGCAATAGGACATCTGTAGCATGGGGATGGCAGCACTTTTACAGATATAACTCCATAGAGTGACAGTAGTAATAAAGCCCAGCTCAGTTTCCCAGCAGGGGGTTTGGGCCAAGAAAGGAGGTTCAAGAGGGCAATAGGTCTGAGTAAACAGTAAAAGAATATAAGTTAAACAAGGTACACGCGGTCAGGTTTTGCACCAATGCTCATACATTTCCTAATGCTTGTAAATCTAATTTACATTACCTGCAATATAGAAGGTGAGCAGCAGGTGGCAGCATATAGTAAAAAATATAAAGCGCTGTGGCATAAAATGAAGACTCCAGAGTAATAACTAAAAGTCACTGGGGTCACATAGCAAAACTTGTCATGGAGCCTTCCCCAGCTGCTCAGATACACCATACATTACCCAGCAAAGCGCATCAGTAAAGAAACAGTAACAGGAGCATTATTACATTATATTCTATGATTCTGTATACAGGGGGCTGATCAATATTATAATCTTTCATTTGTTCATGTACTGTGACATCACTGTGTGTATTATCCCTGTACTGTGACATCACTGTGTATTATCCCTGTACTGTGATATCACTGTGTGTATTATCCCTGTACTGTGACATCACTGTGTGTATTATCCCTGTACTGTGACATCACTGTGTGTATTATCCCTGTACTGTGACATCACTGTGTGTATTATCCCTGTACTGTGACATCACTGTGTGTATTATCCCTGTACTGTGACATCACTGTGTGTATTATCCCTGTACTGTGACATCACAGTGTGTATTATTTCTGTACTGTGACATCACTGTGTGTATTATCCCTGTACTGTGACATCACTGTGTGTATTATCCCTGTACTGTGACATCACTGTGTGTATTATCCCTGTACTGTGACATCACAGTGTGTATTATTTCTGTACTGTGACATCACTGTGTGTATTATCCCTGTACTGTGACATCACTGTGTGTATTATCCCTGTACTGTGACATCACAGTGTGTATTATCCCTGTACTGTGACATCACTGTGTGCATTATTTCTGTACTGTGACATCACTGTGTATTATCCCTGTACTGTGACATCACTGTGTGTATTATCCCTGTACTGTGACATCACTGTGTGCATTATTTCTGTACTGTGACATCACTGTGTATTATCTCTGTACTGTGACATCACTCTGTGTATTATCCCTGTACTGTGACATCGCTGTGTATTATCCCTGCACTGTGACATCACTGTGTGTATTATCCCTGTACTGTGATATCACAGTGTGTAATATCTCTGTACTGTGACATCAATGTGTGTATTATCCCTGTACTGTGACATCACTGTGTGTATTATCCCTGTACTGTGACATCACTGTGTGCATTATTTCTGTACTATGACCTCACTGTGTATTATTTCTGTACTGTAACATCACTGTGTGTATTATTCCTGTACTGTGACATCACTGTGTGCATTATTTCTGTACTGTGACATCACTGTGTGTATTATCCCTGTACTGTGATATCACTGTGTGTATTATCCCTGTACTGTGACATCACTGTGTGCATTATTTCTGTACTGTGACATCACTGTGTGTATTAGCCCTGTACTGTGACATCACTGTGTGTATTATCCCTGTACTGTGACATCACTGTGTGTATTATCCCTGTACTGTGACAACACTGTGTGTATTATCCCTGTACTGTGACATCACTGTGTGCATTATTTCTGTACTGTGACATCACTGTGTGTATTATCCCTGTACTGTGACATCACTGTGTGCATTATTTCTGTACTGTGACATCACTGTGTGTATTATTCCTGTACTGTGATATCACTGTGTGCATTATCCCTGTACTGTGACATCACTGTGTGCATTATTTCTGTACTGTGACATCACTGTGTGTATTATCCCTGTACTGTGACATCACTGTGTATTATCCCTGTACTGTGACATCACTGTGTGTATTATCCTTGTACTGTGACATCACTGTGTGTATTATCCCTGTACTGTGACATCACTGTGTGTATTATCCCTGTACTGTGACATCACAGTGTGTATTATTTCTGTACTGTGACATCACTGTGTGTATTATCCCTGTACTGTGACATCACTGTGTGTATTATCCCTGTACTGTGACATCACAGTGTGTATTATTTCTGTACTGTGACATCACTGTGTATTATCCCTGTACTGTGACATCACTGTGTGTATTATCCCTGTACTGTGACATCACTGTGTGCATTATTTCTGTACTGTGACATCACTGTGTATTATCTCTGTACTGTGACATCACTCTGTGTATTATCCCTGTACTGTGACATCGCTGTGTATTATCCCTGTACTGTGACATCACTGTGTGTATTATCCCTGTACTGTGACATCACAGTGTGTAATATCTCTGTACTGTGACATCAATGTGTGTATTATCCCTGTACTGTGACATCACTGTGTGTATTATCCCTGTACTGTGACATCACTGTGTGCATTATTTCTGTACTATGACCTCACTGTGTGTATTATTCCTGTACTGTGACATCACTGTGTGTATTATCCCTGTACTGTGACATCACTGTGTATTATCCCTGTACTGTGACATCAATGTGTGTATTATCCCTGCACGGTGACATCACTGTGTGTATTATCCCTGTACTGTGACATCACTGTGTGTATTATCTCTGTACTGTGACATCACTGTGTGTATTATCTCTGTACTGTGACATCAATGTGTGTATTATTTCTGTACTGTGACATCACTGTGTGTATTATCCCTGTACTGTGACATCACTGTGTGTATTATCCCTGTACTGTGACATCACTGTGTGTATTATCTCTGTACTGTGACATCACTATGTACATTATCCCTGTACTGTGACATCACTGTGTATTATCCCTGTACTGTGACATCACTGTGTATATTATCTCTGTGCTGTGACATCACTGTGTGTATTATCCCTGTACTGTGACATCACTGTGTGTATTATCTCTGTACTGTGACACCACTGTGTATTATCTCTGTACTGTGACATCACTGTGTGTATTATCCCTGTACTGTGACATCACTGTGTGTATTATCTCTGTACTGTGACACCACTGTGTATTATCTCTGTACTGTGACATCACTCTGTGTATTATCTCTGTACTGTGACAACACTGTGTGTATTATTTCTGTACTGTGATATCACTGTGCGTATTATTTCTGTACTGTGACATCACTGTGTATTATCCCTGTACTGTGACATCAATGTGTGTATTATTTCTGTACTGTGACATCACTGTGTACTATCCCTGTACAGTGACATCACTGTGTGCATTATCCCTGTACTGTGACATCACTGTGTGTATTATCCCTGTACTGTGACATTACTGTGTGTATTATCTCTGTACTGTGACATCACTATGTATTATCTCTGTACTGTGACATCACTGTGTGCATTATCCCTGTACTGTGACATCACTGTGTGTATTATCCCTGTACTGTGACATCACTATGTATTATCTCTGTACTGTGACATCACTGTATGTATAATCCGTGTACTGTGACATCACTGTGTGTATTATCCCTGTACTGTGACATCACTGTGTATATTATACCTCTACTGTGACATCACTGTGTGTATTATCTCTGTACTGAGACATCACTGTGTATTATTCCTGTACTGTGACATCACTGTGTATATAATCCCTGTACTGTGACATTACTGTGTGTATTATCCCTGTACTGTGACATCACTGTGTGTATTATCTCTGTACTGTGACATCACTGTGTATATTATCTCTGTACTGTGACATCACTGTCTGTATTATCTCTGTACTGTGACATCACTCTGTGTATTATCTCTGTACTGTGACACCACTGTGTATTATCCCTGTACTGTGACATCACTGTGTGTATTATCCTTGTAATGTGACATCACTGTGTGTATTATCTCTGTACTGTGACATCACTGTGTATTATCCCTGTACTGTGACATCACTGTGTGTATTATTTCTGTCATGAGACATCACTGTGTATTGTCCCTGTACAGTGACATCGTTGTGTATTATCCCTGTACTGTAACATCACTGTGTGTATTATCCCTGTAATGTGACATCACTGTGTGCATTATTTCTGCAATGTGACATCACTGTGTATCATCCCAGTACTGTGACATCACTGTGTGTATTATCCCTGAACTGTGACATCACTGTATGTATGATCTCTGTAGTGTGACATCACTGTATGTATTATCTCTGTACTGCGACATCACTGTGTGTATTATCTCTGTGTAGCGTCGGCGTCCCTGCCTCCTGCTAGGCAGGGACGCTGTTCCCCTCACCTCTCCACTCCGTGCCCGGCGTCTTCCTCCCGCTCTGCTGGCAGCGCCCGCTGCTTCCCGGCCACTGTGCTTAGGGCGCGCGTGCGTTCCCCCTCTCTTAAAGGGGCCGCGCGCGCCGTCCTAAGGAGTCCCCGGCCAATGGCCGGAGGACCTCACCATATATAAGGCACCTCCTCCAAAATGGAGGTGCCCGAGCAATGTTGTTGCAAAGCCTTCACTCTGCTTCAGCCCTCAGGTCCCGTTACCAGTTACCTGCCAGTCACCTGCCAGATTCCTGCCTGTTACCTGCCAGTCACCTGCCAGATTCCTGCTTGATACCTGCCTGATATCCGTTTACCTGCTTGCAAGCCTGCGGTCCGACGGTCTGCCTTCCGACACCTGTCAGTTTGTCTATGGACCAGCCTGACCGCTCACCTGGGAGCGCTCATCTGCTACCTGCCTGCTAGCCTACCTGGAGGCTCCGCCGTCACTTGCCGTGACCACCTGCCTGTCCAGAGACTCTTGCCTGCTCACCTGGGAGCGCTCACCTGCTACCTGTCTGCTAGCCTACCTGGAGGCTCTGCCGTCACTTGCCGTGACCACCTGCCCGTCCAGAGACTCTTGCCCGCTCACCTGGGAGCGCTCACCTGCTACCTGCCTGCTAGCCTACCTGGAGGCTCTGCCGTCACTTGCCGTGACCACCTGCCTGTCCAAAGACTCTCGCCCGCTCACCTGGGAGCGCTCACCAGCCACCTGCCTGCTGTCCTTCTACCCAGAGACTGTCCCTGTCACTTGCCGTGAGTACCCGTCCTTCTACTCAGAGACTGTCCCTGTCACTTGCCGTGACTACCTGCCCTTCTACCCAGAGACTGTCCCTGTCACTTGCCGTGACTACCTGCCCTTCTACCCAGAGACTTTCCCTGTCACTTGCCGTGACTACCTGCCCGTCTTCCCTGGGAGCCACCCGCTTCCTTACAAGGACCGCCCCCTTGTATAGTTGCTCAGAGGTTCCGCCTACCAGACCCGTTACAGTTTGCTCGGGCCATGGAACCCGGTGGCACCCAAGCTCCCTCGCTCTCGGACCTATATCATGAACTGACCCGTCAGAGGTCCCAACAGGAGTCCATCCTGAGTCATCTGCGGAATGTCAACTCTCGCCTGGACACTCTGACTGCTCCACCATCAACCACCGCTAGTGTCATGACTCGCAGCCCGGCAGCGCCGCTGCCCACCAATACCATGGCATCCTGCCCCGGACCCCGGCTTTCTGCACCTCCTCGCTTCGGAGGCGACCCCGCTCAAGCTTGGGGCTTCATAAACCAGTGCACCCTGCACTTTGAACTCCTGTCCCACCAGTTTATCTCCGACTGGGCCAAAGTAGCCTTCATCATGTCCCATCTCACGGAGGAGGCACTGGCTTGGCTAAATCCTCTATGGGAGAGAGGAGACCCCCTGGTGTCCAACCTGCCTGCCTTTCTCACGGCTTTCCAGAAAGTCTTCGACGAACCCGGACGGAAGACCTCATCCGCATCATCTGTGCTACGCCTCCATCAAGGAAATCTCACTGTGGACCAATATGCCATACGGTTCCGTACCCTTGCTTCGGAGCTGGCCTGGGATAACGACGCCCTGGTGTCTGTCTTTTGGGAGGGTCTGTCCGGCCGTATTAAAGATGAACTCGCCGGTCGGGACATACCTACCACTCTCGACGACTTAATAACTCTTGCCACCCGGATTGACATCCGGTTCCAGGAACGCGCCAAAGAGGTCACCTGTGAGAGGAGGTTTCCACGTCTAGCCCCTACCTTTCAGAAACCTGTCACTTCTCCCGCTACTCCCCAGGCGCACTCACCCGAGCCTATGCAGGTCGACCAGACCAAGATGGTCAAAACCCGTCAAGAGTTACGCCGTGCCGAGGGGAGCTGCTTCTACTGTGGCAGTAAGGAGCACCGGATCCGTTCCTGCCCGGAGAGGTCGGGAAACGCCTGTGTCTAGGATCGCTCAGAGAGGTTGTCCTAGACAAGAGTAAACCCTCTCCATCTCTGTTGCTGTCGGTCTCTATCATCTGCGGGGAGAACCGTTATTTTGAACTAGCCCAACTTGACTCTGGAGCTGCCGGAAATCTCATTTCTCAGTCTCTGGTAGAGAAATACCGCATTCCCACCAAACCTCTAGCTGTACCCTTATCTGTCGCTGCCGTGGATGGGGGCCTCTTACCACATCCCATCCAACTCATCACCGAATCCATAACCCTGCAGGTGGGAATGCTGCACTCTGAGAGCATCTTCTTTCATGTTCTGCCTGGACTCTCTCACGCCCTCTTACTAGGCCTACCTTGGCTTCAGAGACATGCACCCGTGCTTGATTGGCAGACCGGAGAAGTCCTTCGCTGGGGACAGGACTGCCATAAGACTTGTTTAGTTCCCGTCCATCCTGTCCGTCCTTCTCCTACTCCAGCCAATCTACCTGGTCTTCCGGCTCCTTATTGGTCGTATGCGGACGTCTTTAATAAAAAGGAGGCAGAGACATTACCCCCTCATAGACCATACGACTGCCCAATCGACCTGATGCCCGGCGCTACTCCTCCCCGTGGGCGCATTTACCCTTTGTCCGCTGCTGAGACCCGATCCATGTCAGAATATATTGAGGAGAATCTGGCCCGGGGGTTCATCCGGAAATCTACTTCCCCAGCGGGATCAGGCTTCTTCTTCGTCAAAAAGAAGGACGGCTCACTCCGTCCCTGTATAGACTATAGAGGCCTTAACCAGATCACGGTGAAGAATAAATACCCCTTTCCGCTCATTCCGGAATTATTTGACCGTCTGAGGGGGGCTAGAATCTTCACTAAGCTGGACCTCCGTGGGGCGTATAACCTGGTCCGTATCCGTCAGGGGGATGAATGGAAGACGGCATTCAACACCCGGGACGGCCACTATGAATACCTGGTAATGCCCTTTGGTCTCTGTAACGCTCCTGCCGTCTTTCAAGAGTTGGTCAATGACATCTTCCGGGACCTTCTCTACTCCTGCGTAGTGGTGTACCTGGACGACATCTTGGTCTTCTCTCCGGATCTCCCCACACACCGGAGGGATGTTCGTCAGGTTCTGCTCAGGCTCAGGCAGAACCACCTCTACGCTAAATATGAGACGTGCCTCTTTGAGCAGACCTCGCTTCCGTTTTTGGGCTACATAATTTCTCAGACCGGCCTACGAATGGATCCTGAGAAACTGTCTGCCATCGAGAAGTGGCCTCGACCAGAGGGGTTGAAGGCTATTCAGCGGTTCCTGGGCTTCGCCAACTACTACCGCCTCTTCATACCGCACTTCTCTTCCCGGACTGCCCCTATCTCTGCGCTCACCCGTAAGGGCACTAATCCCAGAGAATGGTCGCCTGAAGCAGAGGAAGCCTTTCTTTCCTTAAAACAGGCTTTCTCTTCCGCCCCGGTGCTGCATCGCCCGGACGGCAACAAGCAATTCTTCCTGGAAGTTGACGCCTCCTCCTCTGAAGCCGGAGCGGTACTTACCCAAAAATCGTCTTCCGGGAGAATGGTAACTTGCGGCTTCTTCTCCAAACTCTTCTCCTCTTCCGAGCGCAACTATTCTATAGGAGACCGAGAGTTATTGGCCATTAAGCTGGCATTGGAGGAGTGGCGTTACCTGCTCGAGGGGGCTCTTCACCCGGTAATAATTTACACGGACCACAAGAACTTGGCTTACCTCTAGAGTGCCCAGAGACTTAACCCACGCCAAGCCCGGTGGTTCTTGTTTTTTGCTCGCTTTCATTTTGTTCTTCATTTTCGCCCGGCTGACAAAAACGTCAAAGCTGATGCCTTGTCCCGATCCTTCCTGGTGTCTGATCTTGAGGAGGAACCTAAACACATCATCGATCCCGCCAGAGTAATGCAGGTGGCCCCCGTGAGTCTAAATCATCTCCCTCTCGGTAAGACGTTCGTAACGGTACCTGATCAGGAGAAGATCCTACACTGGGGTCACTGTAAAGTGTTAGAATTCAGTGTATATGGAGTCTTGGCATGAGTGCAAGGAAGTACAAGAAACACAGGTCTTGATAAAGTAATATTCTCGTATTACGTCATACAAGCAGATGCACAGTAATATACAAGTCTCTGAGCAAAAGGGAACACCCCCTGGTGTAACTGGATTAACCCCGGATTCCCCGGAGTTGCAAAAGGCACAACAACAAAAGACAGTCTTTAAGCAATAAGCAAAGTCTCTCTTACGGGTGCTGAGAAGTCCTTTGAGTAAAGCAGTAGTCCAGTGATCCAGCAGGTAAGAAGACTCAGATCCATAGATGGGAACTTCAGACAGGCAGGTAAACTATGAGGATTCCTCAGAGAGTGAAGCTGACTGAAGAGCTTAGTCCAGAGGCTTCAGGAAGCAATGTTACAGACTGGCTGCAGACAGGATTCAGAAGCACTGAACTAACAGCTGAGGCTGCTTAAGTGCAAATGGCAGAAAAACAGGGTGGAGACATAGAGGCTGAAGACTCCATTACAACTGAGGGCAAAATGGATGCACAAAACAGAAAGCAAGATGGCTGCAGGGAAAAAATAAGATCTAAGCACAACATGAAAAAACCATGATAGAAAGTCTCAGAACCTCACATTACTCCCCCCTTGAGGACGGCCTCCGGACGGCTCCGAACCAGGTTTGTCTGGGTACCTCTGATGGAACTGGCGGAGTAAACGGGGGGCATTGATGTTGTCAACTGGTTCCCAAGAGTTATCTTCCACTGAGTAGCCCTGCCATTTGATCAAGTATTGGAGACGATTTCTGTGCAGCCTAGAGTCCAGAATCTTTTCCACCACAAATTCTTCCTGTCCATCGATCAACACTGGATCAGGAGGGGAAGGAGACCGTCCAAGAAATATATTAGGAACTGCTGCCTTAAGTAAAGACACGTGAAACACTGGGTGAATTCTCATAGATTTAGGAAGTTGAAGACGATAAGCCACTGCACTTATAATCTTGTTAATCTTATAAGGACCCACGTACTTTTGTCCAAGTTTAGATGATGGAATTCTTAAGTTCAAATTCTTGGTTGACAACCAGACTAAATTTCCTACCTTGAAGTCTGGTGCTGGCTTTCGAAATTTATCGGCTGCTTTTTTATACCTTTCCCGAGCTGATTCCAGATTCTCCTTTAACACCTCCAGATTTTGTTGTAGGGAAGAAATTCTGTCGGCCACAGCTGGTAGAGGCGTATCTATGGGAAACCGAGGAAGAATGTTAGGATGATAGCCTAAATTGGCAAAAAATGGAGATTGCTTTGTGGAAGCGCTCTGTGAGTTATTATATGAAAACTCAGCCAATGGGAGAAGATCCACCCAATCATCCTGCAGATGGCAAATAAAGCAGCGGAGATATTGCTCCAGGGTCTGATTGGTGCGTTCAGTTTGTCCATTTGTCTGGGGGTGAAATGCAGAAGAGAGATTAACTTTAATGTCTAAAGCAGCGCAGAAACTCTGCCAAAATTTTGAAGTGAATTGCACCCCCCGATCAGAAATGACTTCATCTGGTACTCCATGTAGGCGAAACACATTTTGAACGATTAAGTCTGATGTCTGTTTGGCAGAAGGTAAACCGGTACAAGCAATAAAGTGAGCTGCCTTTGTCAAACGATCCACCACCACCAAAATGGAGTTTTTCCCCTGAGAGTTTGGCAATTCCACAATGAAATCCATAGAAATTGAGCCCCAAGGGCGGGATGGGATGGGCAAGGGCTGCAAAAGACCTGTAGGTGAGGAACGTGGTGTCTTGAATCTGGCGCAGACTTCACAAGAAGCAACATAATTTAGGACATCCTTCCTGTAGGTGGGCCACCAAAAGAAACGGGATAGAAACTCCTGAGTCTTTAGACTTCCTCTGTGACCCGCCATCTTAGAGTCATGAACTAAATGCAGTACTCTCAATCTGACAGTCTCAGGTATATACAAGCGTTGTCCCTGCATCCACACACCATTCTTATAAGTCAGACTTACCTCGTTAGAAGGTTGTTCTAACAAGGAATCCAGTTGATAAGCTTCCTTAATGTCGTTTAGTAAATCTTGATTATGGATCACCCCCAGGACCTTGGAATCAGGAAGAATGGTCTTAGGTGTCATGATTGGAGTGGTCTCAATTGAGTGGATCCTAGATAATGCATCGGCCTTTCCATTGCGGGAACCAGGCCTATAGGAAATTACGAAATTAAATTGATTTAGAAAAAGACTCCAGCGGGCCTGACGAGGGGTCAGGCACTTGGCCGACCTAATGAATTCCAGATTGCGGTGGTCCGTCAGTACAACTATCTGCTGAGATGCTCCTTGAAGATGATGTCTCCATTCCTTGAAGGCGGCAATAATGGCCAGCAGTTCTCTGTTCCCTACGTCATAGTTCTTTTCTGCTGACGACAATCGCTGAGAAAAGAAAGCACAAGGATGTAAAATACTGTTCTCACCTATCCTTTGGGAGAGTATAGCTCCAATGGCACAGTCCGAAGCATCCACCTCTATTATGAAAGCGAGTTCAGGATCTGGGTGCACCAAGATGGGTGCCGTCGTGAATCTGGTCTTAAGACGGGAGAACGCTTCTTGGGCTTGAGAGGTCCAGGCAAAGGTAGACTTCTTACGGGTCAGCTGTGTGATGGGTGACACTATTTCAGAAAAGTTCCTGATAAAACGCCTGTAAAAATTTGCAAACCCGATGAAGCGCTGAACCTCTTTCACATTCCTGGGCACTGGCCAGTCCTGAATAGCCTGAGTCTTCCTCACATCCATGGTTATTCCCTGTGAAGAAATTACGTACCCCAAAAACTGGATCTTAGTTACATGAAACTCGCATTTCTCAGGCTTGATATAGAGGCGGTGCATTCTTAGACGTCCCAAGACGGTCCTCACATGTTCATGATGTTCATCTATGGAATTAGAGAAAATTAAAATATCGTCCAAATAAATCACCACAAATGTATCCAAAAGATCCCTGAAGAGGTCATTGGCTAAATGTTGAAATGTTGCTGGCGCATTGCATAAGCCGAACGGCATGACTTGATATTCAAAATGTCCGTAACGTGACCTGAAAGCTGTCTTCCACTCATCACCTGGCCTAATGCAGACCAGATTGTAGGCCCCACGAAGATCTAATTTAGTAAAAATCTTAGCCTGTCGTACCCTCTCCAACAATTCGGGGATCAAGGGTAGTGGGTAGCGATTCCTGATGGTGATCTTATTAAGCTCCCGATAATCTATACAGGGTCTAAGAGATCCGTCCTTTTTCTTTACAAAAAAGATGGGTGCACCTGCAGGGGAAGAAGAGGGACGTATAAAGCCTTTAGCTAGATTTTCATCGATATAGTCTTTCAACGCCTTTAGTTCTGGGCCTGCCAGAGGGTAAATATTACCAAAGGGTATTGCTGCACCTGGTAATAGTTCAATTGGGCAGTCATAGGGACGGTGGGGAGGAAGCTGGTCAGCATTCTTCTTATCACAGATGTCAGCATACTCACTATACATGGGCGGCAGCTTGAAGACTGATGGTGTGGAAATTACCGGAGTGGAGCAAATCATAACCCCGGGAATTGTCTTCTTCTCCGGGAAATGCAGCTCTTTGGTTTCCCAATCTATTGTAGGGTTCTGAATCTGCAACCAAGGTAATCCTAAAATAATGGGGAAATGTGGAGAAGTGATGAGCATAAATGACAGTCTCTCTAGATGACCTTTCCCCATGAAAACCTTGACGGGTACCGTCTCCTGATCCACGGGTCCTGAACTTAACAGAGAACCATCCACTGTCTCCATCTGTACAGGGGTTGTCCTCTTCACAGAACGTATTCCGTGTCTTTGGGCAAAGGAAATGTCCATAAAATTGCCGCTAGCTCCAGAATCAATCATAGCTGAAGTGGACACCCAAACAGCATTAATCCAGAGTTTAATAGAAAGAAGACAATGAGAACTGTTTTTGTTGCAGTTCGGACGAGACACAGCAGAGGAAACCGGAAAAATTGCAGCATTGATATGTGAATCAGGCTCAGATGTGACAGAGTTTAAGTCTGAATAGTCAATATCTATAGGTGCAGCCGGGTCAGACAAGAGTTCCCGAGCCGCCATCACAGACCCCTTTTCACAGCATTCACAGTGTATAACTGCAGCAGTAGCCTTACGGGAATGGCTGGGACAGTTTATAATGAAGTGCCCAGACTTACCGCAGTAGAAACATAGATTCTCCTTCAACCGATGCTCCTTACGTGCGTCACTGACCCTTTTCTGTAGAGAGTCCACTTGCATGGGTTCAGGTTCAGCTTCTCGAGGAGTCCGAGGAACAAAGTCTCTAGTTGGAGAGGGAGGAAGGTATCTGTTAACACGATTAATTGCCGACCATCTCTCCTGTCTACGTTCCGTAAGCCGGGCATCGATCCGGATGCAGAAATTGATGAAATCTCCCAAAGCAGTGGGAGGGTCAGCACGGGCGAGCTCATCTTTAACTTCAGAAGACAACCCCTTCCGGAAAATGGATTTCTTGGCGGAGCTATTCCAAGTAGTGTCGAGGGCCCATCTCCTAAAATCCAGCGCATATTCTGCTACTGAGCGTTTACCTTGACGCAAGGTTAGCATGGCAGCTTCTGCTGTAGCACTGCGATTGGGATCATCAAACATTTGCCCCAGGGCCAATATGAAAGTATTTAGATCGTCCAGACATGCATCATTAGTCTCAATCAAAGGGTTCGCCCATGCTAGGGCCCTGTCAGTGAGAAGCATGATTATTGTTAGTACCTTAGATCGGTCAGTAGGGTATTGTGATGCCTGGGTGGCAAAAAACAGTTTGCATTGATTGAGGAATCCCCTGAATTTTTCTCGTTCTCCGCCAAAGCGAAAAGGTGGTAACTTGGGGAGGCCCGATACCGGGGTAGGAACTGGTGCACGAATTAACTCCTCCAAAGCTTCAGTCCGGGTGCAGAAATCTCGAAAATTTTGACCAAGCACCTGTAGGCTGTGATCGCTACGATCCTGCAGCCCTGCAAAGTTCGCCTTTAAAGTCTGCAAATCAGTGAGGATTGAGTTAGTCACCTCATACAATTTCTTAATGCGGGCATCAATACTCCCAGACCCAGCTGAATCCATCTTATGGCTTCTGAATCTTGTAAAGTGTTAGAATTCAGTGTATATGGAGTCTTGGCATGAGTGCAAGGAAGTACAAGAAACACAGGTCTTGATAAAGTAATATTCTCGTATTACGTCATACAAGCAGATGCACAGTAATATACAAGTCTCTGAGCAAAAGGGAACACCCCCTGGTGTAACTGGATTAACCCCGGATTCCCCGGAGTTGCAAAAGGCACAACAACAAAAGACAGTCTTTAAGCAATAAGCAAAGTCTCTCTTACGGGTGCTGAGAAGTCCTTTGAGTAAAGCAGTAGTCCAGTGATCCAGCAGGTAAGAAGACTCAGATCCATAGATGGGAACTTCAGACAGGCAGGTAAACTATGAGGATTCCTCAGAGAGTGAAGCTGACTGAAGAGCTTAGTCCAGAGGCTTCAGGAAGCAATGTTACAGACTGGCTGCAGACAGGATTCAGAAGCACTGAACTAACAGCTGAGGCTGCTTAAGTGCAAATGGCAGAAAAACAGGGTGGAGACATAGAGGCTGAAGACTCCATTACAACTGAGGGCAAAATGGATGCACAAAACAGAAAGCAAGATGGCTGCAGGGAAAAAATAAGATCTAAGCACAACATGAAAAAACCATGATAGAAAGTCTCAGAACCTCACAGTCACTCGTCTAAGCTTGCTGGCCACGCCGGTCAGAAAAAGACCCTCCAGCTTATCACCCGGCACTACTGGTGGCCTACCCTGCACAAGGACGTAATAGACTTTGTTTCTGCCTGTGTGTCCTGCGCCCGCAACAAGGTTCCGAGACACCTGCCAGCCGGTCGCCTCCTTCCTCTTCCAGTACCTGCTGCCCCCTGGCAGCATATAGCTATGGACTTCATAACAGATCTCCCTGTCTCTGCCGGTTGTACGGTCATTTGGGTGGTCGCTGACCGCTTTTCCAAAATGGCTCATTTCATTCCCCTGCCAGGCCTCCCGTCTGCACCCGAGCTGGCTAAAGACTTTATCCGCCACAGCTTCCGTCTCCATGGCCTGCCCCTCCACATCGTGTCGGATCGTGGGGTCCAGTTCACCTCACGCTTCTGGAGAGCCACATGCAAGCTGCTAGACGTCACCCTGGACTTCTCCTCCGCATACCACCCTCAGTCCAATGGTCAAGTGGAGCGGATCAATCAGATCCTGACCAGTTACCTCCGGCACTTCGTTAATGCCCACCATTCAGACTGGGTGGATCTCCTGCCATGGGCCGAATTCTCTTACAATAATCACGAGAGCGAATCTTCCTCCAAATCCCCGTTTTTTGTAGTCTTCGGTCAGCATCCTCGGATCCCATTTCCCGTCTCCACCTCGGTGGACAATCCGGCTGCGGAATCTCTCGTTAGCAAATTTTCCTCCATTTGGGAGAGTACCCGATCCGCACTCCTTCAGTCGTCCAAGCGGATGAAAAAACACGCTGACAAAAAACGCCTGGATCCTCCACAATTCCGTCCTGGAGATAAAGTCTGGCTCTCGTCCAAGTATGTCCGGCTCAAGATTCCTTCCTACAAGTTAGGGCCTCGGTTCATCGGCCCACTGGAAGCTATCAAACAAATCAACCCAGCGGCCTATAAATTGAAACTCCCGGCCAAATTGCGGATCCCTAACTCCTTCCATGTATCTCTCCTCAAACCTGTGGTACTTAACTCTTTTTCCAAGTCTACAGGTACGCCCCCTGCTCCGGTTTCCGCTGAAAACGAGTTTGAGGTAGAGAACATTCTGGCCACCAAAAGGGTAAGAGGAAAAACCTTTTTTCTGGTAGATTGGAAGGGGTTTGGTCCTGAGGAGAGAACTTGGGAGCCCCGGGAGAACATCCATGCCCCTCTCATCCTTGATAAATTTCTGTCTGGCCTAAAAAAGGGGGGCCTAAAGGGGGGGGGTACTGTAGCGTCGGCGTCCCTGCCTCCTGCTAGGCAGGGACGCTGTTCCCCTCACCTCTCCACTCCGTGCCTGGCGTCCTCCTCCCGCTCTGCTGGCAGCGCGCGCTGCTTCCCGGCCACTGTGCTTAGGGCGCGCGTGCGTTCCCCCTCTCTTAAAGGGGCCGCGCGCGCCGTCCTAAGGAGTCCCCGGCCAATGGCCGGAGGACCTCACCATATATAAGGCACCTCCTCCAAAATGGAGGTGCCCGAGCAATGTTGTTGCAAAGCCTTCACTCTGCTTCAGCCCTCAGGTCCCGTTACCAGTTACCTGCCAGTCACCTGCCAGATTCCTGCCTGTTACCTGCCAGTCACCTGCCAGATTCCTGCTTGATACCTGCCTGATATCCGTTTACCTGCTTGCAAGCCTGCGGTCCGACGGTCTGCCTTCCGACACCTGTCAGTCTGTCTATGGACCAGCCTGCCCGCTCACCTGGGAGCGCTCATCTGCTACCTGCCTGCTAGCCTACCTGGAGGCTCCGACGTCACTTGCTGTGACCACCTGCCAGTCCAGAGACTCTTGCCTGCTCACCTGGGAGCGCTCACCTGCTACCTGCCTGCTAGCCTACCTGGAGGCTCTGCCGTCACTTGCCGTGACCACCTGCCTGTCCAAAGACTCTCGCCCGCTCACCTGGGAGCGCTCACCAGCCACCTGCCTGCTGTCCTTCTACCCAGAGACTGTCCCTGTCACTTGCCGTGAGTACCTGCCCTTCTACCCAGAAACTGTCCCTTTCACTTGCCGTGACTACCTGCCCGTCTTCCCTGGGAGCCACCCGCTTCCTTACAAGGACCGCCCCCTTGTATAGTTGCTCAGAGGTTCCGCCTCCCAGACCCGTTACACTCTGTACTTTGACGTCACTGTGAGTATTATCCCTGTACTGTGACATCACTCTGTGTATTATCTCTGTACTGTGACTTCACTGTGTGTATTATCCCTGAACTGTGACATCACTGTTTGTATTATCCCTGTACTGTGACATCACTGTGTATTATCCGTGTACTGTGGCTTCACTGTGTGTATTATCCCAGTACTGTGACATCACTGTGTGTATTATCTCTGTACTGTGACATCACTGTGTATATTATCCCTGTAATGTGACATCACTGTGTGCATTATTTCTGTAATGTGACATCGCTGTGTATTATCCCAGTACTGTGACATCACTGTGTGTATTATCCCTGTACCTTGACATCACTGTGTGTATGATCTCTGTACTGTGACATCACTGTGTGTATTATCTCTCTACTGTGACATCACTGTGTGTATTATCTCTGTACTGTGACATCACTGTGTGTATTATCCCTGTACTGTGACATCACTGTGTGTATTATCCCTGTACTGTGACATCACTCTGTATTATCACTGTACTGTAATATCACTGTGTGCATTATCCCTGTACTGTGACATCACTGTGTGTATTATCCCTGTACTGTGACATCACTGTGTATTATCTCTGTACTGTGATATCACTGTGTTTTTTATCACTGTACTGTAACATCACTATGTGCATTATCCCTGTACTGTAACATCAATGTGTATATTATCCCTGTAATGTGACATCACAGTGTGCATTATTTCTTTAAAATGACATCTCTGTGTATTATCCCAGTACTGTGACATCACTGTGTGTATTATCCCTGTACTGTGACATCACTGTGTGTATTATCCTTGTATTGTGACATCACTGTGTGTATTATCTCTGTACTGTGACATCACTATGTATTATCCCTGTACTGTGACATCACTGTGTGTATTATTTCTGTCATGTGACATCACTGTGTATTATCCCTGTACAGTGACATCGTTGTGTATTATCCCTGTACTGTAACATCACTGTGTGTATTATCCCTGTACTGTGACATCACTGTGTATATTATCCCTGTAATGTGACATCACTGTGTGCATTATTTCTGCAATGTGACATCACTGTGTATTATCCCAGTACTGTGACATCACTATGTGTATTATCCCTGTACTGTGACATCACTGTATGTATGATCTCTGTACTGTGACATCACTGTATGTATTATCTCTGCACTGTGACATCACTGTGTGTATTATCTCTGTACTGTGATATCACTGTGTTTTTTATCACTGTACTGTAACATCACTGTGTGCATTATCCCTGTACTGTAACATCAATGTGTATATTATCCCTGTAATGTGACATCACAGTGTGCATTATTTCTTTAAAATGACATCTCTGTGTATTATCCCAGTACTGTGACATCACTGTGTGTATTATCCCTGTACTGTGACATCACTGTGTGTATTATCCTTGTATTGTGACATCACTGTGTGTATTATCTCTGTACTGTGACATCACTATGTATTATCCCTGTACTGTGACATCACTGTGTGTATTATTTCTGTCATGTGACATCACTGTGTATTATCCCTGTACAGTAACATCGTTGTGTATTATCCCTGTACTGTAACATCACTGTGTGTATTATCCCTGTACTGTGACATCACTGTGTATATTATCCCTGTAATGTGACATCACTGTGTGCATTATTTCTGCAATGTGACATCACTGTGTATTATCCCAGTACTGTGACATCACTATGTGTATTATCCCTGTACTGTGACATCACTGTATATATGATCTCTGTACTGTGACATCACTGTATGTATTATCTCTGCACTGTGACATCACTGTGTGTATTATCTCTGTACTGTGACATCACTGTGTATATTATCTCTGTACTGTGACATCACTGTTTGTATTATCCCTGTACTGTGACATCACTGTGTGTATTATTTCTGTCATGTGACATCACTGTGTATTATCCCTGTACTGTGACATCACTGTGTATTATCCGTGTACTGTGACATCACTGTGTGTATTATCCCTGTACTTTGACATCACTGTGTGTATTATCTCTGTACTGTGACATCACTATGTATATTATCCCTGTAATGTGACATCACTGTGTGCATTTTTTCTGTAATGTGACATCGCTGTGTATTATCCCAGTACTGTGACATCACTGTGTGTATTATCCCTGTACCTTGACATCACTGTGTGTATGATCTCTGTACTGTGACATCACTGTATGTATTTTCCCTGTACTGTGACATCACTGTGTGTATTATCTCTGTACTGTGACATCACTGTGTGCATTATCTCTGTACTGTGACATCACTGTGTGTATTATCCCTGTACTGTGACATCCCTGTGTGTATTATCCCTGTACTGTGACATCACTCTGTATTATCTCTGTACTGTGATATCACTGTGTGTTTTATCCCTGTACTGTAACATCACTGTGTGTATTATCCCAGTACTGTTACATCACTGTGTGTATTATCCCTGTACTGTGACATCACTGTGTGTATGATATCTGTACTGTTACATCACTGTATGTATTATCTCTGTACTGTGACAACACCGTGTGTATTATCCCTGTACTGTGACATCACTGTGTGTATTATCCCTTTACTGTGACATCACTGTGTGTATTATCCCCATACTGTGACATCACTGTGTGTATTATTTCTGTCATGTGACATCACTGTGCATTATCCCTGTACTGTGACATCACTGTGCGTACTATCCCTGTACTGTGACATTACTGTGTGTACAATCCCTGTACTGTGACATCACTGTGTGTATAATCTCTGTTCTGTGACATCACTGTGTGAATTATCCCTGTACTGTGACATCACTGTGTGTATCATCTCTGTACTGTGACATCACTGTGTATTATCCTTGTACTGTGACATTACTGTGTGTATTATCTCTGTACTGTGACATCACTGTGTCAGGCAAAATATATTTTTGTCCTAGTTTTAAAAAATGAGAGATGTATTAATCTCCTCCCCCTGCTCATTTGGAAGAGGCTACATAGAACTCATTCTTGCTTTCCCCAAACAAGGAATTTTTATTACCGCCGTAAAACTTCAGCCAGAGCAAGCATACTGGTGTAAACTGGAAATTCCCTCCAAAATCCTATTGTCTAACTGTACAAACTTTTAATGTCGATTTTAATAATGCCCATTACTGTCACAAACACAGGGACCACATTTTTGAGATGTTCACCTTTTTCCAATTGTTATGGTGTGGTTTTTGTGGCAGAAAGACCACCAGGAACCTGGGAAATGGGTTCTGAGCTTCTGAGCGTCATAGAGATATCATATTTGATATCCATCTTCATGAATATTGGTGACGGCAAACATGATGTTTCCATCTTGGATGTGGGACCCCCCCATACCAAGATATGAAATCTGAAGGATTTTTATGTCTTAGGCAGCTGGGTGGGTTCACAAAACCGAGCCCCCGTGTGAGGTAAACAACATGGGTGTCTCCTAGGTTTTTGGCCCCTTACTAAAAACCAGAACGGCCATTTTACTTCATTCTTACCCAGGGACGTCAGACTCAAGCACTCCTCGCTGCGTGGAGGAATCACACCTAATTTCCGGGGAGCCGTCCCCCCCACAGAATCTGAGACCATCACCTCGTGGTGCATGTTTTGCTATTATTTACCCTTTTTATTTTAATAACTGTTTTATACATATATGTAAATTGTCTCTTTTATAATATCTTGTATATCTTTTTTAAACACTGCCCTCTTTCGGGAGTAAATCATTATTATTTTCCAGCTTCGTTCTTCTTGTCCTATGACGAGTAAACACGTTCCTCACCCGCTAATTCATTTACCTAACGGGTACCCGATCAACCTGTTAAGCGATCGGTGGTAGCAGTATACCAGTATTTATGTGATATTGTGGATTGAGGGTGGGTAGACGGAGGTATATATACGTTCCTGGAAGGAACTGGTGGTATATATACGTCCTGTCACATCACGTGCCACAATAGTCGACATAAATTAGAGCAGCTGCACCCGTGCTTATCTTCGGTCAATACCATGTTTGACCAGCAGGATAAGGGGGTGCCAGAGGGCTGCAAGATCTGACCAAGTGTTTTTCCTGACAATTGGTGGCAGCGGTGGGATCATAGGACATTAGTGATCTGGTTTGAGCAATCATTCCTCTCACTAAAAACTTGCACGGTTCTTACCTGGACCCTGCACAAAAGTTTTGAAGATCGAACTCAGTGTTTATTAGATCTGAGACAATACTAGACAATAATAATAATAATAATACTGTATGTGTAGCAGTTACCCCTACCCTTCTTCGTTTTTTCTTTTCTGTCTTTATTTTGGTGATCATGGTCATCGTTGGGGAGCTCTGGTACAGCCAGCAGAAAAAGGACACTCTTATTGGAATATGTATAACCAAAGGCATTGACCCCCTCGGCAAAAACAAAGAACAAATGGCTGCTGCACTGGCGCAACTGGAGGCCGAGCAAGCCCGTCTCCAGACCTCATCAGGGCCAGGGTTCAGCCGAGAGATGGACAGTACTGCTGCAGGGGTCCCACCGGTAGACGCACGCCGCGTCAGCGACCAGGCAGCGTGGACCCCTATTTGCAGATGGCTCTACAGCAACTTCCTGCAGAGGATCATGAAGGACGGCTGAAAGTAATTCAGCAGCACCAGGAGGCCGAGAGGGCTGAGAGAGCCGAGAGGGCTGAGAGAGCCAAGCGAGCCGAGCGAGAGGCCGAGCGAGGCGAGCGAGAGGCCGAGAGAGCCGAGAGAGAGGCCCAAGCCCAGAGGGCCCATGAACTGCAGATGGCCCAACTCGGGATCCCAGCATCCGCCTCACGGAACGGTGAGACCAACAATGCGACCCTGTTTAAACCCCGTCCAGAGCATTTTCCTTTGATGGAAAAGGACGGCGACCTCGACACCTTTCTGAGGGGTTTTGAAAAGACTTGCAGACAGTACCAGCTGCCTGGGAGCCAGTGGGCCCAGTACTTAACTGCAGGGCTGCGAGGAAAAGCTCTGGATGTGTTTGTGGCTCTTCCTCCGAGCCTCAATGGGAACTATGATGCCATTAAGCAGGCCCTAATCCAGAGGTTCCAACTGACACCTGAGGTGTACCGTAAAAAGTTCCGGAACCTCCAACGTGGACCGCACGACAGTTACAGCGATGTGGTGCATGGGCTCCGAACCAACTTTGAGCGGTGGATCCAAGGACTGTCAGCGACCACCTTTGAGCAGCTAAAGGACCTGATGGTGAAAGACCAGTTCCTGCATCTGTGTCCGACTGAGGTACGGCAGTTCGTGATGGATCGGGAGCCACCAGATGCCAATAAAGCAGTGCAGATCGCAGACACCAACTGTACGAGGCCAACCGGAGACTGGAGGTGCGGAAGCCGGTCGTCGCCAGCTGGAAAGGGGGTAAGCCATCAACCACCATCCCTGCCCTTGCCAGCCGACCTTCTGGAGGCCTTTTCCCCGTTACCAATGCCCGGCCTGCATCTGATGCCCGCAGGTGTTATTTCTGCAACCAGACTGGTCATCTCAGCGCCACTTGCCCAGAGAAGCAAAGGAAGAACCCCCCATCCAAGGCCCCAGGGCCTAATGCATCAGTTCTTTTGGTGGGTGGGCCGGTTGGGAAGGACTGTGAAAACTTGCAGCCGGTCATGGTGGGGGACACTGTCACTGTAGGCCTCAAGGACACTGGGGACGAACGAACCCTCATCCAACCCGAACTGGTGTCCGCTGAAGAGCTTATTCCGGGAAAGACCCTGACTGTCACCGGGATTGGGGGCGTCCGATGCCCCTTGCCCATGGCCTGGGTTTTTATTGATTGGGGTGCGTGGAGTGGGGTGAAGGAAGTGGGAGTATCGCAAAATCTACCTGCTAATGTTTTGTTGGGAACTGATTTGGGGAGGATGTTTGCTTATTATGTCCCTGACACCCCTCCCCGATCTGATACGGTTGGTAAGGTTAATGCTGATAATGCGAATGTCAATGCTTTACCTGCTGATAATGATGATGATGATGATGATGTATTGGAAGGTACAGGAGAACTCAGCCATGTCACGCTGCGGGGTGATATTGCTGAGGATCCCCTAGCAGGAGCAAATGTCAGTGCTAAGGGTGATGGGAAGAGGCACGGGGACCATGAAGCAGGTGCTGCTGTGCAAGCGACCAGTGTCACAACAGATGGTGACCAGGCTGATGGTGGCTGCCCCATACGTAACACTGTGCCTGAGGTAATGGGGGAGGATGGGGAAGTAGTACTCATAGCCGCGCAGGCTGATGGGACGGTGTTATTCCCCGGGGAGACGGCCTATATAGCCGCTGTTACCCGCAGTCAGAGTGCCCAGAACACAAGTAACGCCCTGCCTTCTGGACCCTCCTCGGACAGAGGAATAACAGAATCAGGTATGGACCCAGAGCCGGTCCCAGAGGGTCCCAGTGAGGACATGGCCTTAACCTCACTTCTGGCTTCCTCCAGCCAGGAGTTTCAGGCAGCTCTGCACTCAGATGCTAGTCTAGAGACGTTAAGGAGCCTTGCTGAGAAACCCACCTCCCAGTCGGATAAGGAGAAGGTATTCTGGGACCAAGGGAGGTTGTACCGGGAGACAGTTCCCTGTACACCCCAACAGGAGTGGCTGAGGGAAAGACAGCTGGTCGTCCCCTACCAATTCAGGGATGAGTTGTTGTGGATCGCCCATGAAATTCCACTCGCTGGACACTTGGGGTCAGCAAAACCAAGGCCCGGCTGTCTCACCACTTTTATTGGCCCAAAATGGGGACAGATGTGGTGAACTACTGTCGCTCCTGTACCACGTATCAAAGAGTGGGAAAGTCAGGGCCGGCTCCCAAAGCCCCCCTGATCTCTTTGCCAGTGATAGAGGAGCCTTTCCAGAGGATTGCTGTGGACATTGTGGGAACACTGGCCATACCCAGCAGCTCGGGAAAACGTTTCATCCTTACCGTGGTAGACTATGCTACCCAGTATCCGGAGGCAGTAGCCCTGTCCTCAATTAGGGCAGATAAGGTGGCGGACGCCCTCTTGGCCATCTTTTCGCGAGTAGGCTTTCCCTGGGAGATGCTTACCGACCAGGGGACCCAGTTCATATCTCTCTTAATGGAGGCCCTCTGTAAGAAAATGCAGGTGCAGCATCTGGTATCGAGCGCGTATCATCCCCAAACCAATGGTTTGTGTGAGCGATTCAACGGTACCCTCAAACAGATGTTAAAAATGCTGGTTGAGACCCAGGGACATGACTGGGAGCGTTACCTCCCACACCTGCTATTTGCTTACAGAGAGGTTCCACAGGCCTCAACGGGGTTCTCCCCCTTTGAGCTCCTCTATGGTAGGCGTGTCCAAGGACCCCTTGGGTTGATAAGGGAATTCTGGGAAGAAGAGCCAAGCTCCCCTGGAGTGTCCATCGTGGAGTATGTCATGCGCTTCCGTGACAAGATGCAGACCTTGGCGCAGTTGGTGCATGACAACATGGCGCAAGCCCAGGCTGACCAGAAGCATTGGTATGACCAGAACGCCCGAGAGCGGACCTACCAGGTGGGTCAGAAGGTGTGGCTTCAGGCGGCCTGGGAAGGCCTGTACGTCATTCACCAACAGCTCAACCCGGTCACCTACGTGATCACTCTTGACCACGCGCGGGGTAGGCGGAAGGCTTTTCACGTTAATATGATGAAGGCTCATCAAGAACTTGGGGGTGATTTAGCGGTCCAAGAGCGCGTGAGCCTCACCTGTAGTCCTGGTGCCAAAGAAGGACCGGACCACGCGGTTCTGTGTGGACTACAGGGGGCTCAACGCTATCACAGCCTCGGACGTACAACCAATGCCACGCATTGAGGAGCTGCTGGAGCGGTTAGCCAGCGCGAGCTATCTCTCCATTATGGATCTGAGTCGGGGATATTGGCAGATTCCCTTGAGCCCCGGGGCCCAGGAGAAGTCCGCCTTTATCACCCCCTTCGGATTGTATGAATCCACGGTCATGCCTTTTAGCATGAAAAATGCCCCTGCCACTTTCCAGCGAATGGTCAACCACCTGCTCCAGGGACTGGAGAGGTACGCAGTGGCGTACCTGGATGACATTGCCGTCTTCAGTCCCACCTGGGAGGATCACCTCGAGCATCTGCAGCAGGTGCTCGGGTGCATTCACCAGGTGGGCTTGACCATCAAGCCAGGAAAGTGCCAGATGGGCATGAACGAGGTCCACTACCTGGGGCCCCGGGTAGGTGGGTGTACTCTGAAGCCAGAGTCTGGGAAGGTGGATGCTATCGTGTCCTGGCCCACCCCCAGGACCAAGAAGCAGGTGCAGTCCTTCTTGGGCACCGCAGGGTACTATAGACGCTTTGTACAAGACTATAGTAGCCTTGCGAAGCCCTTGACAGACCTCACCAGGAGGAGCCTACCCCATTCAGTCAAATGGACAGAGGAATGCGAGGTGGCCTTTCGGGCTTTGAAGACTGCCCTGAGCAGCTCTCCTGTGCTAAAGGTGGTCGACGGCACACGGCCACTCTTCGTACAGACCGACGCCAGTGAGTTTGGCCTCGGTACTGTACTCAGCCAGGTTGACTCGGGGAACCAAGAACACCCCGTGTTGTACCTAAGTCGGAAACTGCTACCGAGGGAAGTGGCCTATTCTACCATAGAGAAGGAGTGCCTGGCCATTGTATGGGCCCTCAACCGTTTACAGCCTTACTTGTATGGGCGCCCCTTCACTGTCGTGACTGACCACAACCCCCTGAGTTGGCTGCACACCATGTCCGGTGCCAACGGAAGGTTGTTACGCTGGAGCCTCACCCTCCAGCAGTACAACTTTACCGTTCAACACCACAAAGGCAGCGAGCATGGCAATGCCGATGGGTTGTCCCGGCGAGGGGAGCCTCCAGAGATACGCCGGGAGGAGTACCAGAAGGTCCTACCTCCATAGCGCAGTCTAAAAAGGGGGAGGTGTCAGGCAAAATGTATTTTTGTCCTAGTTTTAAAAAATGAGAGATGTCTTAAATCTCCACCCCCTGCTCATTTGGAAGAGGCTACATAGAACTCATTCTTGCTTTCCCCAAACAAGGAATTTTTATTACCGCCATAAAACCTCAGCCAGAGCAAGCATACTGGTGTAAACTGGAAATTCCCTCCAAAATCCTATTGTCTAACTGTACAAACTTTTAATGTCGATTTTAATAATGCCCATGACTGTCACAAACACAGGGAAAACATTTTTGAGATGTTCACCTTTTTCCAATTGTGATGGTGTGGTTTTTGTGGCTGGAAGACCACCAGGAACCTGGGAAATGGGTTCTGAGCTTCTGAGCGTCATAGAGATATCATATTTGATATCCATCTTCATGAATATTGGTGACGGCAAACATGACGTCTCCATCTTGGATGTGGGACCCCCCCCATACCAAGATATGAAATCTGAAGGATTTTTATGTCTTAGTCAGCTGGGTGGGTTCACAAAACCGAGCCCCCGTGTGAGGTAAACAACATGGGTGTCTCCTAGGGTTTTGGCCCCTTACTAAAAACCAGAACAGCCATTTTACTTCATTCTTACTCAGGGACGTCAGACGCAAGCACTCCTCGCTGCGTGGAGGAATCACACCTAATTTCCGGGGAGCCGTCCCCCCCACAGAATCTGAGACCATCACCTCATGGCGCAGGTTTTGCTATTATTTACCCCTTTTATTTTAATAACTGTTTTATGCATATATGTAAATTGTCTCTTTTATAATATCTTGTATATCTTTTGTAAACACTGCCCACTTTCGGGAGTAAATCATTATTATTTACCAGCTTCGTTCTTCTTGTCCTATGACGAGCAAACACTTTCCTCACCCACTAATTCAGTTACCTAACGGGTACCCGATCCACCTGTTAAGCGATCGGTGGTGGCAGTATACCAGTATTTATGTGATATTGTGGATTGAGGGTGGCTGGACAGAGGTATATATACGTTCCTGGAAGGAACTGGTGGTATATATACATCCTGTCACATCACGTGCCACAATAGTCGACATAAATTAGAGCAGCTGCGCCCGTGCTTATCCTCGGTCAATACCGTGTTTGACCAGCAGGATAAGAGGGCGCCAGAGGGCTGCAAGGTCTGACCAAGTGTTTTTCCTGACACACTGTGTATATTATCCCGGTACTGTGACATCACTGAGTGTATAATCTCTGTACTGTGACATCACTATGTATTATCCCTGTACTCTGACATCACTGTGTGTATTATTCCTGTCATGTGACATCACTGTGTATTATCCCTGTTGTCAGGAACATATTAATATCAGGAAAATGTTCTTCCATATCTGCCTGACACAGATGTTCACCCCCCTCCCTTATTCCCCTTCTGCTCAGCACAAAAGCCCCAATTAGCCCACGCCTGGTAAATAGTTTATGCAAACAAGGCCAGCCAAGGAGTGGTAAAACTTCATTAGGAAGCAATCATCTTGTCTCTGAAAGACGCAGGAGGTAACTAAAACGCTGGCTTGCACTAATTTGCGTGTAACTGTTGAAGCTGCTTCCCGAGCCTCAAAGGAAAATTTCTAGACACACTGAATCCGATATGAAATATGAAATCTTGTGAGTTCCATAGGTCCGACAGTAACGGGACCCATATGTGTAGTGACTAAATCAGCCCAGGAATGTATAGGTAGTTTTCCAGGGCTGTAACCAAAATCAGAGAGCTGCAGCGCAACAACACCAGAATAGCAGACTGCAGCTATGCGATATGTGATCTCCCCGTTGTCGTCCTGACTGTGTGTGGGTGGAATCCCTGACAAATTGGTGGCAGCGGTGGGATATTGTATGATCCTGCCAGTGTCGTCCTGACAAATTGGTGGCAAGCGGTGGGATGATTACAGAACATCAGTGGCTGGATTGAGCAATCATTCGTGTCACTGAAAACATGCACGGTTCTTGCGAGAATTCTGTGCAGAGTTTTAAGAAATCAGACTCAGTGTGTTAATATTTTTTATCTGGGACATTACTATACGTGTAGCAGTTGCACCCCCTTCCCTTCTCTTGTTTTTCTATCCTATCTTTTATTTGGCAATAATGGCTACACGTGGAGAGCCCTGGTATCACCAGCAGACGAAGACCACTATCACTGCCCTCTGTGAGCTGAGGCAGATCGACCCCACGGGCAAAACCAAGGTCCAAATGATTGCTGAACTGTTGCAAGGGGCTGTAGAGCCTGTCCGACAGCAGAGCCCTGATGATGGGGCGGCCAGGCAAGGCCCGGATGGCGGTGCTGCAAGGGTCCCACCTGTGATTGCCAGCCATACCCGCAACCAGGGTAGTGTGGACCCCCACCTGCAGATGGCCTTGGAGCAGCTCGCCGCAGATGATCGTGATGGAAGACTGCAGCTGATCCTGAAATTCCAGGAGCGAGCAGAGCAATGGGCCCAAGCTGACCGAGAGGCTGCTGAGCGCCAGGCACAAGCTGACCGAGAGGCTGCTGAGCGCCAGGCACAAGCTGACCGAGAGGCTGCTGAGCGCCAGGCACAAGCTGACCGAGAGGCTGCTGAGCGACAAGCTGAACGACAACACAAGCTGGAGCTAGCCCGGATTCAGAAGGAGTCATCCTCTACGCAGACCCGTGAGTCCAACAGTGCCAACTGCTTTAAACCCCGTCCTGAGCACTTCCCTGTGATGGAAAAGGATGGGGACTTGGACACATTTCTTCGAGGCTTTGAAAAGGCCTGCAGGCAGTATCAGCTGCCCACGGACCAGTGGGCCAGGTACTTAACTCCAGGGCTCCGAGGAAAAGCCTTGGAGGTGTTTGCTTCCCTCCCTCGAGAACAAGATGCAGACTATGAGGCTGTCAAGCAGGCCCTGATAAAAAAGTATCAGCTGACTCCGGAGGTTTACCGGAAAAAGTTCAGAGCCCTCCAACGTGGACCACATGACACCTACAGCGATGTGGTAGACGGGCTCAGAACCAACTTTGAGCAGTGGATCTGAGGACTGTCAGTCACAACCTTCGAGGACCTGAAGGATCTGATGGTGAATGACCAGTTTCTTCATCTTTGCCCAGTGGAAGTGAGGCAGTTTATGCTTGACCGGGAGCTGAAGGAAGCCGCCAAAGCAGCCCAGATTGCGGATACCTATGAGGCCAACCGCACCCCAGAGATACGGAAGTCAGCCGCTGCTAGCTGAAAAGGGGGTAAGCCGACGACCACCCCCAGTACTCCAGCCAGCCGGCCCTCAGTGGGTCCTGCCCCATCTTCCAGCACCTGGACTGCATTTGACTCCCGTAAGTGTTATACTTTTGACCAAATGGGTCACATCAGCCTTGTCTGCCCAGAGAGGCAGAAGATGAACCCCACACCTGAGGCCCCAGGGCCTACTGCAGCCATTCTTTTTGTGGGTGGGGCGGTTGGCCGGGCCCGGGAGAATTTACCGTGGGAAACACAGTTACTGTCGGCCTTAAGGACACTGGCGCAGAACGTACCCTGATCCGCCCTGAGTTTGTGTTGCCGGAGGAGCTCATTCCTGGGAAGACCCTGACTGTCCCCGGGTTTGGGGGTGTCCGCCGTCTCATACCGATGGCCCGAGTTTTCCTGGACTGGGGTGCGGGGAGGGGGTTAAGGGAAGAGGGGGTGTCGGAGAATCTCCCCACTAATGTGTTATTGGGAACTGATCTGGGACGGTTGGTTGCCCGTTACATTCCTGACAACCCTCCCAGATCTGATATGTCATGTAATGCAACTGTTATAAATGTGAATGTGATGTTTAATAAAAGTGTGTGTTGTGGTAAAGGGGAACTCAGCCACCTCACCCTCGGGGTGACGCTGCTGAGGATCCCCTAAAGCAAGCCAGTATAAGTGCTAGGGGCAAGGGGAGCAGGCACGGACACCAGGAAGCAGTTCGTCCCGTGCAGGTGACCAGTGTCACACCAGATGGTGACATGGTCAATGGTAGCTGCCCCATAACTAGCACGGCTCCAGAGGTGATGTGGAAGGATGGGGAGAAACACGGGGATCATAGGGAAAGTGATCCCGTGCCGACGACCAGTGTCACGACGGACTGTGACCTGGCCAGTCATAGCTCCCCCCCTAGAGATCACAGCTCTCAAGGTAAAGATGATGACAGGTAAAAAGGTAGGCCACATAACCAGGCGAGGTAACAGGAAAGTGTGCCCCCCTGTCTGTCGGGAGAATAGGAGGAAGGTACCCATAGCCTGTCAGACGTGTGGAGAAAATGTATCCCAAACCGGTCAGGGTGATCGGAAAGCTGGACCTTCAGGTTGGTGGGCAAGTGGATCAGTGGCTTGTCGGATCAGTAGGAAGCGTGGGCCAGGAGGTGGGCTAAAGGGGCAATCTGTAAATCACCCCTTATGCCACCTCAAAGAGGGGGAGATGTCAGGAACATATAAATATCAGAAAAATGTTCTTCCATATCTGCCTGACATAGATGTTCACCCCCCCTCCCTTATTCCCCTTCTGATCAGCACAAAAGCCCCAATTAGCCCACGCCTGGTAAATAGTTTATGCAAACAAGGCCAGCCAAGGAGTGTTATAACTTCATTAGGAAGCAATCATCTTGTCTCTGAAAGACGCAGGAGGTAATTAAAACGCTGGCTTCCACTAATTTGCGTGTAACTGTTGAACCTGCTTCCCAAGCCTCAAAGGAAAATTTCTAGACGCACTGACTCCGATATGAAATATGAAATCTTGTGAGTTCCATAGGTCCGACAGTAACGGGACCCTTTTGTGTAGTGAGTGACCAAATCAGCCCAGGAATGTATAGGTAGTTTTCCAGGACTGTAACCAAAATCAGGGAGGTACAGCACAAAAACACCAGAATAGCAGACTGCAGCTATGCGATGTGTGATCTCCCTGGTGTCGTCCTGACTGTGTGTGGGTGGAATCCCTGACAAATTGGTGGCAGCGGTGGGATACTGCATGAACCTGCTGGTGTTGTCCCTGACACCTGTACAGTGACATCACTGTGTATTATCCCTGTACTGTGACATCACTGTGTGTATTATCTCTGTACTGTGACATAACTGTGTGTATTATCTCTGTACTGTGACATAACTGTGTGTATTATCCCTGTACTGTGACATCACTGTGTGTATTATCTCTGTACTGTGACATCACTGTGTGTATTATCTCTGTAATTTGACATCACTGTGTGTATTATCTCTGTACTGTGACATCACTATGTGTATTATCCCTGTACTGTGACATCACTGTGTGTACTATCTCTGTACTGTGACATCAGTGTGTTCATTATCCCTGTACTGTGACATCACTGTGTGTATTATCTCTGTACTGTGACATCACTATGTGTATTATCTCTGTACTGTGACATCACTGTGTGTATTGTCCTTGTACTGTGACATCACTGTGTGTATTATCTCTGTACTGTGACATCACTGTGTATTATCTCTGTACTGTGACATCACTGTGTGTATTATCTCTGTACTGTGACATCACTGTGTGTATTATCACTGTACTGTGACATCACTGAGTGTATTATCCCTGTACTGTGACATCATTGTGTGTATTATCCCTGTACTGTGACATCACTGTGTGTATTATCTCTGCACTGTGACATCACTGTGTGTATTGTCCTTGTACTGTGACAACACTGGGTGTATTATCCCTGTACTGTGACATCACTGTGTATTATCTCTGTACTGTGACATCACTGTGTATTATCTCTGTACTGTGACATCACTGTGTGTATTATCACTGTACTGTGACATCACTGTGTGTATTATCCCTGTACTGTGACATCATTGTGTGTATTATCCCTGTACTGTGACATCACTGTGTGTATTATCTCTGTACTGTGACATCACTGTGTGTATTATCCCTGTACTGTGACATCATTGTGTGTATTATCTCTGTACTGTGACATCACTGTGTGTATTACCTCTACACGGCGTGCAGAATTATTAGGCAAATGCGTATTTTGATCACATGATATTTTTTATACATGTTGTCCTACTCCAAGCTGCACAGGCTTGAGAGCCAACTACCAATTAAGTAAATCGGTGCTGTGCATCTCTGTAATGAGGAGGGGTGTTGACTAATGACATCAACACCCAATATAAGGTGTGCTTAATTATTAGGCAACTTCCTTTCCTTTGGCAAAATGGGTCAGAAGAGAGATTTGATGGGCTCTGAAAAGTCCAAAATTGTGAAATTTCTTGCAGAGGGATGCAGCAGTCTTGAAATTTCCAAACTTTTGAAGCGTGATCACCGAACAATCAAGCGTTTCATGACAAATAGCCAACAGGGTCGCAAGAAGCGTGTTGGCCAAAAAAGGCGCAAAATAACTGTCCATGAATTGAGGAAAATCAAGCGTGAAGCTGCCAAGATGCCATTCGCCACCAGTTTTGCCATATTTCAGAGCTGCAACGTTACTGGAGTATCAAAAAGCAGAAGGTGTGCGATACTCAGGGACATGGCCAAGGTATGGAAGGCTGAAAAATGACCACTTTTGAGCAAGAAACATAAGATAAAATGTCAAGAATGGGTCAAGAAATATCTTAAGACTGATTTTTCAAAGGTTTTATGGACTGATGAAATGAGAGTGACTCTTGATGGGCCAGATGGATGGGCCAGAGCCTGGATCAATAAACGGCAGAGAGCTCCACTCCGTCTCAGACGCCAGCAAGGTGGAGGTGGGGTACTGGTATGGGCTGGTATCATCAAAGATGAACTTGTGGGACCTTTTAGGGTTGAGGATGGAGTGAAGCTCAACTCCCAGACCTACTGTCAGTTTCTGGAAGACAACTTCTTCAAGCAGTGGTAAGGAAGAAGTCGGTATCGTTCAAGAAAAACATGATTTCCATGCAGGACAATGCTCCATCACATGCATCCAACTACTCTGCAGCGTGGCTGGCCAGTAAAGGTCTAAAAGAAGAAAAAATAATGACATGGCCCCCTTGTTCACCTTAGATCTGAACCCCATAGAGAACCTGTGGTCCATCATAAAATGTGAGATCTACAGAGAGGGAAAACAGTACACCTCTGGGAACAGTGTCTGGGAGGCTGTGGTGGCTGCTGCACGCAATTTTGATTGAAAACAGATCAAGCAACTGACAGAATCTATGGATGGAGGCTGTTGAGTGTCATCATAAAGAAAGGTGGCTATATTCATCACTCATTTTTTTGGTTTTTGTTTTTGCATGTCAGAAATGTTTATTTCTAAATTTTGTGCACTGATATTGGTTTACCTGGTGAAAATAAACAAGTGAGATGGGATTTTATTTGGTTTTTATTAAGTTGCCTAATAATTCTGCACAGTAATAGTTACCTGCACAAACAGATATTCTCCTAAGATAGCCAAATCTAAAAAAAAAAACACTCCAACGTGCAAAAATATTAAGCTTGGATATTTATGAGTCTTTTTGGTTGATTGAGAACATCGCTGTTGATCAATAATAAAAATAATCCTCTAAAATACAACTTGCGTAATAATTCTGCACACAGTGTATAATGTGACTACACTGTGTGCATTATCCCAGTACTGTGACATCACTGTGTGTATCATCCCTGTACTGTGACATCACTGTGTGTATTATCCCTGTACTGTGACATCACTGTGTGTATTATCCCTGTACTGTGACAACACTGGGTGTATTATCCCTCTACTGTGACATCACTGTGTATTATCTCTGTACTGTGACATCACTGTGTGTATTATCACTGTACTGTGACATCACTGTGTGTATTATCCCTGTACTGTGACATCATTGTGTGTATTATCCCTGTACTGTGACATCACTGTGTATTATCTCAGTACTGTGACATCACTGTGTGTATTATCCCTGTACTGTGACATCACTGTGTGTATGATCTCTGTACTGTGACATCACTGTGTGTATTATCCCTGTACTGTGACATCACTGTGTGTATTATCACTGTACTGTGACATCACTGTGTGTATTATCCCTGTACTGTGACATCATTGTGTGTATTATCCCTGTACTGTGACATCACTGTGTATTATCTCAGTACTGTGACATCACTGTGTGTATTATCCCTGTACTGTGACATCACTGTGTGTATGATCTCTGTACTGTGACATCATTGTATGTAATATCTCTGTACTGTCACATCACTCTGTGTATTATCTCTGTACTGTGACATCACTGTGTGTATTATCGCTGAACTGTAACATCACTGTGTGTATAATCCCTGTACTGTGACATCACCGTGTGTATTATTTCTGTCATGTGACATCACTGTGTATTATCCCTGTACTGTGACATCACTGTGTGTATTATCTCTGTACTGTGATATCACTGTGTATATTATCCCTGTAATGTGAGAGCACTGTGTGCATCATTTCTGTAATGTGACATCACTGTGTATTATCCCAGTACTGTGACATCACTGTGTGTTTTATCCCTGTACCTTGACATCACTGTGTGTATGATCTCTGAACTGTGACATCACTGTATGTATTATCCCTGTACTGTGACAACACTGTGTGTATTATCTCTGTACTGTGACATCACTGTGTGTATTATCCCTGTACTGTGACATCACTGTGTGTATTATCCCTGTACTGTGACATCACTCTCTGTATTATCCATATACTGTGACATTACTGTGTATATTATCTTTGTACTGTGACATCACTCTGTGTATTATCTCTCTACTGTGACATCACTGTGTGTATTATCACTGTACTGTGACATCACTGTGCGTACTATCCCTGTACTGTGACAACACTGTGTGTGTTACTTCCGTAATGTGACATCACTGTGTATTATCCCTGTACTGTGACATCACTGTGTATTATCCCTGTACTCTGACATCACTGTGTGTATTATCCCTGTATTGTGACATCACTGTGTGTATTATCCCTGTACTGTGACATCACTGTGTATATTATCCCTGTACTGTGACATCACTGTGTGTATTATCCCTGTACTGTGACATCACTCTGTGTATTATCCCTGTACTGTGACCTCAATCTCTGCATTATCTCTGTACTGTGACATCACTGTGTGTACTATCCCTGTACTGTGATGTCACTGTGTGTATTATCCCTGTACTGTCACATCACTGTGTGTCTTATCCCTGTACTGTGACATCACTGTGTGTGTTATCTTTCAACTGTGACATCACTGTGTTTATTATCCCTGTACTGTGGCATCACTGTGCGTAATATCCCTGTACTGTGATATCACTGTGTGTATTATTTCTGTAATGTGACATCACTGTGTATTATGTATGTACTGTGACATCACTGTGTGTATTATCTCTGTACTGTGACATCACTGTGTGCATTATCCCTGTACTGTGACATCACTGTGTGTATTATCCCTGTACTGTGACATCACTCTCTGTATTATCCATATACTGTGACATTACTGTGCGTATTATCTTTGTACTGTGACATCACTCTGTGTATTATCTCTCTACTGTGACATCACTGTGTGTATTATCACTGTACTGTGACATCACTGTGCGTACTATTCCTGTACTGTGACAACACTATGTGTGTTATTTCTGTAATGTGACATCACTGTGTATTATCGCTGTACTGTGACATCACTGTGTATTATCCCTGTACTCTGACATCACTGTGTGTATTATCCCTGTATTGTGACATCACTGTGTGTATTATCCCTGTACTGTGACATCACTGTGTATATTATCCCTGTACTGTGACATCACTGTGTGTATTATCCCTGTACTGTGACATCACTGTGTGTATTATCCCTCTACTGTGACCTCAATCTGTGCATTATCTCTGCACTGTGACATCACTCTCTGTATTATCCATATACTGTGACATTACTGTGCGTATTATCTTTGTACTGTGACATCACTCTGTGTATTATCTCTCTACTGTGACATCACTGTGTGTATTATCCCTGTACTGTGACATCACTCTCTGTATTATCCATATACTGTGACATTACTGTGCGTATTATCTTTGTACTGTGACATCACTCTGTGTATTATCTCTCTACTGTGACATCACTGTGTGTATTATCACTGTACTGTGACATCACTGTGCGTACTATTCCTGTACTGTGACAACACTATGTGTGTTATTTCTGTAATGTGACATCACTGTGTATTATCGCTGTACTGTGACATCACTGTGTATTATCCCTGTACTCTGACATCACTGTGTGTATTATCCCTGTATTGTGACATCACTGTGTGTATTATCCCTGTACTGTGACATCACTGTGTATATTATCCCTGTACTGTGACATCACTGTGTGTATTATCCCTGTACTGTGACATCACTGTGTGTATTATCCCTCTACTGTGACCTCAATCTGTGCATTATCTCTGCACTGTGACATCACTGTGTGCACTATCCCTGTACTGTGATGTCACTGTGTGTATTATCCCTGTACTGTGACATCACTGTGTGTATTATCCCTGTACTGTGACATCACTGTGTGTGTTATCTTTCTACTGTGACATCACTGTGTTTATTATCCCTGTACTGTGGCATCACTGTGCGTAATATCCCTGTACTGTGATATCACTGTGTGTATTATTTCTGTAATGTGACATCACTGTGTATTATCCCTGTAATGTGATATCACTGTGTATTATTCATTTACTGTGACATCACTGTGTGTATTATCCCTGTACTGTTACATCACTGTGTGTATTTTCCCTGTACTGTGACATCACTGTGTGTATTATCTCTGTACTGTGACATCACTGTGTGTATTATCCCTGTACTGTGACATCACTGTGAGTATTATCCATGTACTGTGACATCACTGTGTGTATTATCCCAGTACTGTGACATCAATGTGTGTATTATCCCTGTACTGTGACATCAATGTGTGTATTATCCCTGTACTGTGACATCACTGTGTGTATTATCCCAGTACTGTGACATCACTGTGTGTATTATCCCTGTACTGTGACTTCACTGTGTGTATTATCTCTGGACTGTGACATCACTGTGTGTATTATCCTGTACTGAGGCATCAATTTCTATTATCTCTGCATTGTAACATCACTGTGTGCATAATCCCTGTACTGTGACATCACTGTGTGTGTTATCTCTGTACTGTGACATCACTGTGTGTATAGTCACTGTACTGTGACATCACTCTGTGTATTATCCCTGTACTGCGACATCACTATGTATTATCCCTGTACTGTGACATTGCTGTGTGTATAATCCCTGTACTGTGACATCACTGTGTGTATAATCTCTATAGTGTGACATCACTGTGTGAATTATCCCGGTACTGTGACATCACTGTGTGTATTATCTCTGTACACTGACATCACTGTGTATTACCCTTGTACTGTGACATTACTGTGTGTATTATCTCTGTACTGTGACATCACTGTGTGTATTGTCCTTGTACTGTGACAACACTGGGTGTATTATCCCTGTACTGTGACATCACTGTGTATTATCTCTGTACTGTGACAACACTGTGTATTATCTCTGTACTGTGATATCACTGTGTGTATTATCACTGTACTGTGACATCACTGTGTGTATTATCCCTGTATTGTGACATCATTGTGTGTATTATCCCTGTACTGTGACATCACTGTGTATTATCTCAGTACTGTGACATCACTGTGTGTATTATCCCTGTACTGTGACATCACTGTGTGTATGATTTCTGTACTGTGACATCATTGTATGTAATATCTCTGTACTGTGACATCACTGTGTGTATTATCCCTGTACTGTGACATCACTCTGTGTATTATCTCTGTACTGTGACATCACTGTGTGTATTATCCCTGAACTGTAACATCACTGTGTGTATAATCCCTGTACTGTGACATCACTGTGTGTATTATTTCTGTCATGTGACATCACTGTGTAATATCCCTGTACTGTGACATCACTGTGTGTATTATCTCTGTACTGTGATATCACTGTGTATATTATCCCTGTAATGTGACAGCACTGTGTGCATTATTTCTGTAATGTGACATCACTGTGTATTATCCCAGTACTGTGACATCACTGTGTGTTTTATCCCTGTACCTTGACATCACTGTGCGTATGATCTCTGTACTGTGACTTCACTGTATGTATTATCCCTGTACTGTGACATCACTGTGTGTATTATCTCTATACTGTGACATCACTGTGTGTATTATCCCTGTACTGTGACATCACTGTGTGTATTATCCCTGTACTGTGACAACACTGGGTGTATTATCCCTATACTCTGACATCACTGTGTATTATCTCTGTACTGTGAGTTCACTGTGTATTATCTCTGTACTGTGACATCACTGTGTGTATTATCACTGTACTGTGACATCACTGTGTGTATTATCCCTGTACTGTGACATCATTGTGTGTATTATCCCTGTACTGTGACATCATTGTGTATTATCTCAGTACTGTGACATCACTGTGTGTATTATCCCTGTACTGTGACATCACTGTGTGTATGATCTCTGTACTGTGACATCATTGTATGTAATATCTCTGTACTGTCACATCACTGTGTGTATTATCCCTGTACTGTGACGTCACTGTGTGTATTATCCCTGTACTGTGACATCACTCTGTGTATTATCTCTGTACTGTGACATCACTGTGTGTATTATCCCTGAACTGTAACATCACTGTGTGTATAATACCTGTACTGTGACATCACTGTGTGTATTATTTCTGTCATGTGACATCACTGTGTATTATCCCTGTACTGTGACATCACTGTGTGTATTATCTCTGTACTGTGATATCACTGTGTGTATTATCTCTGTACTGTGACATAACTGTGTGTATTATCCCTATACTGTGATATCACTGTGTATATTATCCCTGTAATGTGACAGCACTGTGTGCATTATTTCTGTACTGTGACATCACTGTGTGTATTATCCCTGTACTGTGACATCACTTTGTGTATTATCCCTGTACTGTGACATCACTCTCTGTATTATCCATATACTGTGACATCACTGTGTGTATTATCCCAGTACGGTGACATCACTGTGTGTTGTATCCCTGTACCTTGACATCACTGTGTGTATGATCTCTGAACTGTGACTTCACTGTATGTATTATCCCTGTACTGTGACATCACTGTGTGTATTATCTCTGTACTGTGACATCACTGTGTGTATTATCCCTGTACTGTGACATCACTTTGTGTATTATCCCTGTACTGTGACATCACTCTCTGTATTATCCATATACTGTGACATTACTGTGTGTATTATCTTTGTACTGTGACATCACTCTGTGTATTATCTCTCTACTGTGACATCACTGTGTGTATTATCACTGTACTGTTACATCACTGTGCGTACTATCCCTGTACTGTGACAACACTGTGTGTGTTATTTCCGTAATGTGACATCACTGTGTATTATCCCTGTACTGTGACATCACTGTGTATTATCCCTGTACTCTGACATCACTGTGTGTATTATCCCTGTATTGTGACATCACTGTGTGTACAGTCATGGCCAAAAGTTTTGAGAATGACACCAAAATTATATTTTCACATGATCTGCTGGCCTCTGGTTTTTATTAGTGTTTGTCTGATGTTTATATCACATACAGAAATATAATTGCAATCATATTCTGAGTACCAATAGGTTATATTGACAGTTAGAATGAGTTAATGCAGCAAGTCAATATTTGCAGTGTTGCCCCTTCTTCTTCAAGACCTCTGTAATTCTCCCTGGCATGCTCTCAATCAACTTTTGGACCAAATCCTGACTGATAGCAGTCCATTCTTGCATAATCAATGCTTGCATTTTGCCAGAATTTGTTGGTTTTTGTTTGTCCACCCGTCTCTTGATGATTGACCACAAGTTCTCAATGGGATTAAGATCTGGGGAGTTTCCAGGCCATGGACCCAAAATCTCTATGTTTTGTTCCATGAGCCATTTAGTTATCACCTTTGCTTTATGGCAAGGTGCTCCATCATGCTGGAAAAGGCATTGTTGGGCGCCAAACTGCTCTTGGACGGTTGGGAGAAGTTGCTCTTGGAGGACATTCTGGTACCATTCTTTATTCATGGCTGTGTTTTTAGGCAAGATTGTGAGTGAGCCGATTCTTTTGGCTGAGAAGCAACCCCACACATGAATGGTTTCAGGATGCTTTACAATTGGCATGAGACAAGACTGGTGGTAGCGCTCACCTCTTCTTCTCCGAATAAGCTGTTTTCCAGATGTCCCAAACAATCGAAAAGGGGATTCATCAAAGAAAATGACTTTGCCCCAGTCCTCAGCAGTCCACTCCCTGTACCTTTTGCAGAATATCAGTCGGTCCCTGATGTTTTTTCTGGAGAGAAGTGGCTTCTTTGCTGCCCTCCTTGAAACCAGCCCTTGCTCAAAGAGTCTCTGCCTCACAGTGCGTGCAGAAGCACTCACACCAGCCTGCTGCCATTCCTGAGCAAGCTCGGCACTGCTGGTAGTCCGATCCCGCAGCTGATACAGTTTTAAGATACGGTCCTGGCACTTGCTGGTCTTTCTTGGGCGCCCTGGAGCCTTTTTGACAACAATGGAAGCTCTCTCCTTGAATTTCTTGATGATGCGATAGATTGTTGACTGAGGTGCAATCTTTGTAGCTGCGATACTCTTCCCTGTTAGGCCATTTTTGTGCAGTGCAATGATGGCTGCACGTGTTTCTTTAGAGATAACCATGGTTAACTGAAGAGAAACAATGATACCAAGAACCAGCCTCCTTTTAAAGTGTCCAGTGATGTCATTCTTACTTAATCATGTCTGATTGATCACCAGCCCTGTCCTCATCAACACCCACACCTGTGTTAATGGATCAATCACTAAAAAGATGTTAGCTGCTCCTTTTAAGGCAGGACTGCAATGATGTTGAAATGTGTTTTGGGGGTTAAAGTTCATTTTCTGGGCAAATATTGACTTTGCAAGTACAGTAATTGCTGTTAAGCTGATCACTCTTTGACATTCAGGAGTATGTGCAAATTGCCATTACAAAAAATGAAGCAGTAAACTTTGGAAAAATTATTATTTGTCTCATTCTCAATACTTTTGGCCATGACTGTATTATCCCTGTACTGTGACATCACTGTGTATATTATCCCTGTACTGTGACATCACTGTGTGCATTATCCCTGTACTGTGACATCACTGTGTGTATTATCTCTGTACTGTGACCTCAATCTCTTCATTATCTCTGTACTGTGACATCACTGTGTGTACTATCCCTGTACTGTGATGTCACTGTGTGTATTATCCCTGTACTGTCACATCACTGTGTGTATTATCCCTGTACTGTAACATCACTGTGTGTTATCTTTCTACTGTGACATCACTGTGTTTATTATCCCTGTACTGTGACATCACTGTGTGTATTATCCCTGTACTGTGGCATCACTGTGCGTAATATCTCTGTACTGTGATATCACTGTGTGTATTATTTCTGTAATGTGACATCACTGTGTTTTATCCCTGTAATGTGACATCACTGTGTATTATGCATGTACTGTGACATCACTGTGTGTATTATCTCTGTACTGTGACATCACTGTGTGTATTATCCCTGTACTGTGACATCACTGTGTGTATTATCCCTGTACTGTGACATCACTCTCTGTATTATCCATATACTGTGACATTACTGTGTGTATTATCTTTGTACTGTGACTTCACTCTGTGTATTATCTCTCTACTGTGACATCACTGTGTGTATTATCACGGTACTGTGACATCACTGTGTGTGTTATTTCCGTACTGTGACATCACTGTGTATTATCCCTGTACTCTGACATCACTGTGTGTATTATCCCTGTATAGTGACATCACTGTGTGTATTATCCCTGTACTGTGACATCACTGTGTATATTATCCTTGTACTGTGACATCACTGTGTGTATTATCCCTGTACTGTGACATCACTGTGTGTATTATCCCTGTACTGTGACCTCAATCTGTGCATTATCTCTGTACTGTGACATCACTGTGTGCACTATCCCTGTACTGTGATGTCACTGTGTGTATTATCCCTGTACTGTGACATCACTGTGTGTATTATCCCTGTACTGTGACATCACTGTTTGTGTTATCTTTCTACTGTGACATCACTGTGTTTATTATCCCTGTACTGTGGCATCACTGTGCGTAATATCCCTGTACTGTGATATCACTGTGTGTATTATTTCTGTAATGTGACATCGCTGTGTATTATCCCTGTAATGTGATATCACTGTGTGTATTATTCCTGTACTGTGACATCACTGTGTGTATTATCCCTGTACTGTGACATCACTGTGTGTATTATCCCTGTACTGTTACATCACTGTGTGTATTTTCCCTGTACTGTGACATCACTGTGTGTATTATCTCTGTACTGTGACATCACTGTGTGTATTATCTCTGTACTGTGACTTCACTGTGTGTATTATCCCTGTAATGTGACATCACTGTGTGTATTATCTCTGAACTCTGACATCACTGTATATTATCCCTGTACTGTGACATCACTGTGTGTATTATCCCTGTACTGTGACATCACTGTGTATATTATACTGTACTGTGACATCACTATGTATTATCTCTGTACTGTGACATCACTGTGTATTATCCCTGTACTGTGACATCACTGTGTGTATTATCTCTGTACTGTGTCATCACTGTGTGTATTATCCCTGTACTGTGACATCACTGTGTGCATTATCTCTGTACTGTGACATCACTGTGTGTATTATCCCTGTACTGTGACATCACTATGTATTATCTCTGCACTGTGACATCACTGTTTGTATAATCTCTGCACTATGACATCACTGTGTGTATTATCTCTGTAATGTGACATCACTGTATATATTATTCTTATATTGTGACATCACTATGTATTATCTCTGCACTGTGACATTACGGTGTGTATAATCTCTGCACTGTGACATCACTGTGTGTATTATCCCTGTACTGTGACATCAATGTGTGTATTATCTCTGTACTGTGACATCACTGTGTATTATCCCTGTACTGTGACATCAATGTGTGTATTATCTCTGTACTCTGTCATCACTGTGTGTATTATCCCTGTACTGTGACATCACTATGTATTATCTCTGCACTGTGACATCACTGTGTGTATAATCTCTGCACCGTGACATCACTGTGTGTATTATCCCTGTACTGTGACATCACTGTGTGTATTATCCCTGTACTGTGACATCACTGTGTATTATCCCTGTACTGTGACATCACTGTGTGTATTATCTCTGTACTGTGTCATCACTGTGTGTATTATCCCTGTACTGTGACATCACTATGTATTATCTCTGCACTGTGACATCACTGTTTGTATAATCTCTGCACTATGACATCACTGTGTGTATTATCTCTGTAATGTGACATCACTGTGTGTATTATCCCTGTATTGTGACATCACTGTGTGTATTATCCCTGTACTGTGACATCACTATGTATATTATCCTTGTACTGTGACATCATTGTGTGCACTATCCCTGTACTGTGATGTCACTGTGTGTATTATCCCTGTACTGTGACATCACTGTGTGTATTATCCCTGTACTGTGACATCACTGTGTGTGTTATCTTTCTACTGTGACATCACTGTGTTTATTATCCCTGTACTGTGGCATCACTGAGCGTAATATCCCTGTACTGTGATATCACTGTGTGTATTATTTCTGTAATGTGACATCGCTGTGTATTATCCCTGTAATGTGATATCACTGTGTATTATGCATGTACTGTGACATCACTGTGTGTATTATCCCTGTACTGTTACATCACTGTGTGTATTTTCCCTGTACTGTGACATCACTATGTGTATTATCTCTGTACTGTGACATCACTGTGTGTATTATCTCTGTACTGTGACTTCACTGTGTGTATTATCCCTGTAATGTGACATCACTGTGTGTATTATCTCTGAACTGTGACATCACTGTATATTATCCCTGTACTGTGACATCACTGTGTGTATTATCCCTGTACTGTGACATCACTGTGTATATTATACCGTACTGTGACATCACTATGTATTATCTCTGTACTGTGACATCACTGTGTATTATCCCTGTACTGTGACATCACTGTGTATATTATCTCTGTACTGTGTCATCACTGTGTGTATTATCCCTGTACTGTGACATCACTATGTATTATCTCTGCACTGTGACATTACGGTGTGTATAATCTCTGCACTGTGACATCACTGTGTGTATTATCCCTGTACTGTGACATCAATGTGTGTATTATCTCTGTACTGTGACATCACTGTGTATTATCCCTGTACTGTGACATCAATGTGTGTATTATCTCTGTACTCTGTCATCACTGTGTGTATTATCCCTGTACTGTGACATCACTATGTATTATCTCTGCACTGTGACATCACTGTGTGTATAATCTCTGCACCGTGACATCACTGTGTGTATTATCCCTGTACTGTGACATCACTGTGTGTATTATCCCTGTACTGTGACATCACTGTGTATTATCCCTGTACTGTGACATCACTGTGTGTACTATCTCTGTACTGTGTCATCACTGTGTGTATTATCCCTGTACTGTGACATCACTATGTATTATCTCTGCACTGTGACATCACTGTTTGTATAATCTCTGCACTATGACATCACTGTGTGTATTATCTCTGTAATGTGACATCACTGTGTGTATTATCCCTATACTGTGACATCACTATGTGTTATCTCTGCACTGTGACATCACTGTGTGTATTATCTGTGTACTGTGACATCACTGTATGTATTGTTCCTATACTGTGACATCACTATGTATTATATCTGTACTGTGACATCACTGTGTATAATCTCTGTACTGTGACATAACTGTGTGTATAATCTCTGTACTGTGACATCCCTGTGTATTATCCCTGTTCTGTGACGTCACTTTGTGTATTATCCCTGTACTGTGACATTGCTGTATGTATTACCTCTGTACTGGGACATCACTGTGTGTATCATCCCTGTACTGTGACATCACAGTGTGTATTATCCCTGTCCTGTGACATCACTGTGTGTATTATCCCTATACTGTGACATCACTGTGTATTATCTCTCCACTGTGACATCACTTTGTGTATTATCTCTGTAATGTGACATCACTGTATATATTATTCTTATACTATGACATCACTATGTATTATCTCTGTACTGTGACATCCCTGTACTGTGACATAACTGAGTGTATTATCTCTGTACTGTGACATCCCTGTGCATTATCCCAGTACTGTGACATCACTGTGTGTATTATCCCTGTACTGTGACATCACTGTGTGTATTATCTCTGTACTGTGACATCACTGTGTGTATCATCCCTGTCCTTTGACATCACTGTGTGTGTTATCTCTGTACTGTGACATCACTGTGTGTATTATCCCTGCACTGTGACATCACTGTGTGTATTATTCCTGTACTGTGACATCAATGTGTGTATTATCCCTGTCCAGTGACATCACTGTGTGTATTATCCCTGCACTGTGACTTCACTGTGTGTATTGTCTCTGTACTGTGACATCACTGTTTCTATTATCTCTGTACTGTGACATCACTGTGTATTATCCCTGTACTGTGACATCACTGTATATTATCCCTGTACTGTGACATCACTGTGTGTATTATTTCTGTAATGTGACATCACTGTGTATTATCCCGTTACTGTGACATCACTGAGTGTATTATCCCTGTACTGTGACATCACTGTGTGTCATCCGTGTACTGTGACATCACTGTGTGTATTATCCCTGTACTGTGACATCAATGTGTGTATTATCCCTGTAATGTGAGATCACGGTGCATATTATCTTTGTACTGTGACATCACTGTGTGCTTTATCCCTGTACTGTGAGATAACTGTGTGTATTGTTTCTGTACTGTGACATCACTGTGTGTATTATCCCTTTACTGTGACATCACTGTGTGTATGATCCCTGTACTGTGACATCACTGTGTGTATTATCTCTGTACTGTGACATCACTGTGTGTATTATCCCTGTACTGTGATGTCACTTGTGTATTATCCCTGTACTGTGACATCACTGTGTGTATTATCTCTGTATTGTGACATCACTGTGTATTATCCCTGTACTGTGACATCACTGTGTGTATTATCCCTGTACTGTGACATCACTGTGAGCATTATCCCTGTACTGTGACATCGCTGTTTGTATTATCTCTGTACTGTGACATCACTGTGTGTATTATCACTGTACTGTGACATCACTGTGAGTATTATCCATGTACTGTGACATCACTGTGTGTATTTTCCCAGTACTGTGACATCAATGTGTGTATTATCCCTGTACTGTGACATCACTGTGTGTATTATCTCTGTACTGTGACTTCACTGTGTGTATTATCTCTGTACTGTGACATCACTGTGTGTATTATCCTGTACTGTGGCATCACTTTCTATTATCTCTGCATTGTGACATCACTGTGTGCATAATCCCTGTACTGTGACACCACTGTGTGTGTTATCTCTGTACTGTGTCATCACTGTGTGTATAGTCACTGTACTGTGACATCACTCTGAGTATTATCCCTGTACTGTGACATCACTCTGTATTATCCCTTTGCTGTGACATTACTGTGTGTATAATCCCTGTATTGTGACATCACTGTGTGTATAATCTCTATACTGTGACATCACTGTGTGAATTATCCCTGTACTGTGACATCACTGTGTGTATTATCTCTGTACACTGAGATCACTGTGTATTACCCTTGTACTGTGACATTACTGTGTGTATTATCTCTGTACTGTGACATCAAATTGTATATTATCCCGGTACTGTGACATCACTGTGCGTATAATCTCTGTACTGTGACATCACTGTGTGTATTATCCCTGTACTGTGACATCACTGTGTGCATTATCTCTGTACTGTGACATCACTATGTATTATCCCTGTACTGTGACATCACTGTGTGTATTATTCCTGTCTTGTGACATCACTGTGTATTATCCCCATACAGTGACATCATTGTGTATTATACCTGTACTGTGACATCACTCTGTTTATTATCCCTGTAATGTGACATCACTGTGTGCATGATTTCTGTAATGTGATATCACTGTGTATTATCCCAGTACTGTGACATCACTGTGTGTATTATCCCTGTACTGTGACATCACTGTGTGTATGATCTCTGTACTGTGACATCATTGTATGTAATATCTCTGTACTGTGACATCACTGTGTGTATTATCCCTGTACTGTGACGTCACTGTGTGTATTATCCCTGTACTGTGACATCACTCTGTGTATTATCTCTGTACTGTGACATCACTGTGTATATTATCCTTGAACTGTAACATCACTGTGTGTATAATCCCTGTACTGTGACATCACTGTGTGTATTATTTCTGTCATGTGACATCACTGTGTATTATCCCTGTACTGTGACATCACTGTGTGTATTATCTCTGTACTGTGATATCACTGTGTATATTATCCCTGTAATGTGACAGCACTGTGTGCATTATTTCTGTAATGTGACATCACTGTGTATTATCCCAGTACTGTGACATCACTGTGTGTATTATCCCTGTACCTTGACATCACTGTGTGTATGATCTCTGAACTGTGACTTCACTGTATGTATTATCCCTGTACTGTGACATCACTGTGTGTATTATCTCTGTACTGTGACATCACTGTGTGTATTATCCCTCTACAGTGACATCACTTTGTGTATTATTCCTGTACTGTGACATCACTCTCTGTATTATTCATATGCTGTGACATTACTGTGTGTATTATATTTGTACTGTGCATCACTCTGTGTATTATCTCTCTACTGTGACATCACTGTGTGTATTATCATTGTACTGTGACATCACTGTGAGTACTATCCCTGTACTGTGACAACACTGTGTGTGTTATTTCTGTAATGTGACATCACTGTGTATTATCCCTGTAGTGTGACATCACTGTGTATTATCCCTGTACTCTGACATCACTGTGTGTATTATCCCTGTATTGTGACATCACTGTGTGTATTATTCCTGTACTGTGACATCACTGTGTATATTATCCCTGTACTGTGACATCACTATTTGTATTATCCTGTACTGTGACATCACTGTGTGTATTATCCCTGTACTGTGACCTCAATCTGTGCATTATCTCTGTACTGTGACATCACTGTGTGTACTATCCCTGTACTGTGATATCACTGTGTGTATTATCCCTGTACTGTGACATCACTGTGTGTATTATCCCTGTACTGTGACATCACTGTGTGTGTTATCTTTCTACTGTGACATCACTGTGTTTATTATCCCTGTATTGTGGCATCACTGTGTATTATGCATGTACTGTGACATCACTGTGTGTACTATCCCTGTACTGTTACAGCACTGTTTGTATTTTCCCAGTACTGTGACATCAGTGTGTGTATTATCTAAGGACCGTGACATCACGGTGTGTATTATCCCTGTGCTGTGACATCACTGTGTGTATTATCCCTGTACTGTGACATCACTGTGTGTATGATCCCTGTACTGTGACATCACTGTGTGTATTATCCCTGTACTGTGACATCACTGTGTGTATGATCCCTGTACTGTGACATCACTGTGTGTATTATCTCTGTACTGTGACATCACTGTGTGTATTATCCCTGTACTGTGATGTCACTTGTGTATTATCCCTGTACTGTGACATCACTGTGTGTATTATCTCTGTATTATGACATCACTGTGTATTATCCCTGTACTGTGACATCACTGTGAATTATCCATGTACTGTGACATCACTGTGTGTATTATCCCTGTACTGTGACATCACTGTGAGTATTATCCCTGTACTGTGACATCGCTGTGTGTATTATCTCTGTACTGTGACATCACTGTGTGTATTATCCCTGTACTGTGACATCACTGTGAGTATTACCCATGTACTGTGACATCACTGTGTGTATTATCCCAGTACTGTGACATCAATGTGTGTATTATCCCTGTACTGTGACATCACTGTGGGTATTATCTCTGTACTGTGACATCACTGTGTGTATTATCTCTGTACTGTGACATCACTGTGTGTATTATCCCTGTACTGTGACTTCACTCTTTGTATTATCTCTGTACTGTGACATCACTGTGTGTATTATCCTGTACTGTGGCATCACTTTCTATTATCTCAGCATTGTGACATCACTGTGTGCATAATCCCTGTACTGTGACATCACTGTGTGTGTTATCTCTGTACTGTGACATCACTGTATGTATTATCCCTGTACTGTGACCTCAATCTGTGCATTATCTCTGTACTGTGACATCACTGTGTGTACTATCCCTGTATCATAGAATCATAGAATCATAGAATGGTAGAGTTGGAAGGGACCTCCTGGGTCATCTGGTCCAACCCCCTGCTCAAAGCAGGATTCACTAGATAAGGGTTCCCCAACTCCAGTCCTCAAGGCCCACCAACAGGTCATGTTTTCAGGATTTCCTTAGTATTGCACAGGTGATGTAACTATTGCCTGTGCTGATGATGGAATTATCACCTGTGCAATACTAAGGAAATCCTGAAAACATGACCTGTTGGTGGGCCTTGAGGACTGGAGTTGGGGAACCCTGCACTAGATCATCTCAGACAGATGTCTGTCCAGCCTTTGTTTGAAGACGTCCATTGAAGGGGAACTCACCACCTCTCGTGGCCGCCTGTTCCACTCATTAATCACCCTAACTGTCAAAAAGTTTTTTCTAATATCTAATCTGTGTCTCCTCCCATTTAGTTTCATCTCATTGCTTCTAGTCTTTCCTTGTGCAAATGAGAATAAAGATGATCCTTCTACAATGTGACAGCCCTTGACATATTTGTAGACAGCTATTAAGTCTCCTCTCAGTCTTCTTTTTTGCAAGCTAAACATTCCCAAATCCTGCAACCGTTCCTCATAGGACATGGTTTGCAGACCAGTCACCATTCTGGTCGCTCTTCTCTGAACTTGCTCCAGTTTGTCTATGTCTTTTTTAAAATGTGGTGCCCAAAACTGTACACAGTATTCCAGATGAGGTCTGACCAAAGAGGAGTAAAGACCGATAATGACTTCACGTGATCTAGACTGTATGCTTCTGTTAATACATCCCAGAATAGTATTTGTATTTTTTGCTGCTGCATCACACTGTTGACTCATGTTCAGTCTATGATCTATTAGTATACCTAAGTCTTTTTCACATGTACTGTTGCTTTGCTCTATTCCTCCCATTCTGTATATGCTTTTTTCATTTTTATTGCCCAGATGTAGTACTTTGCATTTTTCCCTGTTAAAAACCATTCTGTTGGTTGCTGCCCACTGCTCCAGTTTATTTAGGTCTTTTTGAATCCTCTCTCTTTCTTCTCTAGTATTAGCTATCCCTCCTAGCTTTGTGTCATCAGCAAATTTAATCAGCTTACCCTCAATTCCTTCATCTAAATCATTGATAAAGATGTTGAACAATACAGGTCCCAGGATGGAGCCCTGTGGTACCCCACTTGAGACATTCATCCAGCTGGATGTGAAGCCATTTACAACCACCCTTTGAGTCCGATCACTAAGCCAGTTATGAATCCACCTAACAGTTGCCTGGTCCATTGCATACTTGGTCATTTTTTCAATAAGGATGGTGTGAGATACTTTGTCAAATGCTTTGCTGAAGTCAAGATATACTATATCTACAGCATTTCCCTGATCCACCCAGTCAGTGATTCTGTCATAGAAGGAAATTAAGTTAGTCTGACATGACTTGTTAGTTACAAACCCATGCTGACTCTGGTTAATCACTTCATTCTTATCCATGTACTTACATACATGTTGTTTAATAATTTGTTCAAAGATCTTTCCTGGTATAGAAGTCAGACTCACCGGCCTATAGTTCCCTGGGTCCACCTTCTTCCCCTTTTTGAAGATAGGAACAACATTTGCTCTTCTCCAGTCTTCTGGGACTTCTCCTGTTCTCCAAGAATTTTCAAAGATTATGGAGTGGTTCTAAAATTTCTTCTACGATACTGTGATATCACTGTGTGTATTATCCCTGTACTGTGACATCACTGTGTGTATTATCCCTGTACTGTGACATCACTGTGTGTGTTATCTTTCTACTGTGACATCACTGTGTTTATTATCCCTGTACTGTGGCATCACTGTGCGTAATATCCCTGTACTATGATATCACTGTGTGTATTATTTCTGTAATGTAACATCACTGTGTATTATCCCTGTAATGTGACATCACTGTGTATTATGCATGTACTGTGACATCACTGTGTGTATTATTCCTGTACTGTTACAGCACTGTCTGTATTTTCCCAGTACAGTGACATCACTGTGTGTATTATCTCTGTACTGTGACATCACTGTGTGTATTATCTCTGTACTGTGACATCACTGTGTGTATTATCACTGTACTGTGACATCACTGTGTGTATTATCTCTGAACTGTGACATCACTGTATATTATCCATGTACTGTGACATCACTGTGTGTCTTATCCCTGTACTGTGACCTCGATGTGTATATTATACCTGTACTGTGACATTACTATGTATTATCTCTGTACTGTGACATCACTGTGTATTATCCCTATACTGTGACATCACTGTGTGTATTATCTCTGTACTGTGTCATCACTGTGTGTATTATCCCTGTACTGTGACATCACTATGTATTATCTCTGCACTGTTACATTATTGTGTGTATAATCTCTGCACCGTCACATCACTGTGTGTGTTATCCCTGTACTGTGACATCACTGTGTGAATTATCCCTGTACTGTGACATCACTGTGTGTATTATCTCTGTACACTGAGATCACTGTGTATTACCCTTGTACTGTGACATTACTGTGTGTATTATCTCTGTACTGTGACATCAAATTGTATATTATCCCGGTACTGTGACATCACTGTGTGTATAATCTCTGTACTGTGACATCACTGTGTGTATTATCCCTGTACTGTGACATCAATGTGTGCATTATCTCTGTACTGTGACATCACTATGTATTATCCCTGTACTGTGACATCACTGTGTGTATTATTCCTGTCTTGTGACATCACTGTGTATTATCCCTGTACAGTGACATCATTGTGTATTATACCTGTACTGTGACATCACTGTGTTTATTATCCCTGTAATGTGACATCACTGTGTGCATGATTTCTGTAATGTGATATCACTGTGTATTATCCCAGTACTGTGATATCACTGTGTGTATTATCCCTGCACTGTGACATCACTGTGTGTATGATCTCTGTACTGTGACATCATTGTA